>NC_141940.1:77428473-77735056 GCF_057802395.1 Ceratotherium simum simum | reverse complement strand
TTTGTATCCTGAAACTTTACTGAATTCACTTATTAGTTCTAACATGTTTTTGGTGGAGTCTCTAGGATTTTCTATATATAATATGTGGAGGATCAGAATTGGCTATCAGAAGATGTGTCTCTTTGACATGAGGATTATTTTTGGCTGGTTATTTTTTTAAAAAACTGCAGACATAGAACAAGCTCTGAAAACCAAGTAGAAGTTACGCTTTTTAAGAGAGATTTACATTTGTAAGGGAAATCTCCATTTGTAAAGATATCTCCTTCTCTGTACCAGAAGAAAGAGGATGGCCTTATCTCTAGAAACTCTTATCACAGTGGAAAACAAGGACTTAAATCTGCATAATAATCTTGTTTACTGTGTTTTTCTGGTTATGTCCCCATAACTGACTCCCCCCACCCCAACATCCTCCTTTGTCTTTAGCTAAATATTCTATTTAGGTGGCAGCTTTGGCCATTCTGGGAGTTACTCAATTTTCCTCGGTTTCTCCCATGCATGCATGTTATAAAGCTTTGTTTGATTTTCTCTGGTTTTCTGTCTCATATCAATTTAATTCATAACCCAGCCAGAAATACCTAGAGCGTAGAGGAATTCTTTTCCTCCCCTACAGTTTGATGACTTGAATGGGCTAAAACTTTACTGGCTAGATGTTGCTTGCTCCTGGACTACTGCAGCTGAGAGATCCTGGACCCCTGACAAGAGCTGGCAGGAGGTAAAAGTTCTTACCATGTCAGTCTCCTGGATCACTGCCTGCAGGGTCCAATGGAAGTGAGAGTGGTGAAGTTTTGTTTTGTTTTTTTTTCTTTTCTAAATTTAGATTAGCAGGAGAAAATATTGGTAAAGGTAACTTCTTGGAGTCAGTGACTCTAGGAAATTCGGTTGGGTACTCATTGGTTAATTGATCCTTTTCCTGCCAGAGATGGTCACTATTTTTCCTTGTCTCTTTTTTGTCATTTGTCATAAAAAGGAAAAACCATAGAGCAAGATGCAAGCATCTATAAGCCTTTTGTCTGGGAATATGCACATGAGGTGAAAGCTGTTGCTAAGGGTATCTTGGAAGCCAAAAAGGCCACATATTTGGTGAGCACAGATCAAACAGTTAAGAGCCATTAGGGCACTCGGCACCTCAAGATGTCTCCCATGAAAGGATAAATTGGGTCATGGAATGGGGTAGATGACACAGGTCCCCTACCAACTTCAAGAAAACATCTGTTCAACAATGAGGTACTCTGTAAAGCACACATGATCCCTAACCCCATGGCATCTCCCTCCTAGGTATTATTCTGGCTTCAAGAGACCCAAGGCTTAGCTAAAGCTGTTACTGTGCATATAAGGTGAGGTTTTTCTCTTTTGTCTTGTTCTATGTCTTGAAAGCTTGGCTTTGTGACCTTTATGGTCTCTGCCATCGATAGGATGCATGTACTGGCATGCATCTTGGCTGCCAGTTGAGTATACTGGGGTTCCTGGACACACTCTTTTTGTCCAGCTGTGCCAGCTTTCAGCGGAGTTTGTCATAGGGGGTCTCAATTGATTTCATTAGGGGCATTTGTCGTCTCAACCTTCATTGCTGTTGTGCAATGATGGCAATTGTTTTCTTAGACTATTTTTGGGAGTAAACTTTACAGATCTCCTCTGGGGACAGCACTTACATCCATGGTTAAGCTTATTGGTATGAGTCTCTATTAAGATCCTACTCATCAATGTAGCCAGATGATGGATCATTTAAATTAGAAAAACTTCTAAATTGGGAAAAGAAATTGTGAGAGCTCTCATCATAATTGTTTTATTGGTACCTATGAAAAGGCCAAATTAAGAAAAACAAGAAATAATAAAAGATCATGACTAGCATTAAGATCCTGAATCAAGGTACAATTAAATTGAGAAAATGTAAAAGTATAAATATTGATAAGATTATAAAGTTTGGGATGTTTACGCTACTTTTATATAAAGAGGTTATATCAACTTTGCCTGAGTATGTTTTAAAATGTCTGACTGGGAATGTTTCCCCTATCCAAAATTATAAGACCAAGACCTATTGATAAAGTCCTAATGAAAGCTATGATTAGATGTATAAGAGTTGATGGAATTCAGATGAAATTCTGTAAAAAAATTGATATATTTATGAGCTTTATGTTAAGTGATTGCATCTCTTTTTGCCTGATTGTGCTATAGATTTTATTGTGGAGAGAGACATGATGTATCACTGGGGAATATTTCCCCTGCCTGATTGTAAAACAGCATCTAAATCTGCCCTTCAGACAATGATAATTAAATTTACTAAAGGGAAATCAATAGAGTTGCCTGAGCCCACACCATATGAGATAAAAACTAGAGGCTAATATCAGGTGCTAATAAAAAGGATAATAAAACCCTCTCCTGTTCCTCTCAAAATTCTCCTAGATATTAATTGAGATAAAAGATTGAGACATTAGAAACTGATAAGGCAAATATGCCCCAGAAACTCCACCTTGAAAAAAAAACTTGAATGCTTTTTCTTTGCCATCATAATGTAGATTATCTGCTCTCATGCTCTCTAGGACCTGAGAGCCATTCTTTGAAATACAAATGTTTCTCATAAACTAGTAAGTTTTGTACTGCACCTGATTCATAACAAAAATTTAACACCTCTCTCTGTGTCTACCTGTGTGTTCATGTGTGTCTCTATATATTTTATATATGTGTCATATTTTACCTCTGGATGGTATGGCCAAAATAAAGCGCTCTGTTTAATTTGCTTAAAGCAAGCACTTACAAAAATTATTTCTAAATGAAACTAACCCAGAAGTCTTTCAAGTTAACTTGGTATGAAATAATATTTGGTAAATAAAAGCTTGTTTACATTTTTGGTTTGATTAAAATAGACACATCCACAGAGTTGTCAACACTGGATATGATGCAGACATACAGCCAGGGTTTACTAGTCAAATAAGCTCGTGTTATCCCTGTTACAAATTTGTCAGAAAATAACAGCTTTAAATAATAGCTAATTTTGTCTAATGTCTCATGAAGTTTTTGTGGGTAATCTAAACATAATTGTGGGGAACAAATTATTTAGAAGTAAATGAGATAAGAGTTTAAACTTTTAGCAATAATTATATTTTATGACATGTATTCAGTAACTTCCAAAATCTATTTGGTAGTTAGAAACTTTGAATTTTTGCTGGGTTAAATTAAATGATAAAAACTCATTAACTATCTAGATCATTTCCAAATAAGATAAAATATTAGGCATTAATTATTAAATATAGGTTTATCTACTTTTGACTTATTATTACAGAGAAAATAAAAAGTGTTTGGGTCTATTAATAAACATGTCTTGCATTTTATTAAAAGATTGTACTATGAAGTAATGTGTTTCTAAAAAATTATAAAATGTATTCATAAACTTACCAAGCCACAGAATATAATGTAAGATATACGTCTTCAGTAAAGAAGGTATAGGTAATGGAAATATTTTTATTTGGTTAATAAAGATAAATTTTCCCTAAAGTACTAGGAGGGAAAGAAAAGAAGGCATGGGACAACTTCTGAATGTAAAAAAAAATGTTATAAAAGGTTTGTGGAATAGGAAACCTGAGAAAAGAATTATGCATTGTCAATTTGGCTAAGATTAAAATAAATTTAATTAAGTGAATAAGTTTTAATATCAAAAGTAAGCTGATGCAAAGTTAGGATTTGTTTTTTTCTCTCTCTCAAAAGGATAATTTTCTTAAACTTTTAGTCTGCTCTTGGTAAAGAAATTATGAAAGTTTTTTCTTTGAGTAGTTGACTAGGAGGGTAAGGATTTTATGTTTTATCAAAATAAATTTACTATATTGTTTTTAGCAGGTTTTTAATCACAGATGCTAAGGTTTTTCTTACAGCTATTTAATTTTCTACATTCACCTAAAATTATTTAATTGTAACCATGGTTAAATGGATTTACTAAGCATTGTTTCATAGAGACCTATGATACTATGTGGGTAAATGTTATAGATATAAGTATTTTCAAAAAATTATATAACATTACTAAAATTCTGATCATGGTTATCAGTCATAATTCTAGTTATTATCTTAGAATGTTGTATGTCACAAAAATAACCAAGCTTCTTTGTCAATTGTCATTTTTAAGTCTTTTGTCATTTACCGATAGTTATTGTTTAACTCTGATGCCTTTTCAAATATGTTTCATCTTCAGAGAGATTCATGGAAAGGACTCTGACACTTTAGAATACAGGTTCCTGATAAACTGCTAACAAATGATCAATATCAAGTGTTGATTATATGGGACTGAATAAACTGACGAGGATGATTATGATTTTTATGACTTTCCATTTAAAATATTGCGGAATTTTTAAATTATTTTGTTTTTTTTCAAATTGAAGGAAATTTTTTTCTTTTTTTTTGTGAGGAAGATCAGCCCTGAGCTAACATCCATGCCAATCTTCCTCTTTTTGCTGAGGAAGACTGATCCTGAGCTAACATCTATTGCCAAGCCTCCTCCTTTGTTCCCCCCTTTTCTCCCCAAAGCCCCAGTAGATAGTTGTACGTCATAGTTGCACATCCCTCTAGTTGCTGTATGTAGGATACCACCACAGCGTGACCAGACAAGTGGCGCATCGGTGCATGCCCCGGATCTGAACCCGGGCCACCAGTAGTGGAGCATGTGCATTTAACTACTAAGGCACAGGGCCGGCCCTTCTCTTTTTTCTTAAGATAACTATGACTTATAGCAATTTGGTAAATTATACTTTTGTAAACAGAATTGAAACATTTATTTTTTCTCCTTACTTGATCATTCCAGAATTAGTGAGTAAATATTCTTATTAACATATCAATATGGTTATTTGCATAAGTTCAATAAGAATCTGTTCTCCATATAACAGGACACAATTGGAAACATTGGTTATATTACCAAAGCTTTGACTGGAATGTCATATTTGAGAGAAACATGCATATACTCAGATATGACCAGACAGCTTTTGAGGAACTAAGATTGGACTTTATGAAATAAAGCCATGAAAATATTGGCCTGGTACCTTGTAAGGGTTTCCAGCAACCTACCAGGTGAGTAAGGAAGGTCACTTCTCTGATGGGTGCAAGGAACATCAGTGTTTTGGGAAACCTCAAAAGAAGAGAGGAATTTACCCAAATCTATAGGTATTGCAGGCAAATTCTGATGACAAAGTCCTTGTCTTAGCTCCCCTGGCCTGGAAATGCCTTTAAAATTCAATCTGAGAATCCTTATAACAAGTTACAGCAAAGCAGATTTAAAGGAGCCTGTATGATCAATTTCTATTCTTGCTGTACTTATGTAAATAATTGGCAAAATTTATTGAAACTAAGCTTATATTACAAACCAGTTTGTCTTAATTTGGCTATCTTTGGTAAAAATGAGGGTGATTTTAGAGAGAAAAAAATATGTTTCAGTAGAAACTTTAATATACATTTGTGGATATTACATTGTAGTTCTGTTAATTGTCTTTGAGCTTTTTGTTCCCTACCTGTAAACTGGACTGGATCCTGAATTCATCTAGTTTCCTAAAATATCTGGCTATAAATCTCTAAGCTAACATTTTCAATTTTTTTCCATCATTTGCATTTGAAATCATTAAGAACAGAAACGACCCTGGTTCCTAAAGCCTGGCAAAGTGAAACTGGACAATTTGATATAAACTTAAGAGAGATCACCAGAATAGCATGCCTGTTGTTGTGTAAGCCACTCAAAAGGATGCCTGAACACTTGATCACATCATCAGAGACATTTCAAGCTGGAAAAAATGCTTTGACCCTGACATCTAAAAATCCTCTTGACTGGCTGTCTCCTGAGCTCAGAAACTGATTTACAATTTAATTTGCTCCAAGTGTTAACCTTCTTCTGTTTGTTTCCATAGAAATACTTCCTATTAAATACCTGATTGCTTGCTTCCACAATATAGGCTCAGCTTTGGGAGCCCACCTGCATCAACACCTTTTACAATGAATTTAACTGGACTGATGTATCATCAAGACTAAGAAATGTGATCAATGAGATGTAACAATCTACCAACCCACCTTTTGGACTATGAAACTTATTAAAGTTTCAAAGGACTATGAAACTTTTTACTGTGAAGGATGAGAATTGCCCACTCCAAGATGTGTCTCTTTGGCCTGAGGACTATTATTGGCTGGTTATTTTTTTAAAAAACTTCAGACATGGGACAAGCTCTGAAAACCAAGTGGAAGTTACCCTTTTAAAGAGACATTTACATTTGCAAGGGAAATCTCCATTTGTAAAGATATCTCCCTCTCTGTACCAGGAGGAGGGGGATGACCTTATCTCTAAGAACTCTTATCAATGTGGAAGATAAAGACTTAAATCTACATAATAACCTTACTCTTGTTTACTGTGCTTTTCTGGTAATCTCCCATAACTGAGTTCTCCCACTCCCAGCATCCTCCTTTGTCTTTAGCTAAAGATGCTGTTTAAGGTGGCAGCTTTGGCCATTCTGGGAGTTACTCAGTTTTCCTGGGTTTCTCCCATGTATATGTGCTATAAAGACTTGATTGATTTTTCTCCAGTTATTCTGTCTCATGTCAATTTAATTCATAGCTCAGCAGAAAGATCTAGAGCATAGAGGAATTATCTTCCTCCCCTACAAATATCAAGTCATCTGCAAATAGTTACAGTTTTGCTTCTTCCTTTCCAATTTGGATGATTTTATTTCTTTTTCTTGCCTAATTGCTCTGGCTATGACTTCTAATACTATGCTGAATGAAAGTGGAGAGATTGGGAATCCTTATCCTCTTCCTGATCTTAGAGAAAAAGCTTTCAGCTTTTCATCATTGAGTATGATGTTAGCTGTGCCCTTGTCATATATGACCTTTATTATGTTGAGGTATGTTCCCTCCTTCCACACTTGTTGAGAATTTATATCATAAATGGATGTGGAATTTTGTCAAATGCTTTTTCTGCATATATTGAGATGATCATATGATTTTTATTTTTTATTTTGTTAATGTGATGTATCACATTGGTTGATTTGGGGATGTTGAACTATCCTTACATCCTTGGACTAGATCCCACTTGATCATTGCGTATGATACTTTCAGTGTATTGTTAAATTAGGTTTTGATTTCTATTTAATTCCATTGTGGTCAGAGAACATACTCTGTATGATGTCCAATCTTTTACATTTTTTGAGATTTATCTTACAGCTCGGTATTTGGTATATATTATGTTCTATGGATGCTTTAAAAAAATTAACATTCTACTGTTATTAGGTGGAATGTTCTACATATGTAATTAGATCCTATTGGTCAATTGTGTTCTAATTTTTTTATATATTTGCTGATTTTCTGTGTAGTAGTGTTATCAATTGTTAAGTGTGGGTTGTTGGCGTCTCCAACTATAATTTTGAATTTATCTATTTTTCCTTTCAGGTCTATCAGTTTGCTTCATTTACTTTGGGGCTCTGTTGCTTCTCCTATTTGGTACATACACATTTAGAAGTGTTATGTCTTCCTTGTAGATTAATTGTTTCATACTTATGCAACGCCCCTCTTTGTCTCTAATTTTCTTTGCTCTGCAGACTCTTTTATTTGATATTAATATAGCCACTCCTACTTATCAAGATTAATATTTGCCTTGTATCTCTTTTTCCATCCTCTTATGTGCAAACTACCTATATAGTCATGCTTTGCTTAATGACAGGGATGCGTTTTGAGAAATATGTCATTAGTGGTTTCATCATTCTGTGAATATCATAGAGTGTATTGAAAGGGATGAAAATTTGCCACCCCAAAATGTGTCACTTTAGCATAAGTATTATTTTAGGCTTATTATTTAAAAAAACCAAAAGGATCATAAAAATTTTTGTGTTATCTCCCCCTTAACTGCTTAAAATAATTCAGATTACAAAAACTTGTCTAAAGAAGTGAGCTGTCCCCTTAGCATAACATGAACTAGATAGTAAACAGGGAGGAATCTGGAAAAGCCTGTTTGTTGGGCTTCCTTCTGTGTTCTTCTGTTTCTGTGTGGCCAAACACTTGTTTTCCAAATGTTTTCTCCTTTTTACCTACTTTCTTCCCTTTGAAGTCCCTGACTCTCCCCACCCCCAACATCTTTTTCTTTAGCTGAGCATGGCTTTAGCTGATGAGGGCTTCAGCCACTTTGATGAGTTACTTGGTTTTCCAGGTTTTCTCCCATATATACATGTTATTAAACTTTTGTTTGTTTTTCTCCTGTTAATCTGTCTCATGTCAATTTAATTCTTAGACCAGCCAGAAGAACCTAGAAGTGTAAAGGAAAATTTCTCCTCTACAGTTCTTACACAAACCTAGATGGTATAGCCTACTACATACTTAGGCTATAGAGTACTAATCTTATGGGCCCACTGTTGTATATGGGATCTGTCATTGACTAAAACACTATTATGCTGTGCATGATTGTATTGTATTTCAAGTGAGTTTCTTGTAGAAAGCATACTGTTGGATCTTGTTTTACTTTTAATTTACTATGCAAACCTCTGCCTTTAATTGGTATACTTACACCATTTACATTTAAGGTAATTATTGATGTGACAGAGTTTCAGTCTAACATTTTAGTTTTTGTTTTCTGTTTATACTCTTTATTTTTTCTGTTTACTTATCTTCTTCTGGGTTATTTGAATTTTTTTTGGGATTACATCTTGATATACTTATAGTGTTTTTGAGTATATTGTTTTGTATAATTTTCTTAGTGGTTACACAAGTATCAAAACATACATAAATAACTTATCAAAGTCTGTTGTTAACATTTTTACCACTTTTAGTGAAATGTAGGGACTTTACTTTTATTTAGGTCCTTTTACCTCTCCTCTTTTGGGAAAAAAAAATCTTAAACATTTCCTCTATATACACTGAACACTACATCAGATGGTGTGATGTTTTTTGCTTTCCCCATGAAATATGATTTAAGAAAGTCTTGAAAGTAGGATAGTCTATTATAATTACCAATGTTTTAAACCTATTCTGATGTTATTCTTTCCTTTCTGAAATTTCAAATCTCATCCTCTTACCTCTCCTGTTTGAAAAGCTTTCTTTAGCCATTATTTTAGAGTAGTTTTTTAGCAACAAACTCTCTTAGTATTTTTTTATCTGAAAATGTCTTTATTTACCGTTCATCCCTGAAGGATATTTTTACCAGATAACAAATCAGGGTTGACAGTTATTATCTTTAGGTACTTGAAAAATGTTGTGCTACTTCCTTTTGGCCTCCATGCTTTCAGATGTGAAATTCACTGTTATTCAAATTAGTGTTCCTATGTAAAGAATATGTCTTTGTGTAAAGAACATGTCTTTGGCTGCTTTCAAGATGTTTAACTGTCTTTATTTTTCATAAGTTTAGGATGTGCCTTGATGTGGATTTCTTTGAGTTTATTCTACCTAATATTCACTCAGCTTCTTGAATCTGTAGGTTTATGTAGTTCTTCAAATTTCCAAAGTTTTCAGTCATTATTTCTTCAGATACTTTTTCAGTCCCTCTTTGTCTCCATTTTTTGGACACCAATGATATAAAATCTAGCTCTTTTTTATTGTCCCAAAGGTAGCTGAGGCTGTATTCATTTTTTCCAGTCTATTTCTCTCTGTTGATCAGATTGGGTAAATTCCACTGATCTACCCTCAAGTTCTCTGATTGTGTCTTATGTCATTTCCACTCTCCTGTGGGGCCCATCCAGCGAATTTTTAAAATTTTTCTATTATTGTATTTTTGAATTCTATAATTTTCATTTTATAATTCCTACTGATTAGCTGAGATTGTCTATTTTTTCTTTTGTCTGAAGAGAATTCATAATTGATTGTTGAACCATTTTTATGATGACTGCTTTAAAATCCTTGTCTGATAATTCCAACATCTGATTCATCTTGGTGTTGGCATCTGTTGATTATCTTTTCTTTTTTGAGGTGTGAATTTCCTTATACTTTTTATGGTGAGTGATTTCCTAATGCAACCTGGAATGTTTGGATATTATATTATGAGACTTTTGATCCTATTTTATCTTCTTTTCCAGCCAGCAGTTCCCCTATTAAGATGTAGCCCAAAGTGTGGATAGATATGTATATTCAATTTCCTGCTGAACTTCACTGGCACCACCTTGGCAAAGTGGGACATTGACTTACACTGCCTCTCTACAGGTGAGTAGAATGGAAATTCAACTGCCCCTTCATATCTGCTGACACTTTCTCATCTTGCACTTTCTCCTTACCTCTATTTGGGGGTATAAGATCAGCTCTTCCCTTGGCTTCCTGACACCATGGGAAGGAGAAGCAGGAGATTAACTTTCACTGTTTTCTTGCAGAAGGACAGAAACAGAAGCTCAGCTCACTACTGACCACTGCACCAGGGGAAGAGGGGAGCTGAGTGTCCACTGCCTATTCCTGAAACACCTCTTTCCTCCTCTTTGATGCTGGGTTTGATTGGAGGCTCAGCTCCCCTCTGTGACTTACTGCCTCCAGAAAAGGGAGGAAGCAGAATGTCAACCACCCTGGTGACACCACCTTTTTATACACCTTAATGTCAGTAGGTATGGAGGTTCAGCTCTCCTTTTGGTCTTGCTGACATCAGGGTCGTGGGGAAAGTGCCGTGTTGACTAACCCCAACTCACATTGCCTTGTTCAATCTCAATGATGCTGGAAGAGGGTAAAGTCTAAGTTTCCTATTGGGTGCAACTGACACAAAGGTGAGAGGTGAAGCCTAAAGGTGACTAGCCTTGCTTTGCATTGCCTCGTTAAATCTAGTTGATGCAGGGTGGTTATGGAGGCTCAATTTGGCACTGAATCCCATTAACAAGACTACCTTGAGATGATAATCAGAGCACTATCTGCTTTTTCTAGGTGATAAATGGAGGCTCAACTCTCCCACTTAGCCCCACTGGCATTACTCAGGAGGGAGAATCAGAACACCTCTTGGTTCTGCCTGGTGGGTGATGGAAGACTAGCTTGTTTCTTGACCTTGTTGACATTACTCAGCAAGGGGTTCTGATCATTGCTATATACTTCTGCTGTGAAGGGGATGAAAAATAATCTTCTCAGTCAGCCACTCCAATGTGAACTAGAAGAGGAATCAGAAGGTGAGGATTGGAGGAAGTTCCAGTTCAAGATGGTGATATAGAAGGATCCTGAACTCACCTCGTCCCATTGATACACTGAATCTGTGGCTACATATGGAACAATTTCTTCTGAAAGAAACCTAAAAACTAGCTGAATGACTCATGCACATTGGGCGAATGGGAATAAACCCACATTGAAGTGGATAGAAAAGGCGAGACACAATCTTGCCATAAACCTCACCCTTAGTGTGATGACTCACAATCAGGAGGAAATTCACAACCCCAAGCTTCTCCCTGAGGAGTGAAAGGTTTGAACCACACATCTGGCCACACAAAATTTAAGACCTGCACCTAAAAGATAGGCCCTCAAAACATCTAGCTTTGAATGCTAATGATGCTTGCATTCACAAGACTCAAAAAGGTATAGTGATTTTGGAAACAGTTCTTAAAGGGCTCATGTGGACTCACTCATGCCAGAGACCAGTGCAGAGGCAGCTGACAGAAAGGTGCCCAGTCTTCCTGTTAAAGAGGCCTATTTGCTTATCTTAAAGCTGTAGCTTGAGGGACAGGCATCTAATTTAACACACAACAAAGGAAATAGTGAAATACTCTTCAAAGACAGAGGCCAACAGTCACCATCTTTGTGTTCTCACTCTGCCTTGATCCAGGAGGCCAGGATATCCTAGAAAGGAGCTTATACACTCACTTGGCACCCTGATTTTAGCAGCTGCCACCCAGGACACACTTCTAGATTGTGTGGCTCTGGGGGCCAGTGGGGCTTAGGCTTGCAGGTCCCATAGTACTGTAACAAACAGAGAAAGAGTTCTTAACCAGCTATACCCCCAAGGCACAACAGAGAGGCAACAGACTGAAACACCCAATCCTTCTGTGAAAAAGGCCTATTAGCTTATCTTCATAGCTGCAGCCTCAGGGGCAGGCTTCTAATTAAACACACTTCTAGGGGCTGACTACAATCCTCTTCAGAGACTCGGTAGGCTAGTAGGCACCATATTTGTGCTCTCCCTCTGTCCTACCCCACAGCACTGGTATCTCCAAGAAAGGAGCTTGTGTACACATCTGGTGCCCGAGCTTTTGTGGCTGCCACCCAGAGGACACATCCCTTGATATCCTGACTCTGGTGGCCAACAGGACTTGTGATCATGGATTCAATAGGACAGTAGCAAACAAAGAAACAGTTCTTAACTGACTATCACTCCAGGACTCAGTGCAGAGGGAGCATACAGAAACACCATCTCCAACTCTTACCTTAAAAGAAGTATATTTGCATACTTTAAAAACTGCTGCCTGAAGGTACAGCTTTCAATCATCCTGAATCAAGATTCTAAGATCCTCCACTTGGGACACTGACGGGTTTTGGCACACCCTCAACTACTGGGAGTCACTAAGAATAAAGTAGGCTCTTTGAAAATCACAAAGATTTGAGAGACAACCAAGAACTAGGGCAAGATTGAATGATAATGTTCATCACCTACATGAGGCCACTCCTTCAAGACTGGGAGATGTGGCTCTTTTATCTAATGCATAGAAACCAACACAGAGAGTAAAGGAAAATGAAGAAACAAATGAATATGTTCCAAACAATAGAATAACATAGAAACCTCAGAAAAAAACTTTAATGAAGTGGAAATAAGTAATTTACCTGATAAAGAGTTGAAAGTAATAGTCATAAAGATGCTCAGCAAACTCAGGAGAAGAATGGATAAACAAAGTGAGAATTTCAACAAAGAGATAGAAAATATAAGAAAGTACCAAGTAGAAGCCACATAGGGGAAGAATGCAATAACTGCACTTAAACATACAATATAGGAATTCAACAGCAGACTAAATGAAGCAGAATAAAGGACCAGTGAACTCAAAAACAGAGCAGTAGAACTCATCTAATCAGAGCAGCAAAAAGAATGAAATAGAGTAAAGAGAGCTTATGAAGCTTATGTGAAAACATCAAGCAGGCCAACATTCACACTATGAATCCTAGAATGAGAAGAGAGAAAAAGGAGAAAAAACTCATTTGAAGAAATAATGGCTGGAAACTTCCCTAAAAGGAGAAGGAAACAATCATCCAGATCCAGGAAGTCCAGAGAGCTCCAAATATTAAACCCAAAGAGACTCACACCAAGACATATTATAATTAAAATGTGAAAAGTTAAAAGATAAGGAAATAATCTTAAAAGCAGCAAGAGACAAACAACTTGTTATATACAAGGTAACTCTCATAAGACTATCAGCAAATTTTTCAGCAGAAACTTTGCAGGCCAGAAGAGAGAGGCACCGTATATTCAAAGTGATGAAAAAAAGCCTGATAACTAAGAATACTCTACCCAGCAATGTTGTCCTTCACAATTGAAGGAAAGATAAAAACTTTTCTAGACAAGCACCACTAGATTGACCTTACAAGAAATGTGAAAGGGGACTCTTTAAGGTGAGATGAAAGGGCACTAATTAATAACAGGAAAATATATGAAATCATAAATCTCATGGGTAAAAGTAAATATTAGGTAAAATTCAAAATAATCTACTTTGTAAAGCTGGTGGCTTGATCACTTAAAAAGCTAGTATGAAGGTTAAAAGGCAAATTAGTAAAAATTATTGTAGTTATAACTACAATAATTTGTGGATACATAAGGTAAAAAGAAGTAAATTGTGACATAAATAACATAAAACATTGAAGGGTGTGTAAATATGTAGAGCTTTAGAATGCATTTAAACTTAAGTTGTTATCAATTTAAAATAGACTGTTATAAATATAAGTTGTATTATGTAAGACTCATGGTAATCACACAGCAAAATCTATAGTAGATACACAAAAGACAAAAAGAAAGTAATGTAAGCATCTCAATACAGAAAAATCATCAAATCACAAAGGAAGCGAGGAAGAGAAGAAGAAATGAACAAAGGAAATACAAACATCAGAAAAAAAATAACCAAATGGCAATAAGTACATACCTATCAGTAATTATTTTAAATGAAAATGGACGAGATTCTCCAATCAAAAGACTTAGAGTGGCTGAATGAATTAAAAAAAAAGACCCATCTATATGCTGCCTGTAAGAGAATCACTTCAGATGTAAAGACATGCACAAACTGAAAGTGAAGGGATGGAGAATGATACTCCAATTTCATGCAAATGGAAACTAAAAGAAAGCTGTGGTAGTTAGACAAAATAGACTTTAAAACAAAGACAGTCATAAGAGACAAAGAAGGTCATTACATAATGATACAGGGGTCAATCCAACAAGAGGATATAACATTTATAAATATTTATGCACCCAACATAGGAGCACCTAAATATAGGAAGCAAATATTAATAGAAATAAAAATGAGAAAAAGATAGCAATACAGTAATAGTATGGGACTTTAACACCCTACTTACTTCAATGAATAGATCATCTAGACAGGAAATCAATAAGGAAACATTTGCCTTAAATGTCAGGTGACACCCGATGGACTTAATAGATATATATATAGAACATTCCATCCAAAAACTGCATAATACACATTTTTTTCAAGTGCACATAAAAAATTCCCCAAGATAGATCACATTTTAGGCCACAAAAAAAGTTTCAATAAATTCAAGAATATTGAAATCATATCAAACATCTTTTCCAACAACAATGGTATGAAACTAGAAATCAACTACAAGAAGAAAATTGAAAGAACAAAAACAGATGGAGACTAAACAACATGCTACTAAACAACCAATGGGTCAATGAAGAAATCAAAGAGAAAATTAAAAAAATACCTTGAAACAAATGGAACCAGAAACACAACTTTCCAAAAGCTGTGGACACAGCAAAAGCAGTTCTAAGAGGGAAGTTTGTAGAGATACATGCCTACCTCAAGAAACAAAAAAAATCTCAAATAAACAACCTAACTTTAAACTTCAAGAAACTAGAAAAAGAAGAAGAAAAGAAGCCAAAAGTTAGTATAAGTTAGGGAATAACAGAGATGAGAGTGGAAATAAATCATATACAGTCTAAAAAGATAATAGAACTGATCAATGAAACTAAGAACTGGTTCTGCAAAAAGATAATCAAAATTGACAAACCTTTAACTACTCTCACCAGGAAAAAAAAGAGGGATGATTCAAATAAATAAAATCAGAAATGAAAGAGGAGATGTTGCAACTGATACCACAGAAATAAAAAGTATTGTAAGAGGCTACTATGAACAATTATATGCCAAAAAATTGGAAAACCTAGAAGAAATGGATAAATTCCAGGAATACACAGCCTTCCAATACTGAATCATGAAGAAATAGAAAATCTGAATAGATCAATTACTAGTAAGGAGGTTGAATCAGTAATTAAAAACCTCCCAACAAACAAAAGTCCAAGAACATATGGCTTCACAGGTAAATTCTACCAAATATTCAAAGAAGAATTAGTATCAATCCTTCCCAAACTCTTCAATAATTTGAAGAGAAAAGAATACGTCCAAGCTTATTTTATGAGGCCAGAATTACCCTGATGCCAAAACTAGATAAAGACACAAAAATAAATGAAAATTATAGGTGAATATCACTGATGAACATGCACACAAAAATCCTCAACAAAATATTAACAAAACAAATTCAACAATACATTAAAAGCATCATACACCATGATTAAGTGGGATTTTTTCTGGGGATGCAAGGATGGTTCAACATCCACAAATCAATCAATGAAATACACCCCATTAACAGAATGAAGGATAAAAATCATATGGTCATCTCAATAGCTGCAGAAACATCATTTGACAGAATTGATCATCCATTTATTATAAAAACTTTCAACAAAGTGGGTATAGAAGGAACGTACCTCAACGTAATAAAGACCACATACGACAAACCCACAGATAACATCATGCTCAATGGCGAAAAGCTGCAAGTTTTCCTCTAATATCAGGAACAAGACAAGATTGACAACTCTTGCCACTTTATTCAACATAGTATTGGAAGTCCTAAGAGCAATTAGGCAAGAAAAGGAAAAAAGACATCCAAATCAGAAAGAAAGAAGTAAAACTGTCACTATTTGCAGATGTCATGATATTACATATAGAAAAACCTAAAGACTCCACCAAAAAACTGTTAGAACTAACAAATGAATTCAGTAAAGTTGCAGGATACAGAATCAATATACAAAAATGTGTTGCATTTCCATACACTAATAACAAACTATCAGAAAGAGAAAGTAAGAAAGCAATCCTGTTTTCACATGTATCAAAAAGAAAGAAATACCTAGAAATAAATTTAACCAAGGAGGTGAAAGACCCATATACTGAAAACTATAAAACATTGATGAGAGAAATTGAAGAAGACACACATAAAGGGGAAGATATTCCGTGCTCATGAAGTGGAAGAATTAATATTGTTAAAATGTCTGTACTACCCAAAGCAATCTACAGATTCAATGCAATCCCCACAAAAATTCCATTGGCAATTTTCACAGAACTAGAACAAATAATTCTAAAATTTTATGGAATCACAAAACACCCTTAATAGCCAAAGCAATCTTAAGAAAGATGAAAAAAGCTAGAGGCATCACATTCTCTGATTTCAAACTATACTACAAAGCTATAGTAACTAAAATGGTATGGTATTGGCACTAAAACAGACACAGAAATCAATGGAAGAGAATATACCCATGCATATATGATCAATAAATTTACAACAAAGGAGGCAAGAATATACATTGTGGTAAGGACAGTCTCTTCAACAAGTGGAATTGGGAAAACTGGACAGCTACATGCAAAAGAATGAAGCTGTGCCAATCTCTTACACCATATGCAAAAATAAATTCAAAGTGGATTAAGACCTTGAACCATAAAACTCCTAGAAGAAAACAAAGGCAGTGAGGTTCTTGACCTAAATCATGGCAATGCTTTTTTGGACCAGTCTCCTCAGGCTAGGGCAACAAAACCAAAAATAAACAAGTGAGACTACATAAAAATAAAAAGCTTCTGCACAGCAAAAGAAACCATCAACAAAATAAAAAGGCAACCTACTGAATGGGAGACAATACTTGCAAATCATATATCTGATAAGGGGTTAATATCTACAATATATGAAAAACACATACAACTCAATAGCAAAGAAGCAAATAATCCAATTTAAAAATGGGCAGAAAATCTGAATAGACATTTTTCCAAAGAAGACATACACATGGCCAACAGGTACATGAAGAGATGCTCAACATTACTAATCATCAGGGAAATACAAATCAAAACCACAATGAGATATCACCTCACACCTGTTAGGATGGCTACTATCAAAAAGGCAAGAAATAACAAGTGTTGGTGAGGATGTGGATACAAAGGGAACCCTTGAGCACTGTTGGTTGGTAGGTAAATTGGTGCTGCCACTATGGAAAGCAGTATGGAGTTTCCTCAAAAAATAAAAATAGAACTGCCCATAATCCAGCAATTTCACTTCTGGGTTTTATCCAAAGAAAATAAAACCACTAACTTGAAAAGATATATGAACCCCCTTGTTCAGTGCAGCATTATTTACCATAGCTCAAATATGAAAACAACCTAAGTGTCCATAAATGGAGGCATGGATAAAGAAAATGTGGAATATATACATAATGGAATATTATTCAGCCATAAAAAACAATTAAATCTTACCACTTGTGACAACATGGATGGACCTTGAGGGCATTATGCTAAGTGAAATCAGTCAGACAGAGAAAGACAAATACTATATGATCTCACTTATACGTGGAATCTAAAAAAAAACAACCTTATAGATACACAGAACAGATTGATGGTGCCAGTGTTGGAGGGTTGGGGGTGGGCAAAATGGGTGATGGGAGTCAAAAGGTACAAACTTCAAGTTATAAAATAACCAAGTCATGGGGATGTAATATTCGGCGTGGTTAATAATACTGTAATAGTTAATAATACTGTATTTCATATTTAAAAATTGCTAATAGAATACATCTTAAAAGTTCTAATCACAAAAATAAATTCTATCAGTATGGTGATGGATGTGAACTAGAATTATTGTGGTGATCATTTTGCAACACACACAAATATCAAATCATTATGTTGTACACCTTAAACTAATATAATGTTATGTGTCATTTATGTCTCAATTAAAAAAAAGTGAGGACTGATTCTACATGGTGGAGGGGAATGGGGAATAGGATGGAAGATCAGTTCCCTTTTTGTCCTTGTGGGGATAGGGTGAAGATTTTCTGGTGGTATTTGGACGGAATAGGACACATTGCTGAAAAGATTTTTTGGGGCCGGCCCTGTGGCTTGGTGGTTAAGTGCGCGCGCTGCGATGCTGGTGGCCCGGGTTCGGATCCCGGGTGCGCATCGAGGCACCACTTCTCCGTTCATCCTGAGGCCGAGTCCCGCATACAGCAACTAGAAGGATGTGCCGCTACGACATACAACTATCCACTGGGGCTTTGGGGGGAAAAATAAAATAAATAAAATCTTAAAAAAAAAAAAAAAAGATTTTTTGTTGTTAAGCCACCCTTTCCAGTTTTTTTTTTTTTTTTTTTTTTTTTTGCCTGAGCAAACAGGGTTTTTCACAGCATTTCTCTGTCTGTGCCTGTCTTTGGCAGTTATGAATTGGAGGCTTCTCCAGTGTCCTATCTAGGATATGTAGGAGTTTGAAAAGAAATCCAGGAAACTTATCCCAGTATATTCCTCAAGTCTTAAGGTCCCTAGGTAGCCTTTCTTCCTCTTCATACCTTTCAGAGTCTTCCTATGGTAGTTTGTCTTGTTATGTTCAGTGTTTTTCCGTTGTGAGAGGAAGGATCTGAGTGGAATGTAGCTGGTCCATCAGGGCAGAACCAGAAGCCCTCAAATTTACTGAAGTTTAACTTGGATGTATGTCTATAGGGCATGCTTGGTAAAAATGAAGGTACCAACTGCCTTGGTTCAGACTCACATCACTTTTAACCTGGATTATTACAAAAGCCATCTGTGTTTCTGACTTTGTTTCCCTTTCTAGTCCCCACAGTGAAAGCAGCATGACACGTTGTTTAAGAGCATGCATTTTGGAGTTAGTAGACCCAGATTTGAATTCCAGCTCAGCCACTTACTAAGCTGTGAGAACTTGGGCAAGATCCTTTTCCTGCCTTGACTGAGCCTCGACTTCCTCATCTGTCAAATGGGTTCAATAATATCTGCCCCAATGCAGGTTGTTGTGATGTTATTTATTACGAACTTGGTGGAAACATGCACTCCATAAGTAGGGATAGCTATTATAATCTTCCTAAAATGCATATTTGATCACATCACTGCCTTCTTAAAAACCTCTGATTGCCTTCCTAAAATTTAAGCTCCTTAGTCACAATCAAAGCCTTTCAGAATCTGACCCAAACCTACATTTATAACTCCCACACGTGTAACTAGTTGTTACTGGCTATGACATGTTTCCCAAACAGGCATTGCTCTTTAAGTCTAAGAACATTCGCACACATGCCCTATTCCCTCTGGCTAAAATGCCCTTGCTCTTTCTTTTCCTATTAATTTTTTATGAACTATATCAAAGGTAAAGCTATTTCTAATTGATGGTGTCCATTCCCCCACCTCCCAGCCTGCCCACAAGCACCCAAGCAAAACAAATTTTCCCCCAGGCAGAATTTCTTGAGCTCCTCCTACCACACACTTTCCTATTACAACACAGATCATACTATTGTAATTATTTGATTATATGCCTGTCATTCCCAACCCCTGTCCATGCTCTTGAGCATTTCAAGAGTGAGGCCTGTCTCCAGCACCTAACACTGTGCCTGATAGATGCTGAATGTTTATTGAATGACATGATTTAAATGTTCTATTGTTTAGAATTTAATCCACTTTGCCATAATGTGTCCTAAATAAAACAGGGCAGATGCTTCAGAATGTCCTTGAATTCAGACAAGGTTATATTAGCAAAATAATTTCAGAAAACTGTGTGGAAATTTTTCCTCTTTCTCCTTCACCTCTCCTACTTCTCCCCTTCTCCTACTTTGCCTTCTTCTTATCTCTCCATCTCTCCCTCTCCCCATCACTGCAGCTTTTTTAAAAATTGTGGTAAAATATACATACCATAAAATTTACCATTTTAACCATTTTAAGTACATAATTCAGTGGCATTAAGTACATACACATTGTTGTGCAACCACCACTATCCTTCTCTAAAATCTTTTCATCTTCCCAAGCTGAAACTCTATATCCATTAAACAATAACTCCTTATTTCCTTCTCCCCCATCCCTGGTAACCACTATTATACTTTCTGACTCGATGAATTTGACTCTTCTAGGTACCGAGGTATCTCATATAAGTGGAATCGTACAATATTTGTCCTTTTGTGTCTGGCTTATCCCACTTAGCATAATGTCTTCAAGGTTCATTCATGTTGTAGCATGTGTCAGAATGCCAATGAATAATATTCCATCGTATGTATATACCACATTTTGTTTATCCATTTATCCATTGATGACCATTTGGCTTGTTTCCAACTTTTGACTTTTGTGAATAATGCTGCTAAGGAAATGATTGTACAAATATTTGTTCAAGTCTCTGATTTAAATTGTTTGATGTGTATAGCCAGAAGTGGAACTTCTGGGTCATATGGTAATTCTATGTTTAATTTTTTGAAGAACTGTCATAGTATTTTTCACAATGGCTGCACCATTTTACATTTCCACCAGCAGTGCACAGAGCTCCAATTTATCCACATACTTGCCAACACTTATTGTTTTTTCTCTTTCAAAATAATAGTTATCATAATGGGTGTGTGGTGATATCTCATTGTGATTTTGATTTTCATTTTCTGAATGATTAGTGACGTTGAGCATGTTTTCATGTGTTTATTGCCTACTTATGTATCTTCTTTGGAAAATATCTATTCAAGTCCTTTACCCATTTTTACATCACATTGGGTAGTTTTTTTGTTTTTGACTTATAGGGGTTCTTCATTTATTCTGGATATTAATCCTTTATCAGATATAATATTTTCAAATATTTTTCTCCCATTCTGTGGGGTGCCTTTTCACTCTGCTGATAGTGTTCTTTGATGGAAAAAAGTTTTAATTTTGATGAAGTCTATTTTATCTATTTTTTTTTCTCTTGTTGCCTGGGCTTTTGATGTCATATCCAAGAAATTGTTGTCAAATCCAATATTATGAAGATCTTCCCCTATATTTTCTTCTAAGATTTTTATGGTTTTGCTCTTATATTTAGGTCTTTGATCAATTTTGACTTAATTTTTGTATAAAGTGTGGAAGAAGGGTCCAGTGTCATTCACTTGCATGTAGATGTCCAGTTTTCACAGCACAATTTGTTGGAAAAACTGTCCTTTCTTCACTGAATGTTTTTCTCACCCCTGTCAAAAATTGTTTGGCCATATATATGTGAGTTTATTTTTTGATTCTCTACTCTATTCTGTTGGTCTGTACGTCATCTTTATGCCAAAACTACACTGTTTTGATTACAGTCGCTTGCTTTGGCGTAATTTTTTAAATCAGGACGTGGGAATCCTCCAAATTTTCCTTCATTTTAAAGATTTTTTTGGCAATTCAAGGTCCCTTGAGATTCCATATGAATTTTAGGATAGATTTTTCTATGTCTTCAAAAAACATGAATGGGAATTTCATGGGGATTGCATTTAATCTGTAGATTGCTTTGGGTAGTACTGACGTCTTAACAACATAAGGTCTTACAATCCATGATCATGGGAAGTCTTTTCATTTATTTATGTCTTCTTTAATTTCCATCAGCAATGTTTTGTAGTTTTCAGTGTGCAAGTCTTTTACCTCCTTTGTTAAGTTTTCTTTAAGTATTTTATTCTTTTTGATGCTATTGTACATGGAATTGTTTTCTTAATTATTATTTCTAAGAGATCATTGTTAGTGAATAGAAAGGCAAGTGGTATTGTGTGTTTATTTTGCATCCTGCAACTTTGTTGAATTTGTTTATTAGTTCTAAATGTTTTTTGTGGAATATTTAGAGTTTTCTACATATAAGATTTATGTCATCTGTGTTCAGAGTTAATTTTACTTCTTCCTTTTCAATTTGGATGACATTTATTTATATTCTTGCCTAAATGCTCTGGCTAGAACTTCTAATACTTGGTTGAATACAAGTGGTGAAAGAGTGCATCTTTGTCTTGTTTCTGATCTTAGAGGAGAAGCTTTCACTGTTTCACCATTGAGTTGGATGTTAGCTGTGGGTATTTCATACATGACCTCATTATATGGTGAGGTAGTTTCATTCTATTCCTAGGTTTTTGAGTGTTTTTATCATGATGGTGTGTTCAATTTTGTCAAAAACTTTTTCCACAATTGATATGATCAACTGTTTTCTTCCCTTCATCCGTTTAATGTGTTGTATTACATTGATTGTTTTTCATGTGTTGAGCTGTCCTTGCATTTCAGAAATAAATCCCACTCAATCATGGTGTATAATCATTTTAATATGCTGCTGAATTTGGTTGGTAGAATTTTGTTGAAGAGTTTTTGCATCAATATTCATAAGCAATATTGGTCTGTAGTTTTCTTTTTTTTAGATTATTTATTTTTGTGAGGAAGATCAGCCCTGAGCTAACATCCATGCTAATGCTCCTCTTTTTGCTGAGGAAGACCGGCTCTGAGCTAACATCTATTGCCAATCCTCCTCCTTTTTTCCCTCTTTTCCCCAAAGCCCCAGTAGATAGTTGTATGTCATAGTTGCACATCCTTCTAGTTGCTGTATGTGGGACGTGGCCTCAGCATGGCCGGAGAAGCGGTGCGTCGGTGCGCACCCAGGATCCGAACCTGGGCCACCAGTAGCAGAGGGCACGCACTTAACCGCTAAGCCACGGGGGCCGGCCCTGTTGTTTTCTTACAGTGTCTTTCTCTGGCTTCGATGTCAGGGTGATGCTAGTTTCATAGAATGAGTTAGGAAGTGTTACCTCCTCTTAAAATTTTTGGAAAAGTTTGGGAATAGTTGATGTTAATTCTTTTTTAAATATTTGGTAGAAGTCACATGTGAAGCCACATGGTCCATACCTTTTCTTTGTTGAGAGATTTTTGATTATGGACTCAATCTCGTTAAAGTCTATTCGCACTTTCTATTTCTTCATGATTCAGTCATTTTAGGTTGTGTGCTTCTAGGAATTTATCCATTTCATCTAGGTTATCCAATCTGTTGGTGTAAACTTGTTCATACTACTCTCTTATAATCATTTTTATTTCTGTAAAATCTGTAGTATTGTACTCACATTCATTTCTGATTTTAGTAAGTTGAGTCTTCTCTCTTTTTTTCTTAGTAAATCTAGCTAAAGTTTTGCCAATTTTCTTGATCGTTTCTAAGAACTAACTTCAAGTCTCATTGAATTTCTCTATTGTTTTTCTATATTTTATTTATCTTTGCTTTAATCTTTATTATTTCCTTCTTTCTGCCAGCTTTGGTTTAGTTAGTTCTTCTCTTTCTAATCCCTTACAGTATAAAGTTAAGTTGTTGATTTGAGATCTTTCTTCTTTTATAAGGTAAGCATTTAGAGCTATAAATTTACCTCTTAACACTACTTTCTCTGTTTCTCATAAATTTGGGCATGTTGTTATTTTGTTTTTATTTCTATCAATATATTTTCTAATTTCCCTTGTGATTTATTCTTCAAACTATTGGTTGAGTGTATTTTTAATTTTTGCATATTTATTAATTTTCCAGTTTTCCATCTGCTGTTGATTTCTAGTTTAATTCCATTGCAATTGGAGTGGATATTACATATAATTTAAATGTTTTAAAATTTACTAAGATTTGTTTCGTGGCTTCACCTATGGTCTATTCTGGAGAATGTTTCATGTGCAACTGAGAATGATGTGAATTTTGCTGTTGTTGGGTGGAGCATTCTGTATATATCTGTTACTCCAACTGGCTTATAGTTTGTCCTCTATTTTCTTATTGATCTTTTGTCTGGTTGTTTTATCCATTATTTAAAGTAGGGTATTAAAGTCTCCTACCATTATTAGAGTGCTACCAATTTTGTCAATGTTGCTTCATGAGTTTCAGAGTTCTGATTATTTGTACATATGTTTATAATTATTAAATATAATTGGGGAATTGATTCTATAATTAATATCCAATGTCCTTTGTGTTTTGTATTAGTTTTTTTTTTTAATTTAAAGTGTATTTTATGTGATATTAGTATAGCCATGCCTACTCTCCTTTGGGTGCTATTTTCATGGAATGACTTTTTCCACCCCTTTGCTATCAACGTATATATGTCCTTAGATCTAAAGTGAGTCTTTTGTAGATAGAATATAGTTGGATCATAGTTTTTAATTCATTCTGGTACTATATGTCTTTTGATTAGGTAGTTTAATCCATTCACATATAATTATTGTTAAGGAAGGACTTATTTTTGCCATTTTGCTATACTTTTTTATATATTTCTCATTTTCTCCATTACTGCCTTCCTTTGTGTTTAGTTGACTTTTTTAGTGACACATTTTGATTCTCTTTTCATTTCCTTATGTATACATTCTATAGATATTTTCTTTGTAGTTACCATAGGGATTACATATTGTATCCTAAAGTAATAATCTATTTTGAATTGATACCACCTTAACTTCAATTGCATACAAAAGTTTTATGCTTTTATATCTCCATCCCCCCACTTTATGTTATTGATGTCACAAATTACATCTTGTTTTGTACCCATTAATATATATTTATACTTATTTTATGCAGTTAACTTCTAAGTCCTATGGAAAATAAAAGTGGAGTTACAAATCAAAATTACTGTAATGCTGGTTTTTATATTTTTCCATGTAGTTACATTTACCAGAGATTGTTAAATGTTTATTGGCTTCAAGTTACATTCTAGCATTCTTTCATTTCAACCTGAAAGATTCCTGCTAGTATTTCTCATAGGACAGATCTAGTGGTAATAAATTACATCTGCATATTTTTTTTAAATCTGGGAATGTCTTAATTTGTTCCTCATTTTTGAAGAACAGTTTTTCCAGATACACAATTTTTGGTTGACAGTATTTTTCTGTCATCACTTTAAATATCACCCCCTATTGTCTTCTGTCCTCCAAGGTCTCTGCTGAGACAATGGCTTATAATCTTCTGGAGGGTCCATTGTAGGTTACAAGATGCTTTTCTCTTGCTTCTTTCAAGAATCTCTTTTTGTATTTGTCTTTCAACACTTTGCTTATATTGTGTCTTAGTGTGGTTCTCTCTGGGTTTATGCTACTTGGAATTTGTTAAGCTTTTTGGATTTGTAGATTCACATCTTTCCTCAAATTTGGGAAGTTTTCAATCATCATTTTTTCAAATAACCTCTCTGCCCCTTTCTTGCTCTCTTCTCCTTCTAGGACTCCCATTATGTGTATACTTGTTCCTCTGATAGTGCCCCATTAAGTCTTTTAAGCAGTCTTCATTTTTCTTCATTTTTTTTCTTTCTGCTCAAGTCTGCTATTGAATACCTCTAGTGAATTTTTAAATTCAGTTATTGGAGTTTTCAGCTCTAGAATTTTCATTTGATTCCTTTTTATAATTTATATCTCTGTGTTAATGTTTTCATTTTGTTCATATATCTTTTCCCTGGTTTCCTTTAGCTCTTTGTCTGTGTTTTCCTTTAGCTCTTTGAACATATTTAAGAGCTAATATTTTAAAAGTCTTCATCTAGCAATTCCAATGAATTTGTTCCTTCAGGGTTGGTTTCACCACTTCTAAACCCAATGACATTTTCATAGCATGCTCAGAGGCAAGTGAGTCAGTCAGCAAATCTATACTGATATCTTGACACTCAGTTCAGGAACTGGAAAGTTGCTGTTTTTAAGATGACCCTTTCTACTACAAAAAAGACAGTGAAAAATTCATTCCAGTTAAATCACAATTTCAGAGTGTTTATGTCATGAATTAATGTTCACTTGTGAATTAAAACAACTCCTGTGATGCTAGTTAAGTTGAATTGGGATTTTTCCAGAGCAACATACAGCCCTGTGGCATAAATCGCCCTATGAGGGCCAGCAATAGTACATAGGAGCCTGGTATTCCACACTTAGTTCTGTCACTGACTCACTCAGTCATATGCTTTTGGGCCTCAGTTTCCTTATCTGTAAAATGGAGATGATAATTCATGCCCAACTTACTTCACAGGCCTTAGGAAGAGAGAAATGGAATTTAAAATAATAATTAAACTTGATACTAATTGAGAGGTTGTCATTATCATGAGGAGAAGAGGGGCTCTGAAATTCTGGAAAGAGAGACTTTCTCGAGTCCATATGTAGAAAAGCTTGATGCTAGAACAAGTGTTCTTAACATAGGTTCTATAGGTAATCTTTGTAGGGGAACATCCATGAACCCCCTGAAATCATTGCAAAATTTTGTTTTCATGTTCACTGGTTGGAGGGAGAGGCATTGCATTCATTGGATCAGATGCTCAGAGGGCCAACCCTCTTCAGTTACAGTCATGGAAACTGAGGCTCTGATAGAGAAAGGGATGGCCCAAGGTTTCACCATTTCTAAATTTATTCATATTGTTATACTGCTTTTCTATTATTCAGAACATTTCATGTGAGTCTATATATCACATTTGCTCTTCACAAAAGCCCAATGAGACATGCATTATTCTTGTTGTAATTTTCCAGAGAAGGCAGCATGCATAGTGGTTAAGAGCAAATTCTGCAGCTAGAGTATACAAGTATGCATCCCTAGCTACTGCTTTTTGGCTTGGTGACTTTGGGCAAATTACTTAGTCTCTTTGTGCTTCCATTGCCTCATCTGTAATCTGGGCATAATAACAGTAACAACCTCATAAGGCTTTTGTAAGGAATAAATAAGTTAATATATGCAAAGTGATTGTAATTGTGCCAGGTCCATAGTATAAACTCTATGTGTTTGCCATTATTATTAAGGAAACAGGAGAACAGAAAGAGAAAAGAACTTTAATGCATAAGGTTCTACAACAAAGTAGGGGAGTAGAGAGAAAACAGCACCAGAACTAGGTCTATTGCTACTCTATTTTTTCTTATAATCCATGTTTTATATGGTACTCATCTCCAATTTGTTTCTCTCTCTGTCCTCCGGAGGGAGGACAACCAGCACTGTCCAAGCTGGAATCTAAATTTCCTGAGATGGCCAGCGGGAATTCTAATAATCTCTCCCCTATCCCAGACCTAAGTAGACATCTATCTTAAGTTTCTATGTGCATTGGGAGAGGGTACAGACCCATAAGACATTCAAAGGGGCCCTTGTCCTACTTATAATAAACAGACAAAAAAGAAAACAACACATAGTGACAGAGATTGGATTGGTGGTTACCAGAGGGGAAGAGGGGAGGGAGGAGGGTGAAAGGGATAATTCGGCACTGGCAATGGGAGACCAATGTACACTACACACACTGATCTCACTGTGTCTCTTCTTTCTGTGAGGAAAGTTATTCCAACCAGTGCCCTTATATGATGAGTCCTCCTTGGTGTCTCCAAAGCTGCAAAATATTCAGTGGGCCAAGGTCTGTAAGCTCCTACTTCTAGTGCTTGGCATTCTTAAGATCTTTGCCATCCTCCACGCAATGGAAATCCTCACTTGTGATTGGTAGCTGCATTTTCTTTCTCAACATAAGGCACTAAGTTTCTGGGAATTAGATATGGCAGCTATAGGAAAATAATACTATGACAATAATAATAATGATAGTAATTAACATTTACTGAATGATTGCTATGTGTCAAATACTGTTTTAAGATTAAATTAGGAATAATAATGATGAAGTAATAAAAATGATAATAATTAACTTTCTTTGAGTCATTGACATATGCCAAGCATTATTCTGAGAATTTCACATGGTCTGTTCCACTTAATCCTTCCCATAATCCAATTAAATTGTTGTTCTTATTATTGCCATTTTATAAATAAGGAAAATAAATCAGAAAGAAATTAAATAACTTGTTAAAAATAACAAACTAGTAAGAGACAGAGATGGGATTAAAACCTGGTCTTACTGTAGAAATTATATTCTTAACCTAAGAATTTTAATTTTGAATATGCTGGGCTCCCCATCTATCATAGGGTGCAAGGTAATTTTTTTTTCCATGAGAAAGCTCCAAGCTGGGCCTCTGAATTTCTTGGCCTGTCCCCCAGCCAACCAACCTGTGCAGACCCTGGAGAGTCCTCATTCAGAAACCTGTAGTCCTTCTTCACAGAGAAAATTTCCAAGAGAAATGAGCATAAGGTGGAAAGAAACAAAGATGAATCAAGGGCAACCAGGAGAACCTGAGCTGAAAAGGAAAGACCAAGGAGATGGGGCAAGGAAGATAGAATAAGGGAGCTCAGGAAGATAGGAACCAAAATGGAAGCTAAGATCCCAGGTAACTAAGCAAATCCAAGTTGGCAGCCTGAGGATATGTCAGATTGGTTGAGTTGATTGGGAGACTAGTCAGTGTCCCTTGTCCTTGAGGTATGGTAAGTCTGAGGCCATAACACCAAGCTGATTTGGGTGTTTCATCCCCCTTCCTGCCAGAAGCTGTCAGACAGGGAATCTTTTCTCTCTCCCAGATATGAGTTGCCCCAAGAGGAGGGAAGGGAGAGAAAAAAGGAGTAAAGGACAGGGAGCTGTAACTATGAGCACATATACCAACAATAACTCATATGCCCTCTTCTATTCTTATCCCAACCCTTAGTGTGGTATCAGGCACATAGGAGATGCTCCATCAGGAAAAGTACTTATTATTATTATTATTATTATTATTATTATTATTATTATTATTACAAACATTAACATATCATATATGATATGACAGTTATTGTGCTAAGTGCTTGACATGCATCATCTCATTCACAACTATTATTATCCTTGTTTTACTGATGAGAGGGAGGCACAGAGAGGTGAAGTGACTTGCCAAAGTTTACATCTAAGAGGTAGAGCTGAGATTCAAATCCAGGTCATTGGACTCTCAAGTCTGTGCTCTTAGTTACTCTACTCAAGACCTCCTGACTGGTGTATGGTTATTCTATTGCTGGGTGCTGGGGATGAGCATGGTGAAAGTAGAGTGATAGTGGACACAAAGAGCCTTGTAATGGTGGATTAGGAACATGTGGTCATTCTGTTCCTGTCACTGGCATGCTGTATGACTCAAGAGCAGTTGTTTAAGTACTCAGCTTCAGAGTTAACCAATTCTACAATGCAGACAGTTCTTTCTGTCCTCCTTGTGCTCGGATTAGAAGGAGATGATTTAGAGGAATAAATGATATAACACTGAAAAGGAAGACATTACATAAATAATTCAAGGCAAAGCTAACTTTGGGGTGTTTTGGTTTTATTATGTAATTTATTTGTATCCAAAATGGTCCTTGCAAACCTGTTTTCATTAAGAAACAAGTTTTACTGTATAAACTGGTTCCATTTCAGTGACAGATATTTTCATGTCTTGAATAATGCAAAATAGTCATTTCTCTTACCTGCAAACGAACTGTTGGACAAATCAGGGCCTATTTGTATGCTTTTCACTCTCAGCTACTAAAATTTGGTTGTTGACTAATCAACTGAAATTTCACTATTTTGTCAGCTTCTATGAACAAAAATGCAGAGCTTACAATATCTCATTAAGTTCATTTAAACTTCTGGTAATCAGCCTTGGTGCCCATGAAAATACATCCCTCAAAAACACTCTGCAGTGATGAACCTCTGTGGAAAATGCTGATGTATATTTCAGGAGACAGGAATTTGATATTGGGCCTGTTAAAGACTCACTGGGTATCCTGAGGCAAGCCCCATCTCTTTTCTTTCCCCCCTTTAACTTACCTATTTAATAGACATAATGAAATTTGCCCTGGGTACCATCAACTTCTATAAGGCTAATGTGGCCATCATCAGCAAAGATGTTACTGATTCATTCACTCAATAAATTCACTCAACAAATATTTATGGAGGAACTGCTTTGTGCCAGGTACTGTTCTGAGTGCTGGGGTTATAGTAGTGAACAAATCGGACAAAACTTCTGCCATCATAGTGCTTATTGACGGTGGAGGGAGACAAAAAATAAGTAGACATATAAGTTAATGTCAGGAAGCAATAAGTACTATGAGGAAAAATAATGTAGAGAAAGAGGATAGATCGTAGCCAAGGAGGGTTGCTATTTTAGATAGGATGGTCAGGAAAACCTGTCTAAGGAGGTGACATTTAACCAGAGACCTAAACGAAGTGAGGAGGTGAGCTATTGAGTCACAATGATGTCTGGTGAAAAATCATGCCATGCAGAGGTAATGGTAATTGCAAAGGCCCTGAAATGGTAGCATACCTGGGATATCCAATGAACAACCAATGGACGCCATGGTGGTTGGTACGGAGTGAGTAAGGGTAGGATAAAATTAGAAGATGAGGTGACAGGGGTTGCCAGGGACCAGATAATACAGAGACTTACAGTCATGATAAAGGGTTCAGATTATTTCTGAGGGAGATGGGAGCCACTAGAGGTTTCTGATAGAGAAGTGATATGATCTGATTTATATCTTTAAAAGACCACTCTACCAGCCATATAGGGAATAGATTTAGGGTAGTAAGGGTGGAAGAAAAGAGATGAATTATGAAGGTATTGTTATAGTCTGGGTGAGAGATAATGATGATTTAGTCTAGAGTGATAGCAGTGTAAGTGGAGCAAAGTGCCATGATCCAGGATATATTTTGAAGAAATAGTTGACAGAATTTGCTGTTGGACTGGATTTAGTATATAAGAGAGACAGTAGGACTTTTGGTCTGCAGCTGCATGAATTATGTTGCTATGTGAAGAATGGTCCAATTTTACTAGACGTCAAATGAATAGAGATTTTAAAAAGGGAGTATTTTGGACTGTCAAATTAACAAAGATGAAATTAACCAATATGACCTAGGAGATGGATATTCTGTTCTCCTGTGTACTATGGTCCTCAGGCCCCTGATGTGGAGGAGATGTGTCACTGCTTTCCCAACACTGGGCCACCTTCCCTCTGAAGTGCACACTGCTAGTATGGGCTAAGGGGTAACCAAGCCTTGGGTCTAGTCCAGGCTTTGCTGCTGAGCCAATGTGGGACCTTGAGCTAGTCTCTTTCTGTCTCTGACCTTCAGTCCTCCCATATGTTAAGTATGTACCCTAGACCTAGGGTAAGTAGTTTAGCAGCTCTAACATTCTGTAGTGTTTTCCAACTAAAATATGCTTAGATTCTTTGAAAAACATTGGACGGTATAGAACTGATTCCTCCAAGATATTATAGTGACAACTAATGTTGCAGGCAATTAAAATGGGTGCGATTTCAGGTCATTTGAATAAGTTTAAAAAAATCTTCCTGGGGCTGGCCCCGTGGCTTAGCGGTTAAGTGTGCGTGCCTTGCTGCTGGCGGCCTGGGTTCGGATCCCGGGCGCGCACCGACACATCACTTCTCGGGCCAAGCTGAGGCCACTTCCCACATACAGCAACTAGAAGGATGTGCAACTATGACATACAACTATCTACTGGGGCTTTGGGGGGGAAAAAAAAGGAGGAGGATTGGCAATAGATGTTAGCCCAAAGCTGGTCTTCCTCAGCAAAAAGAGGAGGATTAGCACAGATGTTAGCTCAGGGTTGATCTTCCTCACACACACACACAAAAATCTTCCTGAAAGTGGAAAGACAAATAGATATGATTTGATTAGGAAGAAAAGAAGGCTTTCCAGGCACTAGAAAAGCATTAACAAAGGCCTAAAACAGAAACAGGTTGCCTACTGAGCAGAACAAGCAAGGCATTAGTAGAAAACACAATGGCTTTGAAATTGTCCAGACCTGGAACCTAGCTGGCTCTACCGTGCCACTTCACTTCTCTGAATCTCAGTTTCTTCATCTGTAAAATAGGAGTGATACTAATATCTATATTACAAGTCTCTAATGTACGCAAAGCACAGAGCACATTGCCTGACCTATGGTGGATCCTCACTAAATGGCAGTTTCTTTCCCTCCCTCTGTCTTCCTTCTCTCTACTATAATCCATCCTCCCCCGAACACCCAACACAATGCCTAGTACATGGTAGAGACAGCTGAGGGAGTGGGCTGGTAAAAGTACATACATACATATCATATCACTAAATTTCGTATCAACCACTTCTGGAGACATCTTTGTAAAACTGATCTCACCCTCCTATCATCCCCACTGATAGAAGCCATGTAACTATGGACATTAGGCCAAGCAATATGAAGGCAAATACTTGAGAAAAATAAACAGAGTACTGGCTTAGGTGTCCCCTGCAGCTCTTCAGATTGATAAGCTTTGGTTTCATCTTCTTAATGGGAAGATCTTTTATTTCAGGAAACAACTAACAGAGTTTAATAGCATGTGGATAGCCCCAAGAAACATTCCAACCTTGTTGGGTCTCATTGGCTGTCTGTCTGGCTGGAGAGAAAAGAGTGAGGTAGTGAGGGCATTTCAGGGGACAGTAGCCTGCCAGAATTGGATTTTGATGAGCTTTATCACTACAGTCTCAGATTAGAATGGGCCTAAGAGATAGACTTGTAAATTATCAGAGCTAAAAGGGATGACAGAAATTTTCAGGTTCAAAACCCCTATTTCCCCTCTCCCATCTCAATGAAACAAACAAGGGAGTTTACAGAGACTTGTCCAAAGTCACTCCCTAGGAAAAGAGCTGAGACTGGAACAGAGGTCACTCATATTCCCAGTCCAGTGTGGCTTAAACTTCACTTCTTCTAAGGTCATGTGAGCTATCCTACTGCCTTTAATGAGAAATGTGTGTTTGGAGATTTCCAGACACAGAGACATTATCAACTTCAGCCACTCATTTCTTATGGTGATGTTTAATCATTAACTGTTGGTGGTCCTTTTGGATGCCAATTCTGCAAATTTTCAGCTGATAGTGAGTAAAAACTCAGCAGCATCTCTTAAACTATTCTACAAGGGAACTCATAAAACTAAAGTCAAGCTCCTCCAATAAAAAAATGCTTATTTGAAGGATAAGAAAACCAGGAGTCAGAAAGTGACTTGCTCGAAGTCACACTGCTAATCTTTGGTAAGGTTAAAAATTGAACCAAAGTCATCTACCCCTAAATTCAGTGCTAACTCTAAATTTCTATCCCATTGGGCAGCAATTCAACCTTATTTGACAAATTTCTATTGAGAATCAAATAAATATGGAATATTTCTTAGAATAAATGTTCATGTGTATACCTGGTTACACACATGTTTGTGCACTGCTCTGTGGATAGAGAAAGCAACCCAAATACCTGGGATTTCAGACCACTATAGAGAGATGTCTCTATCTAAAATGCAAATCAAATCACTATCAGACTGGCTCTGAATTAACTACAATTTTTGGGGTACCTAGTGTATGTCAGGCACTGTGCTGAGAATCTTCACATATACAAACATCTCATTTAATAGGTATAAGAATCTTGGATGAAGGGTGGAAGAATGATCATTCCTTTTGTACACTTAAGGAAATTGAGACCAATAGACAACAAAAGGCTTGACCAAGTTTACACAGTCAGTTCATACTATACTAGTCTGCATAAGCTCTAAGAGACTAGATGTAGAGAAATCTTAGCAGAAAGCCCATAAGAATAAATGCCCATATGTCTCCCTAGTGTAGGCCTCCTGGGAAATCTGCTCATCTGGGGTCAGTATTCAGCTGAGCTGGAGGAAGGCAGAGACAGCTCTGAATTCATAGTTGGAAGAACCAGAAGAAAAAACAATGGTAGTCCATCTGTCAAAAAATCTGCTCAGGGGGCCAGCCAGGTGGCAGCATAGCAGTTGGGTTCGTGTGCTCTGCTTCAGCAGCCCAGGGTTTGTAGGTTCGGAGCCCCGGGGTGGACTGACGCACCACTTGTCAAGCCATGCTGCGGAGGTGTCCCATATAAAGTAGAGGAAGATGGGCATGGATGTTAGCCCAGGGCCAATCTTCCTCAGCAAAAAGAGAAGGAATGACAACGATGTTAACTCGAGGCTAATCTTTCTCACACACAAAAAAAAAATGTGGGTCAGCATTATGGCGGAGTGAGCTTCCCCATGAACTCTTCCACCGACAAGATACAACAAAAGGAACAGTCAGAGACCAACAATGGAATCCCAGACAGTGAAAAGCTAGAGCAGAAAGATCCACACTGCCGCACATCTGAGAGCGGAACATGCTGGGTCCCCGGAGGAAGTGGGGAGAGGTAAGGAGGACTCCTCTCCCTCTCCATCAGATCAGCAATCCCGGTCCGGGCGGCTCCCAGAGAGGGGGGAGGGGTGGCACTTGGCGGGGAAAACGTAGCTCTTCGGGCTCTCTCAGCCAGTGGGAAACTCCCGCACAGAGGAATCAGAAGAGCCACAGGGCTACCATCAACATCTGAGCACCCCAGAGAGTGGATAAAGAGGGGCAAACGAGAAGCCTCCCACATCAGGGACCCAGAGGGTAAAAGAGAGCTCCCCACTCCCTGCAAACCGGACCCTGCAGTTCAACGGACCAGAGCAGACCTAGCGATCCGCAGCAGACCAGACCAAGAGATCTGCGACAGACCAGACCAAGTGATCCACGGCAGACCTGATCAAACGACCGGACCCGTGGATCGCAGGGGGAAAAAAACAAAAAACAAAACTGCAGATCGCAGCAGAAAAACTGGGGCAGAGCACAGGGGGCTTAGACTACACAGCCCTTTACCACCAGACAGTGGCGGCAGGTGGAAATTGCAACCAGAGACTTCCAGGATGAGGAAAAACAAAACCAACAAAAGAACCACAATGCAAAAATATATGAAATCACCAGACCAGAAACAAAATAACAAGCACCCAGAAATCAACCCCGAAGACACAGAAATCCATAATCTAAGTGACAGAGATTTCAAAATAGCTATCATAAAAACACTCAACAAAATACGAGACAACACAGACAAACAATTCAATGAGATTAGGAGTTTCTTCACAAAAGAGATTGAAATCATAAAGAAAAACCAATCAGTGCTGATGGAGATGAAGAACACAATGGAGGAGATAAAGGAGAATCTGGAATCTTTAAAGAACAGAGCTGACAATATGGAGGAAAGAATTAGTACTTTAGAGGATAGGAATACAGATATACTCCAGATGGAAGAGGAGAGAGAACTAAGACTAAAAAGAAATGAAGAAAGACTCCGAGAAATATCTGACTCTATTAGATAATGTAACATAAGAATTATAGGTATTCCTGAGGGAGAGGAGAGGGAAAGAGGAACAGAGAGCCTATTCAAGGAAATAATAGCTGAGAATTTCCCAAATCTGGGGAAGGAGCAGGAAATACCAGTAAGCGAAGCCAACAGGACACCTATATATATTAACAGACAAAGGCCTTCACCACGACACCTAGTGGTAAGGCTAGCCAGGGTCAACGACAAAGAAACAATATTAAGGGCAGCTAGACAAAAACAAAAAATAACATACAAAGGAACTCCCATCAGGTTCTCAGTGGATTTCTCAACAGAAACTTTTCAGGCTAGAAGAGACTGGAATGATATATTCAAAATACTAAAAGACAAAAACTTTCAGCCAAGAATAGTCTATCCAGCAAAAATATCCTTCAAATATGATGGATAAATAGTAACTCTCCCAGATAAACAAAAGCTAAGGGAGTTCATGGCCATGAGACCCCCACTACAAGAAATACACAAGAAGGCCCTCAGGCCTGAAAAAAAGAAGAGAAAGGGAACACAAAGCTTGGAGGAAGGAGAAAAGTAGGTAGACAAAATCAGAGAAATAGTAGATCTTTACCGGAATAGGTTAGCAACCACTTAAATACTAAACTCAAAGATCAAAGGAAGAAATTCACCAAAAATAAATTTAACCTCATCACTGTAAACACACAGCCACAACACAAGATAGAATAAGGTATAACAAGAACAACTTAGAAGGGGAAGAGGAAAGTGACTGAATTGGCTTAGTATAAGGAAATAGGAGGCTATTAGATAATGGACTATCTCATACACAAGATTTTTTGCCCAAACCTCAAGGTAACCACTAAACAAATAATCAAAGCAAAACCACATATGATAAACAAAGAGAAAACTAGAAGAAACATAAGACAGAACAACCAAACTGAATTGGCAGTCCAAAACAAATGGGACAAGAAACAAAGGAAATGCAAAAGAACCAGAAAATAAGTGACAAAACAACAACATTCAGCCCTCATATTTCAATAATTACCCTAAATGTAAATGGATCGAACTCTCCAATCAAAAGATACAGAGTGGCAGGATAGATTAAAAAGCAAGACCCAACAATATGCTGCCTTCAGGAAACACATCTTAGCACTAAAGACAAGCACAGGCTCAGAGTGAAAGAATTGAAGACAATACTCCAAGCTAAGGGCAAACAAAAGAAAGCAGGTGTTGCCATACTCATAGCAGACAAAGAAGACTTCAAGATAAAACAGGTTAAGAAAGACAAAGAAGGGAAATATATAATGATAAAAGGGACACTACATCAAGAAGACATATCACTTATAAATATATATGCACCCAACATAGGAACACCAATGTACATAAAGCAAATATTAACAAACCTAAAAGGAGACATCAACAACAGCACAATAATAGTAGGGGATCTCAACACCCCACTTACAGCAATGGATAGATCATCCAGACAAAAAGTTAATAAAGAAATATTAGACAAATGAAAAACTGGACGAGATGGACCTAGTAGACATATACAGAGCACTCCACCCAAAAACAGCTGACTACACATTCTTCTCAAACGGGCATGGAACATTCTCTAGGATAGACCATATGTTGGGAAACAAAGCAAGCCTCAATAAATTTAAGAAGATTGAAATCATAACAAGCATCTTTTCAGACCATAAGGCTATGAAACTGGAAATGAACCATGAAACAAAAACTGGGAAAGTGACAAAAATGTGGAGATTAAACAACATGCTACTGAACAACCAATGGATCATTGATGAAATAAAAGGAGAAATCAAAAACTATCTGGAAACAAATGAAAATGATAACATGCCATATCAAACCATATGGGATGCAGCAAAAGCGGTCATGAGAGGGAAACTCATAGTGATACAAGCCACCTTAACAAACAAGAAAAAGCCCTAATAGGCAACCTTAAATTACACCTAACAGGACTAGAAAAAGAAGAACAAACAAAGCCCAAAGCCAGCAGAAGGAGAGAAATAATAAAAATCAAAGCAGAAATAAATGATATTGAGACCAAAAAAACAGTAGAAAGGATTAATGAAACAAAGAGTTGGTTCTTCAAGAAGATAAACAAAATCGACAAACCCTTAGCCAGGCTTACTAAGAAAAAAAGAGAAAAGGCTCAAGTAAATAAAATTAGAAATGAAAGAGGAGAAATTACAACGGATACCATGGAAATACAGAGGATTATAAGAGAATACTATGAGAAATTATATGCCAACAAATTGGACAATCTAGAAGAAATGGATAAATTCTTAGACTTATACAACCTCCCAAAATTGAACCAAGAAGAAATGGAGAATCTGGATAGACCAATAACAAGTAAAGAGATTGAAATAGTAATCAAAAACCTCCCAAAAAATAAAAGTCCAGGACCAGATGGCTTCTCCAGTGATTTTTACCAAACATTCAAAGAAGATTGAATACCCATCCTCCTCAAACAATTCCAAAAAATAGAGGAAGATGGAACACTTCCTGAATCATTCTATGAGGCCAAAATCACCCTGATAACAAAACCAGACAAAGACAATACAAAGAAAGAAAATTACAGGCCAATATCGCTGATGAACATTGATGAAAAAATCCTCAACAAAATATTGACAAACTGAATACAACAATATATTAAAAAGATAATACACCATGATCAAGTGGGATTTATACCAGGGACGCAGGGATGGTTCAACATCCGCAAATCAATCAACGTGATACATCACATCAACAAAACAAAGAATAAAAACCACATGATCCTCTCAATAGACGCAGAGAAGGCATTTGACAAGATACAACATCCATTTATGATAAAAACTCTCAATAAAATGGGAATAGAAGGAAAGTACCTCAACATAATAAAGGCCATATATGACAAACCCACAGCTAACATCATACTCAACGGGGAAAGACTGAAAGCCATTCCTCTGAGAACAGGAACGAGGCAGGGCTGCCCACTCTCACCACTCCTGTTCAACATAGTACTGGAGGTTTTGGCCAGAGCAATTAAGCAAGAAAAAGGAATAAAAGGAATCCAAATAGGTAATGAAGAAGTGAAACTCTCACTATTTGCAGATGACATGATTGTATATATAGAAAACCCTAAAGAATCTGTTGGAAAACTATTAGAAACAATCAACAACTACAGCAAAGTTGCAGGGTACAAAATCAATCTACAAAAATCAGTTGCATTTCTGTATGCTAATAATGAACTAACAGAAAGAGAGCTCAAAAAGATAATACCATTTACAGTTGCATCAAAAAGAATAAAATACCTAGGAATAAATCTTACCAAGGAGGTGAAGGACCTATACAATGAGAACTACAAGACATTATTGAGAGAAATCCACGATGACATAAAGAAATGGAAAGATATCCCATGCATGTGGATTGGAAGAATAAACATAATTAAAATGTCTACATTACCTAAAGCAATCTACAGATTCAATGCAATCCCAATCAGAATCCCAATGACATTCTTCACAGAAATAGAAAAAAGAATACTAAAATTTATATGGGGCAACAAAAGACCCCGAATAGCTAAATCAATCCTAAGGAAAAAAGAACAAAGCAGGAGGCATCACAATCCCTGACTTCAAAACATACTCCAAAGCAATAGTAATCAAAACAGCATGGTACTGGTACAAAAACAGACACACAGATCAATGGAACAGAATTGAAAGCCCAGAAATAAAACCACACATATACGGACAGCTAATTTTCGACAAAGGTGCTAAGAACATGCAATGGAGAAAGGAAAGTCTCTTCAATAAATGGTGTTGGGAAAACTGGACAGCCACATGCAAAAGAATGAAAGTGGACCATGTGCTATCGCCATTCACAAAAATTAACTCAAAATGGATCAAAGACCTGAAGGTGAGACATGAAACTATAAAACTCATAGAAGAAAATATAGGCAACACACTATTTGACATTGGTTTTAAAGGAATCTTTTCGGATGACATGCCTACCCAGACTAGGGAAACTAAAGAAAAAATAAACAAGTGGGACTTTATCAGATTAAAGAGCTTCTATAAGACAAACGAAACTAGAATCAAGATGAACAGACAACCAACCAGCTGGGAGAGAATATTTGCAAAACATACATCTGAGAAGGGGTTGATCTCCATAATATATAAAGAACTCACACAACTGAACAACAAAAAAACAAACAACCCGATCAAAAAATGGGCAGAGGAAATGAACAGACACTTCTCCAAGGAAGATATACAGATGGCCAATAGGCACATGAAAAGGTGCTCAACATCACTAATCATCAGGGAAATGCAAATCAAAACAACACTAAGATACCACCTCACGCCCGTTAGAATGGCTATAATCACCAAGACAATAAACAACAAATGTTGGAGAGGATGTGGAGAAACAGGAACCCTCATACACAGCTGGTGGGAATGCAAATTGGTGCAGCCTCTATGGAAAACGGTATGGAGATTCCCCAAAGAATTCAAAATAGAGATGCCCTATGATCCAGCCATCCCACTACTGGGAATCTATCCAACGCACCTGAAATCAACTATCCAAAGAGGCTTATGCACCACTGTGTTCATTGCAGCATTATTCACCATAGCCAAGAAGTGGAAGCAACCTAAGTTTCCCTCGACTGACGACTGGATTAAGAAAATGTGGTATATATATACAATGGAATACTACTCAGCCATAAAAAAAGACAAAACCGTCCCATTTGCAACAACATGGATGGGCCTGGAGCGTATTATGTTAAGTGACATAAGCTAGAAAGAGAAAGACAAACACTGTATGATCTCACTCATATGTGGAATATAAACCAACACATGGACAGAGAAAACTGGACTGTGGTTACCAGGGGCAGTGGGGGTGGGGGCTGGGCACAAGGGGTGAAGGGAGTCATATATATGGTGATGGACAAACAAAAATGTACAACCCAAAATTTGACAATGTTAGAAACCATTAAAACATCAATAAAAAAATATATATATACTATTAAAAAAAAAAGCCTATTGTCAGGGACTTACACTACAATAACCTAGAAGAAGTGGTTAAGTTCTTAGAAACATACAAGCTATCAAGACTGAATCATGAAGAAATAGAAAATTGTAAACCAATAATAACTACAGACAGCAACGTAGTAATCAACCTCCTACCAAAAAAAAGTCCAGGACCAAATGTTTTCCGTGGTGAATTTTACCAAACATTTAAAGAAGAATTAGTGTCAATCCTTCTTAAACTTGTCCAAAAAATACAAAGGAGAGAGCATGCCCCAACTCATTTTATGAAACCAACACTCATTTTACTCTGATACTAAAATCAGACAGGACAATATGAAAAAAGAAATGAGGGGGCCATTTTGGGGTTCAAAAAAATTGGGGGAAACCAAAAAATGGTGCAGCCCTCCCCCCATCCCCAGGCAGTAGTGATTTATGGTGCAGATGCCCACACTGTCCTGCACACTTGTGAGTAAACAGGCATGGCTTGTTCCTTGCCCATCTCCCAGCAGACTCAGCCTGCTAGCCTGTAAGCAGTCACAGTGGGGTGGAGAAAACAGGCATGTTTGTTCCCTGCCTATCTCCAAGAGGACCCAGACTGTGAGCAGTCATGGCAGGGGCAGAGAAGGTGGACATGGCTTGCTCACTGCCTGTCTCCCAGCAGAGGCAGTATGTGTGACCCCTCGCCCTCCTCTGGCAGTGTCCAGGTCTTTCCAACATTCAGGATAGTATGAAAACCTAGGATTTTCCTGGTTGGGGCAAGGCAACCTGACCTGAATTTTCAGAACACACCAGCTAGCACTAGGTACCAGAGGCTGTGTAGTGAGCAGTAACAAAAACCTCTCCCTGCTTAGCCCCTGCTCCTCCCTAGTGGTTGCAGGTGGAACTTGCAACCAGAGGCTTCATGAACCACAGTAAATCCAGTGACCCAGCACCCCCAACACCAGCTCCATTAGCAGTGGAGGATGCATATAATTCCCCAGGTCCCTGGGGCCCCAGCAGTGATAGTGACAACCATGAACTCAGCACACCTGACAATGGTGCAACCAGCACTTGTAGACAACCTAGGAGCAGCAGCGTCTGAGCCCATGGAAAGCCTGTGGAGAGCCAGTGGAGGAACATGAGACCAAGGCTACCCCAGAACCAGGAGAAGTGCATACAGCCTGGTGACCCTGGTGGCAACACCTGAGACTGAAGTGACGTTGTAAGCAGCAAGGCACCAGCAACCTCAGAGGCACAAGCAGTGCAAGGAGGGCACTGATGATGCCTCTGGCAGAGGCAGTGGAGGGTGGAAAGTGCAGGCTTTCAAATACAACCAGGTGCAGCTCAGAATCAAAGTAACCAAAGCTGTAACTGAATAAGAAAGGAGGTTACTACCACAAATGCACTGGCAGAGGATCAGTTCATCAAATACCGTGAAGAACTACAGTAACAGAGCAGAGCAGAAGGAGAATGGCAACTCTTCAGAAACCAAACTTGAAGTCACAGAAGATTCCAATCTAACTGAAAGAGAATTCAAAATAGCTGTCATAAAGTAACTCAACAAGTTACTAGAAAACTCAGAGAGACAGTTCAGTAAACTTAGGAATAAAGTTAATGAACAGAAGAAGTACTTTACAAAAGAGATTGAAACTCTGAAAAAAGAAGAAACAGACACTCTGGCGATGAAGAAAACAATTAATAATGTGAAAAATAATGTAGAAAGCATTAAAAATAGACCAGACCATATGGAGGAGAGAATTAGTGACCTCGAAGATAGAAACTTAGAAATGATTCAAGTGGAAGAGACAAAACTAAGATTTGAAAAAAATAAATTTTTTGAGAAATATCCAACTTAAATAGGAAAAGTAATGTTAGGATTATAGGTATTCCTGAGGGAAAAAAGAAGGAAAAATGAGCAGAGAGATTATTCAAAGAAATAATACCTGAGAACTTCCCAAACCTAGGGAAGAAATTGGGCATGCAAATACATGAAGCTAACAAAACTTCTAATTACATCAATCCAAAAAGATCTGCTCCAAGACATATAATATTAAAATTGTCAAAAGTCAATGACAAAGAAAAAATATTAAGGAGAGCAAGAAAAAAGAGAATAACCTACAGAGGGACCCCCGTCATGCTTTCAGTGGATTTCTCATAGAGACCCTACAGGCTAGGAGAGACTGGAATGATATATTCAAAATACTGAAAGCCAAAAGCTATCAGCAAAGAATACTTTCTTGAGCAAAATTATCCTTCAGATATGTTGGAGAAATAAAATCTTTCCCAGAGAAACAAAAGCTGAAGGAGTTCATTGCCACTAGACATGCCTTACAAGAAATGTTAAAAGGAGCCCTACTATCTGAAACAGAAAAGCAAACATTTGCAAAACCTTGAGCAAAGAGACAAATAGAAATAGAAAATTGCAGCATATATCAGAATAGATTAGTAACCACTGGGGCCGGGCCTGTGGCTTAGCGGTTAAGTGCACGAGCTCTGCTACTGGCAGCCCGGGTTTGGATCCCGTGCGTGCACCAACACACCACTTCCCCAGCCATGCTGAGGCCGTGTCCCACATACAGCAACTAGAAGGTTGTGCAACTATTACATACAACTATCTACTGGGGCTTTGGGGAGAAAAAAGGAGGAGGATTGGCAATAGATGTTAGCTCAGAGCTGGTCTTCCTCAGCAAAAACAGGAGGATTAGCATGGATGTTAGCTCAGGGCTGATCTTCCTCACCAAAAAAAAAAAAGAGAGAGAGAGAGATTAGTAACCACTGAAATATAACATACAGGATAAAAGAAAAGAAAGCATCAAAACTAAGTATAAACACTTCAATTAGGTCACAAGCTCACAACAACAAAAAACAAAAAGTTAAGACAACAAAAACATAGCAAGAGAAGAGGAAAAGGACAGAACATGTATAGGCTAATGGACATAAGATGCTATCAGAAAAAGAACAATCTAGTCTATGAGATCATTTATACAAACTGCATGGTAACCACAAAACAAAAAATCAGCACAGAGTCACAAATCATAAATAAGAGAAAAACACAAAACTGAAATAGTAGACAGAAAAACACAAAACTGAAATAGTAGACAGAAAAACAAGGAAAAGAAACAATGGAAATATAGAACAACCAAAAAACAAAATGGCACTATTAAGCCCTCATATATCAACAAACACTCTAAATGTAAATGGGTACAATTTACCAATCAAAAGACACAGAGTGGCTGAATGAATTAAAAAAGAACACAGAACAATATGCTGCCTCCAGGAAACACATCTCAGTTCTAAGAAAAACATAGGCTCAGAGTGAAGGGATGGAAGATGATACTCCAAGCAAATGGCAAGCAAAACAAAGTGGGTGTAGCCATACTTGTATCAGACAAAGCAGAGTTCAAGATAAAAAAGATAATGAGGGACAAATATGGGCATTATATAATGATAAAAAGGACATTCCACCAAGAAGATACACCACTTATTAATATATATGCAGCTAGCACAGGAATGCCAAAGTATATAAGGCAACTATTAACAGACTTGAAGGGAGAAATTGACAGCCACAAAATGATAGCAGACCTTAACACACCACTTAATCAATGGATAGATCATCCAACGGAAAGTCAACAAGGAAAAGGGGTCTTGAATGAAAGACTATACCAAATGGACTTAATAGATATATATAGATCATTCATTCCAAAAGCAGAAGAATACACATTCTTCTCAAGTGCACATGAACATTCTCAAGGATAGGCCATATGTTGGGAAATAAAGCAAGTCTCAATAAATTTAAGAAGATTGAAATGATATCAAGCATCTTTTCTGACCACAGTGTTATGAAACTAGAAATAAACTATAAGAAAAAAGCAAAGAAAGTCACAAATATGTGGAGACTAAACAACATACTACAGAGGAACTATTGTATCAATGCGAAAACAAAGAAGAAATAAAAAAATACCTGGAGAAAAATGAAAACGAAAACACACAATACCAAAACATATAGGATGCAGCAAAAGCAGTCCTAAGAGGGAAATTTAAAGCAATATAGGCCTACCTCAAGAAACAAGAAAAATTTCAAAAAAACAAGCCTACACTATGTGTAAAAAAATGAGAAAAATAAAACAAAAAGTCCAAAGTCAGTAGATGGAAAAACAATAGTATAACTCAGAGCAAAAATCAATCAAATAGAGACTAGAACAATAGAAAGGATCAATGAAACTAAGAGCTGGTTTTTTGAGAAGATAGACAAAATTGACAAACCCTTAGCCAGACTCACTAAGAAAAAAAGAGAGAAGGCTCAAATAAATAAGATCAGAAATGAAAGAGGAAAAACGACAATGGACACCACAGAAATACAAAGGAATATAAGAAAATACTATGAAATGCTAATAGCAAACAAACTGGATAACCTAGAAGAAATGGATAAATTCTTAGACTCATACAACCTCACTAAATTGAATCAAGAAGAGATAGAGAATCTGAATAGACTAATTACAAAGAGATTGAAACAGTAATCAAAAAACTCCCAGAAAAGAAAAGTCCAGGACCAGAGGGCTTCTCTGGTGAATTATACCAAACATACAAAGAAGATTTAATTGCAATAAACAAAAAAGTAAAAAAAAAAAAAAGAAGAAGAAGATTTAATTCCTATCCTTCTCAAAATATAAAAAATTGGAGAAGATGGGTCACTTCCTAACTTATTTTGCGAGGCCAATATTATCTAGACACAAAAACTAGACAAAGACAACAGTAAAAGGAAAATTACAGGCCAATGTCAATGATGAACATAGATAGAAAAATCCTCAACAAAATATTAGCAAATGGAATACAACCACACATTAGAAGGAACACACAACACAATCAAGTGAAATTTATTCCAGGGAAGCAGAGATGGTTCAACATCTGCAAATTAATCAATGTGATACACCACATTAACAAAAGGAAGAATAAAAATGGCAAACATCTCCATAGATGCAGAGAAAGCATTTGACAAGATCCAACATTGATTCATGTGGAAAACTCTCAATAAGATAAGTATAAAAGGAAAGTACCTCAATATAATAAATAATATTTATTTATAATAAAGGCCATATATGACGAACCCACAGCCACCATCATGCTCAACAGGGAAAAGCAGAAAGCGATTCCTCTGAGAACAGAAATAGTATAAGAATGCTCACTCACACCACTCTTATTCAACATGGTACTAGCCGTTTTTTCCAGAGTAATCAGACAAGAAAAAGAAATAAAATAAGTCAAATAGGAAAAGAGTAAGTAAAACCGTCACTATTTGCAGATGACATGATTCTATACACAGAAAACCCTAAAGAATCCACCAAAATACTATTATAAATAATCAACAAATAACAGTAAATTTGCAGGGTACAAAACTAACATACAAAAATCAGTTGCATTTCTATACACGGATAAAAACTAGGGGAAAGAGAAATCAAAAATATAATTCCATTTACAATCGCAACAAAAAGAATAAATACATAGAAATAAATTTAACCAAGGAAGTGAAGAACCTATACCTTGAAAACTGTAAGACATTATTGAAAAAAATCCAAGAAGACATAAAGAAATGGAAAGATATTCCATGCTCATGGATTGGAAGAATAAACATAGTTAAAATGTCCATATTACCTAAAGACATCTACAGATTCAATGCAATGGCAATCAGAATCCCAATGACATTCTTCATGGAAATAGAGCGAAGAATTCTGAAACTTATATGGAACAACAAAAGACCCGAAATAGCCAAAGCAATCCTGAGACAAAAAGAACAAAGTTGGAGGTATCACACTCGCTGACGTCAAAGTACATTTCAAAGCTATAGTAATCAAAACACCACGGTACTGGCAGAAAAACAGACACACAGATCAATGGAACAGAAGTTAAAGCCCAGAAACAAAACCACACATCTATGGGTAGCTAATCTTCAAAGGAACCAAGAACATACAATGGAGAAAGGAAAGTCTCTTCAATAAATGGTACTGGGAAAACTGGACAGCCACATGCAAAAAAATGAAAGTTGATTATCCTACACCATACACAAAAATTAACTCAAAGTGGATTAAAGTCTTGAAGGTATGACATGAAACCATAAAACACTTAGAAGACAATATAGGTAGCATGCTTTTTGACACTGGTCTTAGCACTATCTTTTCGAATACAACGTCTACCCAAACAAGGGAACCAAAAAAATAAATAAACAAATGGGACTACATTAGACTTAAAAGTTTCTGCAAAGCAATGGAAACCATCAATAAAACAAAAAGCAACCCACCAGCTGGGAGAAAATATTTGCAAATCATATATCTGATGGGATTAATTTCCAAAATACATAAAGAACTCACAGGGGCCAGTGCAGTGGAGTAGTGGTCAAGTGCGTGCACTCCATTTTGGTGGACCACGGTTTGCAGGTTGGATCCCAGGCATAGACCAATGCACTGCTTATGAAGCCATGCTGTTGCAGGCGTCCCACATATAAAGTAGAGGAAGAAAGGCACAGATGTTAGCCCAGGCCCAATCTTCCTCAGGAAAAAGAGGAAGATTGGCAACAGATGTTAGCTCAGGGCTAACCTTTCTCACAAAGAAAATTTAAAAAAAAATAAAAAAAACAAATAAATGAATGAACATTAAAAAGCAGCTGCATTTCTATACACTAAGAAAAACTTTTCTTAAAAAGAAATTAAGAAAACAATCCCAGGGCCGGCCCCTTGGCTTAGTGATTAAGTGCACGTGCTCCACTACTGGCGGCCTGGGTTCAGATCCCAGGCACGCACCGACGCTCCACTTGTCTGGCCATGCTGAGGCCGCATCCCACATACAGCAACTAGAAGGGTGTGCAACTATGACATACAACTATCTACTGGGGCTTTGGTGAAAAAAAAGGAGGAGGACTGGCAATAGATGTTAGCTCAGAGCCGGTCTACCTCAGCAAAAAGAGGAGGATTAGCATGGATGTTAGCTCAGGGCTGATCTTCCTTACACAGACTATATATATATATATATATATATATATATACACACACACATATAAAATAAATAAGTAAAACAATCCCATTTACAATGGCATCAAAAATATTGAAATAATTATGAATTACCTTCACCAAGGAGGTGAAAGCTGTGTACACTGGAAACTTATAAGATATTGATGAAAGAAATTGAAGAAGACAGAAATAAATGGAAAGATATGTTGCGTTTCTGGACTGAAAGATTTAAAATTGTTAAAATGTGCACACTACCCAAAGCCACCTATAGATCCAATGCAATCCTTATCAAAACTCCACTGGTGTTTTTCACAGAAATAGAAAAAAATATCCAAAAATTCATATATAACCACAGAAGACTAAATAGGCAAAGCAATCTTGAGAAAGATGAACAAAGCTGGAGGCACAACATTTCCTGATCAAAATACTTTACAAAGTTATAGTAATCAAAACAGTATGGTAATGGCATAAAAACAGACACATAGACCAATGGAACAGAATCAAGAGGCTGAAATAAACCCATGCATATACAGTCAATTAACATTTGCCACGGGACCTAAGAATGTTCAATGGGGAAAAATAGTCTCTTGAATAGTGTTTTGAAAATTGGATATTCACATGAAAAATAATAAAACTTGACATGTAATCTTATGTCACTCACAAAAATTTACTTGAAATGGAGTAAAAGCTTAAATATAAGATCTGAAACTATAAAACTCCTAGAAGAAAACATAGGGAAGAATTTTCTTTACATTGGTCCTGGCAATTAATTTTTTGGATATGACATCAAAAGCACAAGCAACAAAAACAGAAATAAACAAATGGGACTACATAAAACTAAAAAGCTTATGCACAGAAAAAGAAATGATCAACAAAATGAAAAGGCAACCTAGAGAATAGGAGAAAATATTTGCAATCCATATATTTGATAAGGGGTTAATATCCAAAATATGTAACTTCTACAGTTCAATAGCAAAAAAATAAATAATCTGATGTTAAAATGGGCAAAGGACTTGAAAAGACATTTTTCCAAAGAAGACATCCAAATGGCCAGCAGGTACATGAAAAGTTGTGCTCAACACTGTTAATCATGAGGGAAGTACAACTCAAACCACAATGAGATTATCGCTTCACACCTGTTAGAATGGCCATTATCAAAAAGATAAGAGATGATAACAAGCACCAGCAAGGATGTAATGAGAAGGAAATCCTTGTACACTGTTGGTGGGAATGTAAATTGGTACAGCTATTATGGAAAATAGTATGGAGATTTCTCAAAAAATAGAACTACCATATGATCCAGCAATCCTACTTCTGGATGTATATCCAAAAGCAATAAAATCAGTCTCTCAAAGAGCAATCTGCACTCCTATGTTCATTGTACATTTTTTACAATACCTGACACGGAAACAACCTAATTATTTGTCAATGGATGAATGGATGAAGAAAATCTGATTTTTTGTATATAATGGAATATTATTCAGCCCTAAAAAATAAGGAAATACTGCCATTTGCAACAACATGGATGAACCTAGGGATCATTATGCTAAGTGAAATAAGTCAAAGACAAATGCTGTATGATTTTATTTATATGTTGAATATAAAAAGACAAACGCATTCAAATAGAGAGTAGAATAGTGTTTCCCAGGGGCTGGGGGCTGGGAAAAATGATTTATGATGGTCAAACAGTATAAACTTCAAGTTATCAGATGAATAAGTGCTAGGGGCGTAATGTACAGAATGGTGACTATAATTAGTGATGCTGCATTATATACCTAAAAGTTGTTATAAGAGTAGACCTTAAATGTTCTCACCATACACACACACACACACAAAAAAATGGTAACTATTTGAGGTGGTGGATATGCTAACCAACTTTGTTGTGGTACTCATTTAGCAAATATATGTATATCAAATAATCACATTGTACATCTTAGACTTACACCATGGTATATGTCAAACATATTTCATAAAGCTGGGGAAAAAAGAAAAATTTATAAATACAAATAAATTAAAAAAAGAAACAACCATCTCAATTACCTAAACTCACAACTTAAGAAACTAGAAACAGGAGATTAAAATAACCCAAAATAAGCAGAAGCACTGCTAATGAAAACAGAATAAATAAATCAAACTCAAAAGCAGTGCTTTGAGAATATCAATAAAATTGATAAACCTCTAACAACTTTGGCCAGAAAAAGAGAGATACCGTTAAATTACAGCTATCAAGAGTGAGCTAAGGGATATCACTACAGATCTTACAGATGTTAAAAAATAATGTTAATATTAGCAACTTTAGATGCATAGAACATGGTTGAAACGAACACATTCTTCAAAAATCACAAATTAACAAGTTTCATGTTAAATTAATTAATCTGAATCATTTTATACTATTAAATAAATTGAATTTATATTTAGAAATATTTTGAAAAAGTTTTAACTGACAAATTCTATCAAACATTTTAAGAACAAATATTATCAATTCTACATGATGTCTTCCAAAAAATTGTGGAAAAAACATGTCCTACTCCTTGTTTTGAGGCAAGAATTATCCTGATAGGAAAACAAAGACAGTTCTAAGAAAAAGAATATACAAGGCAGATATTATTCATAAATATAAATGTAAATAATGCTCAACAAATTTTTAGCAAATCAAATCATCATCATATAATAAGAATAGTAAACCATGAAAAAGTATAATTTATTCAATAAACGTAAGACTAATTCTATATTCAAAATCCAATGTAATATACCATATTAACAGTATGTATAAAAAAGAAAAACATAATTATATAAAAGCATTGTATAAAATTCAATACCATTCACACAGGAACTGTCAACAAACTTCAAATATAAAGAAACGTCCTCAATCTGATAAAGAGCATCTACAAAATACCAACAGTTAACATTGTCCTTAATGGTGAAAAATTGAATGTCTTCCTCCTAAGATTGGGAATAAGGCAATGTTGTGCACTGTCACCACTGCTATTATACATAATACTGAAAGTCCTAGCCAATGCAATAAAGTAAAACTACTAAACTAAAATAATATCTATACATATTGGACAGGAATAAATTAACATGCCCTTGTTATCAGATGGCATGGTGGTCTATGTGGAACAATACAAAGAATCTACAGAGAGAGAGAGAGAGATCAGAACAAATAAGGGAGTTTAGCAATGCCACATTATACAAGGTCAAGGCACAGAAATCAATTGCATTTCTATACATTAACAATGAAAAATTAGAAACCACATTTAAAAACAATATCATTTATAATAGGTCCAAAATAAAATAAATCTTTAACCATAAATATAGCTAAATATGTAGGATCTATGTGCTGAAAACTGCAAAATGTTGATTAAAGAAATAAAAAAATGAACAAATAAATGGAGAGATATACTTTGTTAACAGATTGGAAAACTGAACAAAGATAAGAAGTGATTTCTCCCCAATTTGATCTATAGGTTTAACACGATTTCTATAAAAACTCCAGCAGGATTCCTTTATACATACTGACAAGTTTAATCTAAAATTGATATGGTAAGTCAAAGGAATTAACATAGCTAGGACAATTTTGAAAAAGAAAAATAAAGTGAGAGAAATCACTCTACTCATTTTAAAGACTTATTGTACAGCTACATTAATCGAGACAGCATGTTATTAATGGTGAGTGAAAGACACACAGATTAATGAAACAGAATAGAGTTCCAAAATAGACTCATACAAGTACAGCCAACTGGATTTTGACAAAAATTAAAAACAATTTAATAGAGAAAAGATGCCTCTTTCAAACAATGGTGATTAGATGTCCATAAGCCAGAAAAAAAAATAAGCTTAATCTAAACCTCAAACTTTATACAAAAAATAACTCAGTATATATCATAGATCTAAATATAAAATTTTAGGAGGGTGTGACTATGAAGGTTACTACTAAGAAGCTATTTTTAATAATTCTGTATGCTAATTGTGGTGGTAGTTACATCAATCTATCTATACTTGTGATAGAAGTTGACAGAAATACACACACACACACATACACACAGTCACACACACAATCCAGAGCAGAGCAATGAATGAGAGTTCCTGTTGCTAAACATCCTCACCAGCATTTGGTGTTTTCAGTGTTCTGGATTTTTGCCATTTTAATAAGTGTGTAATGATATCTCATTGCTGCTTTCATTTGCATTTCCCTGAGGACACATAATATGGAGCATCATTTCATAAGCTTATTTGCCATCTGTATACCTCTTTGATGAGGTGTCTCTTAAGGTCTTCAGCACATTTTTTAATCAGTTTGTTTTCTTATTGTTGGGTTTTGAGAGTCCTTTGTATATTTTGTATAACAGTCCTTTATCAGATATGTCTTCTGCAAATATTTTCTCCCAGTCTGTGGCTTGTCTTCTCATTCTCTTGACAGTATCTTTTTCAGAACAGAAATTTTTAGTTTCAGTGAAGTCCAGCTTATCAATTTTTTCTTTCATGGACTATGCCTTCAGTATTGTATTTAAAGGTCATTGCCAGGAGTGATGTCATCATCATGGTGCCATGAGATGCTCCTTTTGTCCCTCCCCTTCAATCTACAATAAGTAAAACACCCATAATTTAACAAAGGCTGTGTTGCCAAACACATCAGGATGCCAGAGAGATCCATACATACGTACATACAAAGGTGAGTGGATTGGAGCACACAGAATAGGTGAACTGGGGGAACAGTGGATGAAGTGGCACAATCCTGGCCCCCAGCCATGGTGGCTAAGCCAGCTTCCCTCAGCCCCAGGGAACCCAGTAGCAGAAGTGGAGGTGCACACATGACTTCAGCCTCCCAGCTAAAGTGGCAGCTGCAGCCACAGGGAAAGGAGAAACAGCAGAGGCAAAGCCCCATAATCTCTATCCCCTGACCACAGCTCAGAGCCCAGTAGAAGCAGTGGAGGCATGCACATGACTCCAGCCTCCCAACTGCAGCAGTGCCTGCACCCACAGGGAACCAGGCAAAGGTGGAGGCAGAGCACTGTGATCCCAACCCCCTGGCCACAACTCAGAACTCAGTAACAGCAACAAAGGTGTGCACATGACTCCAGCTTCCCAACCACAGTTGTGCCTGCAGCCACGAGGAATCAGGCAACAGCAGAGATAGTGCTGCATGAAAATGGCTCCCTAACCCCTCTCCACTTCCCCTCTCCATGATGGTGGTGTTTGGGATTCAGCTAGTCTTGAACACTGTGGAGGTTCCACCATCCGTGTGCCCCAACAGTGAAGCCAGAAACTACAGTGATACTGGCAACAGCAAGGTATCAGTGATGCCTGGAGGCATAGGTGGCAATGATGAGGGTACCAGGGACATCCCTAATAGAGGTCGTAGAGGGTAGAAAGTGCCAGTTCTCAAATATAGCCAGAGGCAGCTCAGGTAAGAGAAACCAAAAACTATCACAATAGTGCCACCTACTGAAAAACAAAAGAAAGTTCCCTAATCACCAACTGCTTGAATAGTTAGGCTCAAAACAAACAAAGCTATACCTAAATAAGAAAAGTGTTTGCTAAGACAAATGCACTGGCAAAAGAATAACTCATCAAGCACCATGAAAAGCCATGGTAACAGGGAATCACAAAAAGAAAATAACAATTTTCCAGAATACAAACATAAAGTCATGGAAGATTGTGATCTAAATGACAGAGAACTCAAAATAGCTATCATGAAGACACTCAATGAACTACAAGAAAACTCAGAAAGGCAGTTCAATGAGCTCAGGAATAAAGTTAATGAACAGAAGAAATACTTTACCAAGGACATTGAAGCTCTAAAAAAAGATCCAAATAGAAATTTCGGAGATGAAAAATTCAATAAATGAGATGAATGAGCATTATAAATCATTGGAAATAGAACATATGGAAGAGAGACTTAGTGACCTTGAAGATAGAAACCTAGAAATGATGGAGGTAGAAGAGGAGAGAGAACAAAGATTTCTAAAATATGTTGAAATTCTACAGGAATTATCTGACTCCATTAAATAGGGCAACACAAGGAATATGGGCATCCCAGAAGGAGAAGAGAGAGAAAAGGGAGCAGAGAGCTTATTTAAAGAAATAATAGTTGAGAACTTCCCAAAACTAGAAAAGGAACTGGATATACAAATCCATGAAGCTAATAGAACACCAAATTATCTCAACACAAAAAGATCCTCTCCAAGACATATGATAATAAAACTGTCAGAGATCAATGACAATAAGTTACAGCAGCATCATGGCAGAGTGAGTTATTCCTGTTGTCTCTCCTCTCTAAGTTACAACTTAATGGACATCCATTAACCATAAGACGATTCCCTACACCACACAACAGGATGCCTGAGAGATCCATGCAGCTATACATCTGAAGGTGGGTGGGCTGGACCCCCAAGAAGCAGTGGAACTAGAGGAGTGGCCCTCTTTTCATCCCTAGAGACAGTGATCCAGGTCATGGATCCTCACACAATGGCCAGCACAACTGTGAGTGAAGGCAGAGGAAGCCTATCCTGTGCATAAACATTTGCAGAGCAGCAGTAGCCTGGACTGCAGGGGTGCCCATTGTGCTGATGGCACTGCCTGCATGAAAGCTCCTCACTGTGTGGTGGCAGCTTAGCCCAAGCTAAGGCACCCTGTCCAAGTGGTGGCCCCACCTGTGTAAGCACGACCTGCCCACCAAGTGTAGTGGCCCGACCCACATGAGGATAACCTGCTGAGCAGCTGTGGCTGGCCTGTGTGAATGAAGAACAGCTGACTGGCACAACTATAAGCAGATGGGGTGGGAAGATAAAAATTAGCCCCTGCCCTCCCCCAATGACTGCAGGTGGAATCTGTGACCAGAAGCAACAGCAACCACAGCATAATTGGTGACCTGGCCTCCAGCAGTGGCAAACCTGATACCAGCTCCATGAGCAGTGAGGGCTATATACAAGTCCCTGGGTCCCCAGGTCCCTGCCAGCAACAGGGACACTCATGAACCCAGCACCCCAAGACAAACTGGGAACAGCAACACAAGTGCACAGGACAGCAGCATCTGAGGCCATGGAGAACCAGTTTAGGAACATGAGACCCAGGTGACCAGAGCCAAAGTAAAGAAAGCTGTACCCAAATAAGAAAAGGTGATTACTACCACAAATGCAGGGGCACAGGATCAATTCTTCAAACTCCATGAAGAACTACAGTAACACTGCAGAACAGAAGGAAAATGACAACTCTTCAGAAACCAAACCTGAGGTCCTGGAAGACTACAATCTAACTGACAGAGAATTCAAAATAACTATCATAAAGAAGCTCAATGAGTTACAAGAAAACTCAGATAGACATTTCAATGAGCTCAGGAATAATATTAATGAACAGAAGGAATACTTCACCAAAGAGATTGAAGTTGTAAAAAAAAAAAAACAAATTCTGGATATGAAGAACACAATTAACGATATGAAAAATAATGTAGAAAACATAAACAATAGAGTAAACCTTATGGAGGAGAGAATTAGTGACCTCGAGGATAGAAACCTAGAAATGCTTCAGGAGGAGGAGGAGGGAGAAAAAATATTTTTAAAAAATGAAGACATTCTTTGAGAAATATGTGACTCAATTAGGCAAAGTAACAAAGATTATAAGTATCTCAGAGGGAGAAAGGAACAGAAAGCTTGTTCAACTAAATAATAGCTAAGAACTTTCAAAACCTGGGGAAGGAACTGGACATACAAGTACATGAAGCCAATAGAACTCCTAATTACATCAATGCAAAAAGACCTTCTCCAAGGTCTCCAATATAATGTTAAAATGGTTGAAAGTTAACAACAAAGAAAAAATATTAAGGGCAGTAAGAGAGAAGAAAATAACCTATAAAGGAACCTCCGACAGGCTTTCAGCGTATTTCATCACTAGATGTCATCACCACTAGGCCTGCCCTACAAGAAATGTTGAAAGGAACTTTCCCACCTGAAACAAAAAGGAAAAGGTACAGAAAACCTTGAAGAAGGTTATAAATAGCCAGAATCAGAAAATTTCAACTCTATATCACAATAGGTTGATAAACACAATTGTAATATAAAAATTAAAAGGAAAGGAGGCATTAAAAATAACTATAACTACTTCAATTTCGTAAAAACCTCACAACATACAAAGGGTTAATTTGCAACAACAAACATGATGCAGTCTATATAGAAGCTGAAATATAATAATGTACACTTGAAATTTACACAATATTACAAGCAAATATGACTTCAATAAAATAATTTTAAAAAACATAGAAGGGGAAGAAGAACAGGACAGAATCTACATAGGAAAATAAAGATAAGATGCCATCAGCAGAAAAAGGACTATCTTATCCACAAGGCCTTTTATACAAACCTCATGGTAACCCAAACAAAAATTCAGAGCAGAGAAACAAAAAATAAAAAAAAGAAACTGCACACTCTGCTTCAGTGGCCCAGGGTTTGCGGGTTTGGATCCTGGGCATGGACTGATGCATGGCTTGTCAAACCATGCTGTGGCAGCGTCCCATATAAAGTAGAGGAAGATGGGCATGGATGTTAGTCCAGGGCCAATCTTCCTAAGCAAAAAGAGGAGGATTGGCAATGGATGTTAGCTCAGGGCTAATCGTCCTCACACACACACAAAAAAAGAAACTGAGAAAAACATCACAGAAAAACACGAAACTAAAATGGTACACAGAAACACAAGGTAAAAGAAACAAAGGAAATATAGAGCAACCAGAAAACAAAAGATAAAATGGCAGTACTAAGTCCTCATATATCAATAATCACCCTAAATGTAAATGGATTAAATTCACCAATCAAATGAAACAGAGTGGCTAGATAGATTAAAAAACAACACCCAGAAATATGCTGCCTCAAGGAGACCCATCTCAATTTGAAAGACAAACATAGGCTGAAAATAAAGGGATGAAAGATGATATTCCAAGCAAATGGCAGCTAAAAGAAAGTTGTTGCAGCCATACTTATATCAGAAAAAATAGACTTCAAGCCAAAAAAGGTAAAAAGAGACAAAGATAGACATTATATAATGTTAAAGAAGACAATCCATCAAGAAGTCATAACATGGAGAGGATGTGGAGACAAGGGAACTCTCATACACTGCTGGTGGGAGTGCAAACTGGTGCAGCCACTATGGAAAACAGTATGGACATTCCTCAAAAAAATCAAGGATAGAACTACCTTATGATCCAGCTATTCCACTGCTGGGTATTTATCCAAAGAACTTTAAAACACCAATGCGTAAAGATACATGCACCTTTGTGTTCATTGCAGAGTTATTCACAATAGCCAATACTTGGCAGCAACCTAAGTGCCCATCAAGGGACGAATGGATAAAGAAGATGTGGTATATATACACAATGGAATACTACTCAGTCATAAGAAACGATGAAATCCAGCCATTTGTGACAACATGGATGGACGTTGAGGGTATTATGCAAAGCGAAATAAGTCAGAGGGAGAAGGTCAAATACCGTATGATTTCCTTCATTAAGTAGTAGATAATAACAACAACAACAAACAAACACATAGAGACAGAGTTTGGATTGGTGGTTACCCAAGGGGCAGGGGGGAGTGAGGAGGGCAAAAGGGATAATTCAGCACATGTGTGTGGTGATGGGTTGTAATTAGTATTTGGGTGGTGAACATGATGTAATCTACGCAGAAAAAGAAGTATAATGATGTACACCTGAAATTTATACAATGTTATAAACCAATGTTACTGCAATAAACAAAAAATTAAAAAAAAAGAAGTCATAACACTTATTAATGTATATGCATCTAACATGGAAGCACCAAAATATAAGAAGCCGTTATTAACAGACCTAAAGGGAGAAATTGTCAGCAACACAATAATAGTAGAGGACTTTAACACCGCACTTACATCATGGATAGTTCATCCAGACAGAAAGTCAACAAGGAAACATAAGCCTTAACTGAAACATTAGATTGGATGGTCTTAATAGACATATATATAGAACATTTCATCCAAAAGAAGCAGAATATACATTCTTCTGAAGTGCACATGGAACATTCTCAAGGATAGAATATATGTTGAGAAACAAAAGAATCTCAATAAATTTAAGAAGATTAAAATTAGATTAAGCATATTTTCCAACCAAAACAATATGAAACTAAAGATTAACAACAAGAAAAAAGATGGAATATTCACAAATGGATTATTTGGAGTATTACGTGGAGACTAAACAACATGCTACTGATTAACTATTGAGTCAACAAAGAAATTAAATGAGAAATCAAAAAATAGCTAGGGACAAACTACAATGAGAATATGACATATCAAAGTATATGGGATGAAGCAAAAGCAGTACTGAAAGAAAAGTTTACAGAAATATAGGCATACTGCAAGAAACAAGAAAAATTTGAAATAAACAGTCTAACATTACACCTAAAGAAACTAGAAAAAGAAGAACAAATGAAGCCCAAAGTTAGTAGAAGAAAAGAAACAATAAAAATCAGAGCAGAAATAAAGACTAAAAAATAATAGAAAAGAACAAAAACTAAGAACTTGTTCTTTGCAAAGATATACAAAACTGAAAAACTTTTAGCTAGAATCACTAAGAAAAAAGAGAATGTTCAAATAAATAAAATCACAAATGAAAGAGGAGAAATTACAATGGATAGCACAGAAATAGAAAGGAATATAAGAGAATCCTATGAAAAGCTATACCCCCCAAAATTTGATAACCTAAAGAAATAGGCAAATTCTTAGAATTGGACTTTCTTCCAAAACTGTATCAAGAAGAAATAGAGAATCTGAACAGACTGATCATGGTAAGGAGATTGAAACACTAATAGAAACCTCCTAAAAAAAAAAAGTCCAGGACCAAACCACTTCTTTGGTGAATTCTACGCAACATTCAAAAGAGATTTAATACCTATCTTTCTCAGACTCTTCCAAAAAAATTGAAGAGGAGGGGACACTTCTTAATTCATTTTATGAGGGCAACATTACTCTGATACCAAAACCAGACAAGGAAAGCCCCCCTCCCAAAATCACATGCCACTACCACTGATGAACATAGATGAAAAAATCCTCAACAAAATATTAGCACTCTGAATACAGCAATACATTAAAAGGATCACACACCTTGATGAGGTCAGATTTATTCCAAGGATGCAAGAATGGTTCAACACCCACAAATCAATCAATGTGATACACCACATTAACAAAAGAAGAATAAAAATTGCATGATCATCTCAATAGATTCAAAGGAAGTGTTTAAGGTTCAGCATCCATTTATGATAAAAACAATGAATAAAATTGGTATAGAGGGAAATTACCTCAACATAATAAAGGACATGCACAACAAACCCACAGCTAACATCATATTCAATGGTGAACAACTGAAAGCTATCCCTCTAAGAGCAGGAACAAGACAAGGATGCCACTCTTGCCAGTCTCATTCAACATAGTATTGGAAGTCCTTGCCAGAGCAATGAGGTAAGAAAAAGAAATAAAAGGTGTCCAAATTAAAAGGAAGAACTAAAAGTATCACTGTTTGTGAATGACATGATTTTATATAAAGAGAACTCTAAAGAATACACCAAAAGCTATTAGAAATAATTAACAAATACAGTAAAGCTGCAGGGTACAAAATCAGCATACAAATATCAGTTGCATTTCTATACACTAACAATGAACTAGGAGAAAGAAAAATCAAGAAACCAACCCTTTTTACAATAGCAACAAAAAGAATAAAATAAATAGGAATGCATTTAGCCAACGCAGAGAAACACCCATACACAGAAAAATGTAAGACATTTTTGAAAGAAATTAAAGAAGACACAAATAAATGGAAAGATATTCTGTGCTCATGTGTTGGAAGAATTAACATAGTTAAAATGTCCATATTACGAAAGCAATCTATGGATTCAAGGCAATCACTATCAAATTCCCAATGACATTTTTCACAGAAATAAACCAAAAAATCCTTAAATTTATACGGAACCATGGAAAACCCCAAATAGCCAAAGGAATCCTGAGAAAAAAGAACGGAGCTGGAGGGATCATACTCCCCAATTTCAAAGTATACAACAAGGCTGTAATAATCAAAACAGAATGGTATTGGCATAAAAACACACAGATAAGTGGAACAAAATTGAGAGCCCCGAAATAAACTCATACACACAGGGACAGCTAATGTTCAACAAAGGAGCCAAGAACATACAGCAGAGAAAGGAAAGTCTCTTCAGTAAATGATGTTGGGAAAACTGGACAGCCACATGTAAAAGAATAAAATTAGACCACTATCTTATACCCTACACAAGAATTAACTTAAAAGGATTAAAGACTTGAATGTAAGACCTGAAAACATAAAACTCCTAGAAGAAAATATAGGCCTTATGTTCTTTGACATTGGTCTTAGCAGTATCTTTTACAATATGTCTCCTCAGGCAAGGAAAACAAAAGCAAAAATAAACAAATGGGACTACATCAAACTGAAAATCTTCTGTACAGCAAAAGAAACAATAAACAAAACAAAAAGACAACCTACCAATTGGGAGAAGATATTTGCAAATCCTACATTGGATAAGGGGTTAATATCTAAAATATACAAAGAACTCATACAACACAACACACACAGAAAAAACAACCCAATTAAAAAATCCAATAAAAAAAACCAATTAAAAAACTAAAAAATAGGCAGAGAATCTGAACAGATATTTTTCTGAAGAAGATATACAGATGGCCAACAGGCACATGAAAAGACGTTCAACACCGCTATTATTACAGAAATGCAAATCAAAACTACAATGAGATATCACCTCATGCCCATAAGAATGGCTATTATTAAAAACACAAGAAATAGGAAGTATTTGAGAGGATGTGGAGAAAAGGGAGCACTTATATGCTGCCGGTGGGAAGGTAAACGGTGCAGCCGCTATGAAAAACAGTATTGCGATTCCTTAAAAAATTAAGAATAGAACTAACATACGATCCAGCTATTCCACTTCTGGGTATTTATCCAAAAAATACAAAAACACAAATTTGAAAAGATATATACACCCCTGTTCATTGCAGCATTATTTATAATGGCCAAGACTTGGAGACAACCTAAGTGTCCATTGATAGATGAATGGATAAAGAAGATAAGGTACATATATACAACAGACTACTACTCATCCATAAAAAGATGAAATCTTGCCATTTGCGACATCAATGGACCTTGAGGGTATTATTCTAAGTGAAAAATAAGTCAGACGGAGAAAGGCAAATACTGAATGATTTCACTCATACGTGAAAGATAAAAACAAACAAACAGATAAAGAGAACAGATTGGTGGTTACCAGAGGAGAAGAGGGTGGGGGAGGACAAAATGGGTAAAGGGGGAGATTTGTATGGTGATGAATGGTATTTAGACTTTTGGTGGTGAACACGATATAGTGTATACAGAAGTCGAATTATAATGATTTACACATGAAATCTATATAATGTTATAAACCAGCGTTACCTCAATAAACAAAAAATGAAATTACCAAACTCAAAGTTATCTAGATTTTTTTCCTATGTTATCTTTTAGATGTTTTATAGATTTGCATTTTACATTTTTGCCTGTGATCCATTTTGAATTTATTTTTATGAAGGGTGTAAGATTTGTGTCTAGATTTATTTTTTTGCATGTGGATGTCCAGTTGTTCCAGAAACATTTTTTGGAAGAACTCTCTTTGCTCCCTTGTATTGCCTTTGCACCCTTGTCAAAGATCAGTTGACTATATTTATGTGGGTCTATTTCTGAGCTCTCTATTCTGTTCCACTGATCTATTTGTCTATTCTTTCACCAATACCACACTGTCTTGTTAACTGTAGCTTTATAGTAAGTGTTGAAGTCAGGTAGTGTCAGTCTTCCAATATTCTTCTTCTCCTTCAATGTTGTGTTGGTTATTCTGGGTCATTTGTATGCCTATATAAACTTTAGAATCAGATTGTCAACATGCACAGCATAACTTGCTAGGATTGTGATTTTATCTATAGATTGAATCTATAGATAAAATTTGGAAGAACTGACATCTTGGCAATATTGAGCCTTCCTATCCATGAACAGGGAAAATCTCTCCATTTGTTTAGTTCTTTGATTTCCTTCATCAGACTTTCATAGTTTTCCTCATATAGACCTTGTACATATTGTGTTAGATTTCTACTTACATATTCCCTTTTGGGGAGGGCTAAAGTAAATAATGCTGTGTTTTTTAACTTCAAATTCCACTTGTTCATTGCTGGTATCTGTATTTTTTCAGTTCATTTTTTTCTCAGTTGTTATAATTGGATAATATTGCTCTGATTTTTTGTATTTATTTTTAAATTATTTTATTGAAGTCATAATAGTTTATGCATTGTGAAATTACAGTTGTACATTATTAATCTTCCACCATATATATGTGCCCCTTTACCCCTTTTGCCGACCCCCAACCCCCTTACCCTCTAGTAACCACTAATCTGTTCTCTTTGTCCATGTATTTGTTTATCTTCCAGATATGGGTAAAATCATGTGGTGTTTGTCTGTCTCTGTCTGGCTAATTTCGCTTAACATAATACCTTCAACGTCCATCCATGTTGTTGCAAATGAGACAATTTTGTCTTTTGTAAGGCTGAATAGTATTCCATTGTATGTATATATGTATATATATACACACCACATCTTTATCCATTCATTACTCAATGGGCACTTGGATTGCTTCCACATCTTGGCTATTGTGAATAACTCTGCAATGAACATAAGGGTACATAAGTCTCTTTGAATTGTTGATTTCAAGTTCTTAGGATAAGTACCCAGTAGTGGGATAGCTGGGTCTATGCTATTTTTATTTTTAATTTTTTGAGAAATCTCCATAACCTTTTCCACAGTGGCTGCACCAGTTTGCATTCCCATCAGCAGTGCATGAGGATTCCCTTTACTCCACATCCTCTCCAACATTTGTTACTTTTGTCTCTGTGATTATAGCCATTCTAACGAGTGTTAGGTGATATCTTAATGTAATTTTGATTTGTATTTCCCTAATGATTAGTGATGTTGAACATCTTTTCATGTGTTTATTGGCCATCTGTGTGTCTTCTTTTGAAAAAGGTCTGTTCATATACTCTGCCCATTTTTTTATTGGGTTGTTTTTTGTTGTTGTTGAGTTGAGTGAGTTCTTTATATATTTTGGACATTAACCCCTTGTCGGATATATGATTTGAAAATATTTACTCCCAGTTGGTGGGTTGTCTTTTCATTTTGTTCCTGGTTTCCTTTGCCTTGCAGGAGCTCTTTAGTCTGATGAAGTCCCATTTCTTTATTTTTTCTTTGTTTCCCTTACCCAAGTAGACATGGTATTCAAAAAGATCCTTCTAAGACCAATATCAATGAGTATACTGCCCATATCCTCTTTTAGGAGTTTTACGGTCTAATGTCTTACCTTCAAGTCTTCAATACATTTTGAATTAACTTTTGTGTATGGTGCAACATAATGGTCTACTTTCATTCTTTGTGGCTGTATGTGGCTGTCCAGTTTTCCCAGAACCATTTATTGAAGAGACTTTCCTTTCTCCATTGTATGTTCTTGGCTTCTTTGTTGAAGTTAGCTGTCCATACATGTGTGGTTTTATTTCTGGGCTTTGAAATTGATCTGTGCATCTGTTTTTGTGCAGTACCATGCTGTTGTGATTACTATAGCTTTGTAGTATATTTTGAAGTCAGGTATTGTGATGCCCCTAGCTTTGTTCTTTTTTCTCAGGATTGCTTTAGCTATTCGGGGTCTTTTGTTGCCTCATGAATTTTAGGATTCTTTGTTCCATGTCTGTGAAAAATGTCATTGAGATTCTGATTGGGATTGCATTTAATCTGTAGATTGCTTTAGGTAGTATGAACATTTTAACTATGTTGATTCTTCCAATCCATTTGCATGGAATATCTTTCCATTTTTCATGTCATCGTTGATTTCTTTCAGTAATGTCTTATGGTTTAATTATATAGGTCTTTCACCTCTTTGGTTAAATTTATTCCTAGATATTTTATTCTTTCTATTGCAGTTGTAAATGAGAATGTATTCTTGAGTTCTCTTTCTTTAGGTTGTTATTAGAGTATAGAAATGCAACTGATTTTTGTAAGTTGATTTGGTACCCTGCAACTTAGCTGTAGTTGTTCATTGTTTCTAATAGTTTTCTGATGGATTCTTTAGGGTTTTCTAGGTATAAAATCATGTCATCTTCAAAGAGCGAGAGTTTCACTTCTTCCTTGCCAATTTGGATATCTTTTATTTCTTTTTCTTGCCTAATTGCTCTGGCCAAAACCTCAAGTACTGTGTTGAATAAGAGTGATGAGAGTGGGCACTCTTATCTTGCTCCCGTTCTCAGAGGGATGGCTTTCAGTTTTTCCCATTGAGTATGATGTTGGCTGTGTGTTTGTCATATATAGCCTTTAATATGTTGGGGTACATCCCTTCTATAACAATTTCACTGAGAGTTTTTATAAATGGATTCTGGGTCTTGTCAAATGCTTTCTCTGCATCTATTGCAATGATCATGTGGGTTTTATTCCTCATTTTGTTAACGTGGTGTGTCACTTGGATTGTTTTGTGGATGTTGAACCATCCCTGCATCCCTAGTATAAATCCCACTTGATCATGGTGTATGATCCTTTTAATGTATTTCTGTATTCAGTTTGCTAATATTTTGCTAAGGATCTTTGCATTGATGTTCATCATTGATATTGGCCTGCAATTTTCCTTATTTCTATTGCTATTGTCTGGCTTTTGAATCAGGGTGATGTAGGCCTCATAGAAGGAGTTAGGAAGTATTCCATTTTCTTCAATTTTTTCGAATAATTTCAGAAGGATAGGTATTAAATCTTCTTTGAATGTTTGGTAGAACTATCCTGAGAAGCCATCTGGTCCTTGACTTTTATTTTTTGGGAGGTTTTTGATTACTGCTTCAATCTCTTTACTTGTGATTCGTCTATTCAGATTCTCTATTTTTTCTTGTTTCAGTTTCAGGAGATTGTATGAGTCTAAGAATTTATTCATTTCCTCTAGGTTATCCAATTTGTTTGCATATAGTTTTTCATAGTACTCTCTTATAATCCTTTGCACTTCTGTGGTAGCCATTGTAATTTGTCCTCTTTCATTTCTAATTTTATTTATTTGATCCTTTTTTCTTTTTTTCTAGTGAGTCTGGCTAAGGGTTTGTCAATTTCGTTTATGTTCTTAAAGAGCCAGCTCTTAGTTTCATTGACCCTTTCTACTGTTTTCTTTGGTTTCTATTTCATTTATTTCTGCTCTAATTTCTATTATTTCCTTCCCTCTGCTTACTTGGGGCTTTGTTTGTTCTTTTTCTAGTTCTGTTAGGTGTAATTTGAGAGTGCTTATTTGATATTTTTCTTGTTTGTTAAGGTGGGCCTGTATTGCTATGAATTTCCCCCTTAGGACTGCTTTTGCTGCATCTGATATTTGTTGCTATGGTGTATTTTCATTTTCATTTGTCTGCAGATATTTTTTGACTTCTCCTTTAATTTCTTCATTTATCCATTGATTGTTCAGTAACATGTCTTTGTCACGTTCCCAGCTTTTTTCTTGTAGTTGATTTCTAGTTCCATAGCATTGTGTTCAGATAAGATGCTTGATATGATGTCAATCTTCTTAAATTTATTGAGCTTGCCTTGTTTCCCAACATATGGTCTATCTTTGAGAATGTTCCATGTGTGCTTGAGAATAATGCATATTCTACTGATTTTGGATACAATGTTATATATATATATATCTATTAAGTCCATCTGGCTTAGTTTTTCATTTAATTCCACTACTTCTTTGTTGATTTTCTGTCTGGATGATCTATCTGTTGAAGTAGGTGAGGTGTTGAGGTCCCCTACTATTATTGTGTTGCTGTTAATTTCTCCTTTTGGGTCTGTTAATAGTTGCTTTATGTACTTTGGTGCTCTTGTGTTGGGTGCATTCATATTTATAAGTGTTATATGCTCTTGGCAGAGTGTCCTTTTTATCATTATATACTGCCACTCTGTCTCTTATTGTCTTTTTTATCTTGAAATCTACTTTGTCTGATATAAGTGTGGCAACACCTGGTTTATTTGTTTCCCATTAATTTGGAGTATCATCTTCCATCCCTTCACTCTCAGTCTGTTTTTGTCTTTAGAGCTGAGATGTATTTCCTGGAGACAGCATACTGTTGGGTCTTGTTTTTTAATTCATCCTGCCACTCTGTGTCTTTTGATTGTAAAATTCAATCCATTTACATTTAGAGTTATTATTGATATATGAAGGCTTAATACTGCCTTTTTATCATTGTTTTCTGGTTCTTCTGTATTTACATTGTTTATCATCCTCTGTATTTCTGAGTGCCATTTCAGTTTGGTGATTTTCTATGATGGTTTTCTCCTTATTTTTAATTTGTATCTCTGTTCTGATTTTTTATTGAGTGCCTACTGTAAAGTTTGTATAAAAGATCTCATAGATGAGATAGTTCATTTTCTGAAAGCCTCTTATTTCCGTAGGCTAAGCAGATTCCATCCCTTTCCTCTTCCCTGTTGAAGTTATTATTGTCACAATTTATTCCATGTTGTGTGGTGAGTTTGTGATTAAAAGGAAGTGATTTATAGTTATTTTCAATGATTTCCTTCCCTTTATCTTTAATGTTATAATTAAATGTTTGCTACCCTGTTCTGATAGAATGCTGCATATTTCTGATTTTCTCTGCCTATTTATCTCCTTGCTCAAGGTTCGTAAACCTTTTCTTTTTTTATGTATGAGGGCCTTCTTGATCGTATCTTGCAGGGGGGTTTTGTAGCAATGAACTCCCTCAGTTTTTGTTTATCTTGGAAAGTCTTTATTTCTCCATTGTATCTGAAGGATACTTTCACTGGATTATTGGCTGAAAGTCTTTGTCTTTCAGAATTTTGAATATATCATTCCAGTCTCTCCTAGCCTGTAAGGTTTCTGCTGAGAAGTCCACTGAATGCCTGATAGGGGTTCTTCCGTAGGTTATTTTCTTCTACCTTGCTGCCCTTAATATTTTTTCTTTGTCATTGACTTTTGCTAGTTTTACTAATACATGCCTTGGAGAAGGTCTTTTTACATTGATGACATTAGGAGTTCTATTGGCTTCTTTTGCATGTAATTCAAGCTCATTCTCCAGGTTTGGGAAGTTCTCAGCTATTACTTCCTTGAACAAGGTCTCTGCTCCTTTCTCCCTCACTTTTCCCTCTGGAATACCTATAATCCTTATGTTGCATTTACTAATTGAGTCAGATATCTCTCAGAAATTTTCTTCCTTTCTTTTTACTCTTAGTTCTCTCTCTTACTCCATCTGCAGATTTTCTATATTTCTGTCCTCTAATTGCTGATTCTGTCATCCATAATATCACCTCTGTTCTTTAAGGACTCCAGATTTTTCTTTATCTCATTCATTGTGTTTTTCATCTCTAACATTTCTGAATTTTTTTATAGTTTCAATCTCTTTTGTGAAGAATTCCATCTGTTCATTAATTTTATTCTTGAGGTCATTAAACTGTCTTTCTGAGTTTTCTTGCAACTCATTGAGTTTCTTTTATGATAACTATTTTGAATTCTCTGTGATTTAGATTGTAAATTTTTGTGAGTTTGGGATTGATTTCTGGGTACTTGTCATTTCCCTGCTGGTCTGCAGTGTTAATGTAGTTCTTCACAGTATTTGATGGGGTAGATTTTTGCCTTCACATAGTGGTCATACTGATTGCAGATTCCACCTGCCACCACTTGGGGGGGCCAGGAGCCTTGTTTTATGTGCCCTCTGAGACCCCTGTTAGATGTGTCAGTCTGTTGGAAGCTGTGCCAACAGGTAACATCTGCATTTGCCCACTGGCCTCTGCTGCTTTACACACATATGTGCAGGTGCTCTGGAGGTGATCCCCTGCTCAGGCTGTTGGGCTGCGCCAGTGCACCAGGTGGGGGAGAGGGGTGCTTTCTTTCATGTGCAGAATGCTCCATGCCCTGGCTCTGCATTCACTGTCTGCCCAGGTTGGTGAGTACACCCTTGTGATTGCTTAGACATCTCAGTTGGAGCATTCCCATAGGCTGGGAGGCAGCTCCAAGAGTGCAAGCATTCCCGTGGAGTGCTGCCTTGTCCCCCTTCTCCTCTCAGGGTTGCATGCCAGCCACCATGTGATGTCCTGCCCCTGAGTTGCTGCTGCACAGGAAGGAGAGGCAATCCCCTCACCTCCTTCTACTGCCTCCTGGGGGGGTCCAGCATTCCCACCTTCAGATATATGGCTGTGTGTATCTTTCAGACATATATTGTGCTGTGTTAATGTCCTCTTGGTTTATGAATGTCATTTTCACTGTACCTTAGTGGGGAGAGACTAAGGGAAGAGCTCACTCCACCATGATGCTGATGTCACTCCTATCATATTGCTCTATTTTTACGTTCACTGATTTTTTCTGCTTTCTACATTGTGCTTTGGAGTCCATCCATTGAGTTATTACAGGTGTTGTATTTTTCAGTACTAAAAGTTTCATTTGGACCTTCTATTTCTTTTCTGAGACTTTCTATATTTTCATTTGCTTCAAGCAAGTTCATAATTGCTCATTAAACTATTTTTATGATGGCTGCTTTAAATTCCTTGTGAGATAATGCCAACATCTATGTCATCTCATTGATATCAGTTGTCTTTTCTCATTTAAGTTGATACTTTCCTGGTTCTTGTTAGGAACATCATTTTTTCTTGTGTCTGGACATTTGGTGCATTATATTATGAGACCCTATATATTTTAAATATATTCTGTTTAGCAAGCCTCCTCTGATATCACACCAGTGGGAGAAGAGTCATCGCTCTTTCATTACTGATAGGTGGGGGGTAGAAATCCTGGTCTCCCACTCAGCGTTCCTTGACACCCCAGAGGTAAGAGGTGCAACCTTACTGCTTGGAAAATGGAGGAGTTTCAACTCTTCAATAGGTCTGTGATGACACCACCCTGGCTGGGAGGTGGAGTGGCACCATTTTATTGCCCCTCATATGGCCTCCACTAACATCTCTTGGTGGGGAAATGCCTTGTTAGTTCTGAATGGTAGTTAATGTTCTGGCTTCTCTCTCATCCTCCACTGACACTGGCAGGGAATGGGAGGAGTGCCTTGTTATCACTGGATATGGGTGGAATTCCAGCCTGTCATTAGGCCTCTACTAATACCATGGGTGCTTGTTACCATGTTTGTTGTTAGGGTAGTGATAAAAGTTTCCAGTTCCCTATTTGGTCTTCTCTGATACCACCCTGTGAGGAAGAGGAAGGATACTTGATGAGAGCAGGGCAAGGGTAGAAGTCTTGGCTCCCCACACTGCCTTTACTGACAGAGATGGTGATGGAGCTGCAGTAATTTCCAAGGTGTAAGACAGTTATTGTCTAGAAGATTTCTGTCTTGCTGAGTTTCCTCTTTCCTTGTATTTTGGCTGGAGAGAGCAGGCTTTTCTTGGGGAATTTACTGGTCTGTGCTCAGTGGCATTTCTGTGTTGCTGGCTGTTCCCTCACCTAGTCTGATATATGAGGCAAAAAGAAAACCCAGGGAACTCTGCTGTATCATTTATCAGGTTCTGTAGCCCCTAGATGGTCTGCCTTCTTCTCTCCACCTTTCAGGGTCTTCTCATATTTGTTTTAAATATAATGTCCAGGGATATTAGCTGTACTTAGCAGGAGTAATAGAGAAATGCATCTATTCCTCCTTGGTCTAGAACTTGAAGCCTTTAATTGTTTTTGTTAAGGTAAGTTTGGATGGTGGCTTGATGTCACAGCCTGCAGACTTTGCCCAGGATGTTGGCATATTAGAAGCCATCTGTATTTGAGCGTAAGTTTATACTTGATCCTGTAATTGGGGTTATTTGTACAGATTTAATACAGATTAGGAAGAATATAAGTTTCAACCTGAAAAGGCAAAAAGTAAAATTTAAGGAAAACAATCCTATGGAGGCTCATCTCTCAGCTTCTATCTACAGATGGAGAGGCAGGAAACAGAGAGCTGGAGGAAGTTTTAAAAGGGTCTTTTAGCAGAGTAAATAGATTACCTGTGGCCATGATCAGGGAAAGCCATTAGTAGGAAAGAGAATTTTCCTATAGGAAAAAATTTCTCAACCGTGGTTACTCATTAGTATCACCTGGGGAGACTTTAAAACTCTATGCCTAGGCTATACTCTAGAACAATTAAATCAAAATCTCTAGGGATGAGGTCTACACACCAGTATTTTTAAAACTCTCCAGGTGATTCCAGTATAAAGCCAAGGTTAAGAATCACTGCTATAAGAGTTTTTGACTAGAGTAGGAAGGTTCAATTAACATAAATAAGAAACATATCCCATACAAAAGAGTGGGAGGGTAGAATCAAGAAGAGATTAATCAATGATTTTCAACAATTAAGGCTTCATGGAAAAAGAATCTCTAACCAAACCCAAGTCTTTTAATCTTTATCCATATGTGTTGTTCTATATAAGATAATATTAACATTGTTACTGATTTACTACTTTAACCAAGAGATCTGGTTTTATAGACAGCACACAAACAAGTAGAAACATGCACCATTATCTATGTCTCTTTGTTGTTCCTACTTATGGGGAGCTTACGTTCTCAGATACAGCTGGAGGATCTGAAAATGATACCTAGAGGTATATTGAATCAAAATTTGGTTAAAATGTCAGGGGATTAAAAAGAGCTGATTCCAAAAAGAATGGAAAACATCAATAAAGCTCATAGGTCAAAAAAATCAAGCCTTTGTTATTCACGGAGTTGTGTTCTAGTCACCATTTCTGATTATCTTCTCTGTCCTTCCTCTCCTTTGCGATCTCTTGCTACCAAGAGTAAGTCAACAGCAAAACTAGGTCTTGTATGTTTATCGCACATCACTGTTGGAAGGCTCTTAGAGATCATTGAGTCCAGTCTCTTTTATGCATCAAAGGGGAAACCGAGGGCAAGCAAAAGGGGAGGGATCTTCTTACTACAGCTAGGGAATAATAAAGGTGAAATAAGAACTCAGATCTCCAGTATCCTGTTTCAATGACATCACTGTGGCCAAGAAGACAGCATAATCAATATGATCATTCTGATTATGTGGGAATGATTAATATACCATGATCTGATAATACTTTGACACTACTATGTGATACTTAGAAAATCCTAGGGAAACTATGACGTAACCTTCCAAGCTGAGAACTCTGAGAGATTCAGTAGGATAAATAGGATTCTCTTTCATGAGATCTGTCTTAGAGAGGCAGCTGTGACATAACGGGAAGTGCTTGTGTCTCAAAGTCAGATAGACTTGGGCTGGAATTCCAGCACATCACAGATATATAACCATAGAAAAATAATTAAATCTGTCTGAGCTTCAGTTTCCTCCTTTGTAAAATGAAGGTTATAAAGAGCACCTGCCACCTAACGACATCATGAGGATTAAATGAGACAAAATATGACAGTGAGAAAGCACATGAGAGATAATCACTAAATATTAATTGTACATTCCTGTTCTCTCACTGCACTATTCCTTTGAAAGGAAATGTCAGGAGAAGGAATGTGTTGGCACTGGAAACCACAAAGGAAAAAGGCTTTTTGCATGATAGCCACGTGACTGGGCAGCTGCCCTCACTAGGGATCCATTTGGTCAAGGCAGACAGCATCTGAATCAACAACACACATGCATATATACAGTTTCTAAGACCTTAAAAGGTTAACTTCTGGGTGCACAGAAACTTGCCAATCATGTTATGAACATAAAGAGAAAGAGCATCATTCCAGCCCAGAGAAATGCAAATGTTCCCAGTTTCTAATAAAACGGTTGTTAACAATCACCTGAGAGTTCCATATTCAACAGTTTGATGACTTGTTTGCTGCCTTAATCCATCTGCTCACAGAGCTCTGGTTTCCCTGTGTCCTTCTGAGGTAAGGAGTAGGAGTTCACTTCCCTGTGAGTGGCACAAACATACACTGATATTAACTCAAAAACAGACAGGGCTGCCCACATGCTATCCCTTCCTGTGCTTTAATCACCATCCATAAATTAGAGGGTTCAATCTCCCCCATGGTACCAGCATTCAAAATTTTATTCAATGAGAATGGGAGGCCTGGTTGGGCAAAAAGGTCTTTTCTGACATGGATGCAGAACAGGTTCACCACAAGCCCTGGCCTCTTATCTACCAGATAATTCCCAGTTACTTCTCCCCTATTCTGTAGTGGCTCCCTCAATAAACTCCTCTGTAGCCTGTGATGGTATCTCCCAATATCTCTTTTCCTATACCCATCCCTGAAACTGTAGTGGTTTCCTTTGTTCTTCCTCCTTTGGTCTGAATGATACCTCTTAAGTCTTCCTCCTCTAAGTTCCTTCTGGATGCATCCTATCTCTCTTTCCTTCAGGCTATGTAGAGAGCTCAAAATGAAGAGAACTGAATAGGACTCAAGTTCTGTCTCTTTTGTTGTCTTGAATTGAGTAATTGGGTGGTGTGTGTGTGTGTGTGAGAGAGAGAGAGAGAGAGAGAGGCTGAGATTGTTTCTGACAATGCAAGTGTTTGGAAAGTAATCAAATTGCTAAACCAACATGAGTCTACTCAGAATTCAGTGATCCTAGAATATTTTTAAGACAGCTTTATTGAGATATATTTTACATATTATATAATTCAGCCATTTCAAGTGTACATTTCAATGATTTTTTTTTTGAGGAAGCTCAGCCCTGAGCTAATATCCATGCCAATCCTCCTCTTTTTTGCTGAGGAAGACTGGCCCAGAACTAACATCCGCACTTAACCGCTATGCCACAGGGCCGGTCCACTCAATGATTTTTATTAACTTTACTGAGTGTTGCAGCCACCATTGTAACTCAGTTTCAGAACATTTTCATTCTCAAATAAGATCCTCATGCTTACTTAAATTTAATCCCTTTTCTCACCCCCAGCCCCAGGCAACCACTAATCTACCTTCTGTATGTATTAGCTTGCCTTTATGGATATTTTATATAAATGGGATCATATAATATGTGGTCTCTCGTGTCTGGCTTTTTCACTTAGCATGCTTTAAGGTTCATCTATGACATACAGAGTGTCATTGCAATCTTTTTTATTACTGAATAGTATTCCTATATATATAGGACATATACATATGACAATTTGTTTATCCATTCATCAGTTGATAGACATTTGGGTTGTTTTTACTTTTTGGATATTATAAATAAGGTTTATATGAATATTTGTATAAAAGTTTTGCATGGACATATGTTTTTAGTTATCTTGGGGTGTCTACCTAGGAGTGGAATTAGTGGATCATATGGTGACTCTAACTTTAACTTTGAGAGGAACACCCAGACTGTTTTCAAAAGTGAGTGTATCATTTTACAATCCCACCAGCAATGTATGAGGGTTCCCATTTATCCACATCCTTGCCAAAATGTATTGTTGTCAGGATCATAGAACATTAAAAATGGAAAGAAACTTGATTTCTCTAGTTCTTAAATAATATTATAGTAAAGCACAGCATTCAAAGTTAAATGGTATCTCTTAGGTGGTTGCTTGAATCTGATGAGTTTGTAAAGACAAACATCGACTCTGAAATGGCAAAACAGTACTCTTAAGAAGTAATCATTTTGATGGTCTAGAAAGAATATGCTTGTATTTTAAAAAATATTATGATCAAAATGAAAACACACACACAGAAACACCTACAGATTTTTCAGGCCTCAAAAGATGTATGCAGGGGCTGACCCAGTGGCATAGCAGTTAAGTGCACGCACTCTGTTTGCTGGCGGCCCGGGTTCGGATCCCAGGAATGCACCGATGCACTGCTTGTCAAGACATGCTGTGGTGGCGTCCCATATAAAGTGGAGGAAGATGGGCATGGATATTAGCCCAGGGCCAGTTTTCCTCAGCAAAAAGAGGAGGATTGGCATGGATGTTAGTTCGGAGCTGACCTTCCTCACAAAAAAAATAAAAAAGACATATGCCCAGTCCTCTTAGGGCCATAGAACCCTGTTTAAGAAGTATTAGATTAGAACACAAGAATTTCTGGTAGATCTTTAGCACAGATGAGAAGATAAATTATCATAATCAATTCAAAAATATAAAAGGAGAACTTGGACTATAACCCAGATTTCCTGGATGACAAGTCAGTGAATCCTACTACCTCTAGTGCTGCATCCACTGATAAGAAACACATTTCCTTGCTGTACTCACTGAGCAAAGACACACCAGTCAAATGAGGCACCTTGGTTCTTTGAAAGTAGAGGAATAAACAAGGTGTTTGGATGTATTTACATTTATTGGCTAATAAGAAATATTTCCAGAGCATCAGAAACAAAACACAACTCTGCCAGTAGCCATACATGCACATGGCCCAAGATTTAACAACATCTCTATAAATAACTGAAATATGAAGGGAAAGTAATTAAAATTTATCTATATTCAATGTAAAACACCAAAGACCTTGGTAGTGAGGCAGGCAGGGGGTTAGGAGCATGAGAGATTATCTTCCCAGTATAGTAGTGCTGTGTGTTGGGGAGAGGGTGCTGCAGTATTGACATTCTTACCTAACCTACGTCTGAGAACCTTGAAGGAGAAAGTTACTGTCCCAGACTCTTCCCTGTCAAAATCTAAATCAAAGTGTACAGAAGAGAAAATAGTGAACCAAAAAATAAATAAACTCATCCCCAGCAAACACCTTCCCTCCCTTACAAACAAAAACAACTTTCTTTTACTAGTTCAAACATAGACAACTCAACTATTATCTAGGCTCCGAGGCACAGCGAAAATATTTCTATTAAGTGTCTTTTGTGCTTCCATGAACCAATAACCCCAAAGTATAAAAGATGCATGAAAGCAAGGTGCTCAAACAAAGATGCCCATACTTTAAAAACAATGAAAAAGAAATCTTTAAAAGCACTCTCCAGGAGCAAACACTTGAGTGTGACATTTGCCATGGCTGAACAGCAATTATAAAGAAAAAAAACAATGTTTGCCTCACCTATACCCAAGACAACTTAAAAAGTAAAATAAAACTTTACTTCCCTATTCCAATGGCCAACTCTAATTTTTGAACTTCTGAAAGAAAGTTAGAACCAAGGTGATTCTGGGTATGGCTTATGGTGGTCACACAATGTTCATACTATGAGGACCTTGCTCCTGGCTGGCACACCTGTGCATTGAGGAAGCCCCAGCAACCAAGGCTGGTGTCTTCATTACTACAGAAAAAGTCAGTGTTAAGAAGCTATTCTGGGCTGGGCATTTCAGCCAGGAAGTTTTTGTCTTGGGTGGGGCTCACATTAAGCTTTGTAGTGATTAAGTTTATGGACAAACCATTGGGGAATTCTGTTACATGGCTGATGGCTTTTCTGCAATGTTGCCTCCAGTGCCACTATGGTAACTGTACCATCCCAAAGCAGCTGTTAGGGGGAAGCCTTAAAGCAGTGGAAAAAGCCCTCATCTGGGAACTAGGAGACATGGGCCAGACTGACCTCTGGCCTGACAAGCCACATATCTAATATGAGCTGATTTCCTCTTCTTTAAGAGGGATATAATAACACCCAATTCAGGGGCTTGTGAGGATGAAATGAGACCATGGGTGTAAAAGAGCTTTGTAAATTATAAAGTCTAGAGCAGCCACAGTGAAGAGGGCAGACTGTATCATTTTATCATTATATTATTGTTATTATTACTGTGTTACAATCTTTCTCATAGAAAAGCAGTTTTAGACTTGGGCTTGAACAACTGCCAGGCACATGGTGACCTTTGAACAAGTAAGGCCTGCTCAAGTTGAATCATCTTCTGCTTGGGTACTGGTTCTTACCCTACCAGGTGTAGACACGACTAATTAAAGCCAATGAGTTAGGAATGAATCTTCCCAGAAAGAAAAGACCAGAGAACCTAAAGGCCAAGGCTTAAACCTTTGAATCCCACATATTTGCTAATACCTGTGTGAGGCCAGGCTGCTTGGTGCAGACTTATAATTCAATTGCTTCTAATCCCCAGTCCAGGACAATGGAACCTTTATACATTTTCCCAGGTGCTTTTAGCACCCTGATCAATGGGTTGCCCCAGAAGCCCTTAATCAGTGTTGTAGACGGACTGTCCCCAAAGACGCATTTAATAAAATTTTGAAAGCAAAAGGCTTGCTGTAGAGAGCATTCCTTTGCCAGGGCTAGGACCTGGTGATCAAATTCACATGCTGCTTAGTGTAATTAATTAACCATCAAGCACTTGTGAGACAGGAACTAGCTGTATAGGCTTCAGAAAAACAACCAAATAATAAAGAAGAATACAGCTTCCAAGGAACTTGTTTCTCCCTGGTCATGGGATGTATAGGTAGGAGCTAAAGCGAAAACACACTTTAGAAAGAATCAAATGGGAAGGGGTGGTGGGAGAGTTGGGATCCAATTGACATGTCAATAGAAAGAGGCAGTGGGGCTCCTTTCCTCTTCCTACTGAGCTGTCCCTAGATGGATTGGGGGGTATCTTTGGGGGACTGCTGGAAGGTAGTTTGGGGAAATCAGGCCCCAGAGGGTAGGTCAACTTGGCTTAGAAATTCTATGTAAAGTTCCAAGAGGGCAAATTCCAGCCCTGCTACCTGCTGGAGGTGGAGAGTTATAGCACCTCAGATAAAGGGTGAAGCCCAGGAGATCCACAGGGAAATTGCTTACCCTGTCCTATGCTGCAACACAGGACCATTGACCTTCAAACATGCATAAGAACTTCCAGCTGACCCAGGGAGTACAGTAAGTCTAGAGGGACCTGTAGAAGGCAGAGTAAACCTTACAGGCCATAGGAGATAAGAACTACAGGGAGAGAAAAGCAAAAACAAACCTCTCCATCATGGATGCAGATAAAGTCATGTGCTATTTTTCAATGAAAGACTACATTGCTGCCTCAACAGGACTTAACAGACTATGGGGTGAGCTGATTTTCCTGGTGGTGGGGATGAGCTGCCTTAATCAATCTCCTAAGTCTCTTCCTTATGCTCCTTAGTGATCTTTTAAGGGTTATTTAGGGAGTGTCTAATGGAGAGAAATAACCAGTACACTCCAACATCCCTACTTGTCCCTCTGCCATAGCCAAGAGCAGTTTCTGCTCTTCCTGCCCTTCCCTGACCTCTACTCCCAGCCATGGAATCCACGCTGGGGTCTAGGGGTAGGCATGTGGGGCAGGCTGCCTTCCCCAAATATTGATTGCTTTGGGTAAGTTACTACTCTTGTCTAGGCTTCAGTTTCCTCATCTTTAAAATAGGCATAATATATAAAAGAACTTTTTTAGACCGCAAAGCACTGAAGTGGTATAATTGACAGATTTGCTCAAATATCTGCAATTTACCTGGGTGAGGCTTTTAAAGGTGGGATAATTGCCCCAATCTCACCTCTAAATAAAGTTAAAATTTCAAGTCTTTGCTCAAATTCAGATCAGAGATTCTTCAATTGAACAGAAGAATGTAGGGGAAAGACAAGTAGGATGGATGCTTCTACTGGCTCCAGCCTTTAGTCCTTCTCTTGATGCTCCAGGAACAAAAGGAGATAAGATAGACAGTTAAAAAGAGTCTTGGCTGACCTTGCAGCCCTTCTCATTTTTTGACCTCTTGAGGGACAGCGCTGAATGGAAAGAGAAGTCTCTTAGCTTCCCACTGGGTTCAGACATGCCTGGCAGAAAATGTACATCTAGGCTGGCTGCAGGGTGGGGGTGAGGGAGCTGGCAGGGATAGGATAGGCTTGGTACAGCAGGCAAGGACATTATCTCACTCACATTCAGACATAAGGGCCTTATTTTTTTCTCCACACTTTTTCCTTCCAAAGAGAGCTGTTTTCTAGAACAGATATGCCAGAAAACCACAATTTTCATACTCCAAAACACTGTCTTCCAGAAAATGAAGATTTCAAGACATTGCAGAGACCCCTAGCCTTGCTATTGACCCCTATATCACTGAGCAGTTTAAGTCTAGTCACTTTTCATCTCTGGACCTCAGTTTCCTTATCTACAAACTGGGGATGGTAATCTTTGCCTTGCCCACCTCAGGGTCTGTGTAAAGATCCAATGAATGATGGCTGTGAACATACATTGCAAACTGTAAGTGCAGCACTCATATATGTAGTAAATTCCAGCATTCCTACCCCAGGATAACTGTGCCCTATCCCCAGTCCAGGCTTTTACAAATTAAGTCACATTCAACATTGTGGACTATATAGGCTTCTCCCAAACAAAGGAGACAGTTGCTCCACTCATCTGAGCACTTCTTCCTTCCAAATCTGACCCACTGTGAGAGAGTGGGCATCAGCCCAAGTGGCCTATTGTGGGCATAATGGAGACTTAAAAACAATCCATTATGCTCATATCTGAGCCCTGAGGTTATCATCTGCCCTGTGCCATCAGTCATGGAGAGAGAAGTTCCATTTCATTCTGAGAAGTGTGTGAAACTGGTGGTGAGAGCTCAGAAACTGGTTGGTTTTTCTCTAAACTAAGAAAGAATCAATGGTCCCTGAGCTGCCCTAGGGCCAGGTTTCAATGAGAACTTTAGGTCCTGAGTGTCCCCTATTAGATCTCACAAACTTTACTGTCACCCCAAAGACCAAAGCTCTGAGCTTTGAGTTTGGCCCTGGGGATCTAGAGACTCAGCCTTCGGCTTTAGAAGACAAGGCACCAGGAAAGGACAAAAAAGGTAAGAGTAGAAGAGAAATAAAAATGAAAGGAACTTTAGGAAGTACTGTTTTAAAGATCAAAAAGACACTGAATTGAATTCCCACTAAAGAATGGTAGAGAACTATATGTGGGGAGGAAGACCCTGGCAAATGGGCTTGCTTCAGAGCACTCACAGCCACAGAAGTCTAGGAGATAAGTGGGGAATCAAGGTGTCAGGTCTCTCCTAAGATATGTGTGTGTGTGTGTGTGTGTGTCTGTGTGAGTGCGTGTGTATTAGGGGAAGGGCAGTGTGGAAGAGCTAAAAGGGGAAGGGTTTAATTGTGTCCTTAAACTACTAGGTACATATATCAACGGAGTACTGAGGGACCCCTCCTTCAGGTCCACCTGGCCAAAGATGCAGGCAGTATAACTCTACCCCATTCATTGACATCCCCTCCTCTCTTCTCTATAATCAAGCTGAGCTAGTAACATGTCTGGTAGCTCCATGGCTGGGGAATCTGGCTTTCCCGGCTAGCTAGAATAGGGAATCAGAAAATGCTGCAGGTCAGCTTTGGGAAAATGATGAAGAATCAATCTGCTGGTGGGATGGGATAGGATGTGCCCCATCTGTAGAGTACTGGCTGTTGTGGACACCACATCCTGGGCTCCTGCTGCTGTTGTGGCATAGGAACAAGGCATGAGTGTCCAGGGAGCAGACTGGGGAAGCCTGCCAGGAGCCCAAGGGACCTACGGAGGGAGCAGAGCAAGTTAGAGACCTGTGGGACAATCTCACTAGCTCCATCCTCTCCCCATTCCTCAAAACAAAAAACATGGTTTAGACCAATGGTTTAGGATACAATAGCAGAAGTATATCATCTGGCTAGGGTGATGACAGTTCTACCCTATTCTACACATGTGAGACCATTCTTCATGAAACTGGGTTCAGTTCTAAACCCCACATACTTTAAAAGACCAGCCATTTGTGACAACATGGATGGACATTGAGGGCATGATGCAAAGTGAAATAAGTCAGAGGGAGAAGGCCAAATACCGTATGATTTCCTTCATTAAGTAGTAGATAATAACAGCAATAAACAAACACATAGGGACAGACCAGAGGGGAAGGGGGGAGGGAGGAGGGTGAAAGGGATAATTGGGTACATGTGTGTGGTGATGGGTTGTAATTAGTATTTTGGTGGTGAACATGATGTAATCTATGCAGAAATAGAAGTACAATGATGTACACCTGAAATTTTTACAATGTTATAAACCAATGTTACTGCAATAAACAAAAAATTAAAAAAAAAAGAAAAGACCTTAAAGTGATACTTTTCAGAGAGGAGGTGCTATCTTCAGACCTCTTCAGGGCTATCACAAGGCAGAGGAAGCAGATGAGGTCTGTGTGGCCCAAGGAACAGAGCTAGGACCATGGGTGGGTACTATAGGGAGATAGAAAGATTTTCTTTACATTGAGCTCAAAGTCACCAGTCATAGCTGCAATACATGTTGGGCAATAGTGAGCTCTCTGACACTGCAAGTATGCCAGAAAGGATGACACAAACACTTCATGGGGATATTATAAAAGAGACTCAAGCACTGATTGGAGGACTTGGAAGGGAAATTGGACTAGATGACCTTGAAGGTATCTAGGCTAACTGGTTTTAAAGCAGTCTCGGCTTTCATCAACATATTGTTCACATTTTTTTAAGTAGGATATAAGGAGGGTGAAGTCATTGGGAAACCTGGGCAATATCTTAGCTGGAGAAATATGGTAATGAATGGTAAAATGTAGTTGGTTAGTTGAAAAGAAATCTACCCACTCTCCTGCTTCATAGTGCCTCATACTACTTAAGCCTTTGGAAAAGTAACATTGTCTATGGAATAGTCACATTGATAGAATGGGACAAGTTCTGGATTGGAGCCCCAAAACCTGGTCTCTAGCCCAGTTCTGCCACTGATTTGCTCTGTGACTTTTGAGCAAATCACTTTCCTTCTCTGTGTCTCAGTTCCTGCCTCTATAAAATAAGGCTTTCAAACCCTGACCTGCTTATCACAAAGGGGTGTTATGACAATCTGATGAGTGTAGTGGATGTGGAAGGATGTGTAAATTGTGACTGGAGTGGGGGAGAGAAAGAAGAACTAACATGACTTAAACAGCTTTAATGCATCAGACACTGTAAAAGGAATTTGCACATGCATTTCTCATTCAACTCTCACAAGAACTTATGAGGTGTGTAGTACTTTCTACTTTTTACAGGTTAAGGACCTGAGGCTCAGAGAGGTGAAGAGAATTACACAAAGTTAACATAGCTATTAAGGAATGGAGGTAGATTTGACACACAGGGCTGCCAGATGCTAAAGGCTGTATATTTTTTCACTGTGCCATGATGATTGTACACATGAAGGGAGATAACTGAATATAACTATTAGACAGTGGGGCCCTGAGACAGATTGCAAAAGGCCAGAGTAGAGGGACTGGTGTCATGTCAACCTGACCAGTTCCTTGACAATTGTGAGCCCAGAAATGTGATGTCTGATTGACTGGATCAAAAGATTAGTATCCCCTCCATCCACCAGTGTTCCTAGCTTGCTGCTCTTCTATGCCAAGCCCTACTGAACAACAGTATTCCAGAGGAGGATTCTTTGGGGGTGGTCCCCAATTTCTGGTCTTTCTGCCCTAACTTTTCAGCTCACCTCAGTAGAGTTAAGGGCTGGGGACTTCAAAGGGCACATTGAGATCCAGCTCTGTCTCCAGAGCTTTCAGCTGTGTTCCCCGCAAAGGTCTCAGCTCTAGTATAGGAGGCAGAGCTGGAAAACTTTTGCAGGTCCATCTCTGTGAATTCGATGGGACTGTGGACCCAGTGGGAGTGGCTCTCTGAGGTACAGGAGGCCATGGTAAAAGACTTCTGTGTGGGGAAGCCATGAGTCGAGCTGCAGTCGTCATCCAGGATGGGGTTAAGTGGGTGGGTTTCAAAGATGCTTTCACTCAGTGGGGACTCAGGACCGGTCTCCTGGCCAGGTGGCATGGGGAAGAGAGATTCCTCCTCTGCTGCCTCGTCAGCCTCAAACTGCAGCAAAACTCCTGCAACTCGAAGCAGAAAGCCACTGGGTCACCCAAAGGCAGGGGCTCCTCTCAGCAAGGCATCTGATTCTGAGCACAAGACGCGGAAGGGTCTGGGAGCTAACACTCCCTTTTCCCTCCCTGGGGACCAGAGCACCTAGCACCAGGCTGAGGTGACACAGTTGAGAAACATACTTACATTAGGCTATCAGATTGAGGTTGATCAGGTAATCAGATTGAGGCTACCTGGTGGTGGATCGGGGAAAAGAGTCAATTTCTCCAGAGAACGAGAAACCCTTTGAGGGAAGCAGGATTTTGACACCCTTCCTCATGATCTTCATTTCCTAATGTTATTCCTCTGTGTATGTTATATGGTGAAAGGCACTTTGCAGGTGTAATTAAGATTATAGACCTTAAAATAAAGAGATTACCCTGGTGGGCCCAATGTAATCACATGTGTCCTTAAAAGCAGAATAGGGAGGCTGAAGAGTAAGAGAGTATCAGAGAGATGTGATATGGAAATGACTCGACCAACAATTGCTAGTTTTGAAAATGGAAAAAGGTCACGAGATAAAGAATGTGAGTGGTCTCTAGAAACCGAGAATGGCCCTCAGCTGACAGTCAGCAAGGAAATGGTACCTCAGCCCTATACTGCAAGAAATTGAGTTCTTCTATCTTCTTGAATAATCAAGGAAGTGCATTCTTTCCTGGAGCTTCAAGAAAATAATACAGCCCTGCCGACACCTTGATTTTGGTCTTGTGAGACTCTAAGCAGAAATCCAGCCTAGCCTACAAAGCTTTTGATCTATGGAAATGATGAGATAATAAATGGGTGTTGTTTTAAGTCCTTAAATTTGTGGTGATTTGTTACGACAGTGATAGAAAAGTAATAGACCTTCATGCATAAGCCTGAGTCAACATCAGGTTATAAACTGAGAGCCTATGGGATGTGTGTTTTTTTGACCTCCATGTCGTGGTTGTGGCTTGGTTTTTTGTTAGAACTCATTGCCAGAGCTTAATACTATTTCATACAAAGATCCAGATTTTTGGCTTCTCTCAAAAATTCAGAAGATCTTGAAACACTGAATATTCTCACATGGTAACAAACAGCTGGAACTGAATGGTAGATTCTCCTTTAGACAGGGGATGAACTTTTCAGTTTGTCACAGTTCCTACTCCTCTCTATTGCATCTTATATTGGATCTAATTCACATATTAATCTCACCTATACAATACCAATACACATGTAAGTCAGTGACTCCTGATAAACACCTTCCCCAGATGAGAAAATGTCTAAATCTCCCTACGGAGATCCTGAGGGAACTGCCTTCCTTCATATTCCCAGAGAAAGGTAGTGCATTATTATCTTGAGGACAGAGAATGAGCAGAGAATGGTTACCCATTTCTCCTCTCCTGAGGCAAGAGGAAGGAAACAGGCAGCTCTCAGATGTTGCCTCATCTTCTTTCTGGGCCCTGGGTCCCGAATGCTTCATTGCCCACATTTCATGCCCATGCCCAGGGACTGGAAAACAGCTTGTATCTGAGAAACTGGCCTTCAAAGTCAGAGACGGATGGTCTATCCTGAACCACAATGTTTCAGGAGCCACTAAAGTGTAAAGGAGAGAGAATAGAGTTTGAGAAGGATCATAAAGGGACAACAGTGTTCCTTTGTGTCCCTGCAGCCCATGAAATGCTAGATTAACCTCTGCTTAAGCCAGAAGTATGGCCAAACACATCTGCTAGGCGTTTTGAAGATCATCTTGCAGACCCTAGAGCCAAACTGACCAAGACAGATCTATATTAGAAGGATCTTCCCACACAAATAGAGGTTAAAAATAGTTGTGTTGCTTTGGGCCCAGAATCCACTGGGCTGAGGAAGAGTCCTGAGCACCCATGTCTCTAGTAAACTTTGTCCTCCCCCTTCTTTATTAAATTAATGCCATTCACTAGTCTGGGTTCCTGTTTTGATGTCTCTTCCTAGCTCTCAGTTCCCTTCACTGCACTGAAGCTGCACTGAGCCTCAGTACTCTTGGCTAGAGTTATACCCCTTGCCTAGTCCTGGCCAACCACCATCCCACCTCCCCCATCTTTGCCCTCAGTGACCTGGACTTTCTGTTCCATATTCTTGGCTAATGGCTGGAGTTGTACTGAAAACAGATCACAATGTTAGTCCTGATTTTAAATATGACCTTCCATCTGAAATTTCACATGGCCATCTCCTATGGGCTGGGCCAGGTCTCTTTGGGTATCATCATTGTCTGTGGAAAAAAGTCTAGGTTTGCCAACTCCGGTAGATGCTGGCCTCTCAGTTACCCACATTTGGGACATTACCATACTGAGAACAGTTGCCTAAGACCTCACCTAATTTTATTATAGTCATGTCTCAAATACAGCCAGCTTTCCTCTATTCTTGACACCTTCCAGAATTTATACCTATTAGTAGAAATGAAGAATTGGAAAAGAACTAAGAAACCAACTAGTTCAACTCCATATCTCATTTTAAAGATTAGGGAGCTAGAGGCCCAAAGAAACTAGATGACTTGTCTAAAGCTACACAGTGATTTAGAGGTAGATTTAGAACCTAGGTCTCCAGATTCCTTTCCCAAGGGTTTTCCCATGATGTTGTGTTCCTTTATGAACCCCTGTACATTAATGAACCAGGTCCCATAAACTCACAGGTTCTGCCTTGGTCATCTCTGAAGTCCAGTGCTTTCTATTGCCACCCACAAATAGTCCACCCTTGGGATTTTTCAGCACTGTGGGGAAGGCCCATTATCTCTCAACCCCAGAAAATTCCTCTCTGCTGCTAATTAGATCCTTGCTCCTGATTCATGTAATACGTGAAGCAGCTATCCTTACCACGCTGGCAGTGTCTGTTGAAGAACTGCTTACAGTAGAGGAAGAAGACCCCCAGGAAGGCCAGGGTAAACACCAGTAGCAGACTGCTCACCAGTGCAACAAGTGTGGCCTCCTGAGGGGTCACTGTGGGTATATCTGCCTTCACTAAGCTCAACTGGAAGGCACCTGTGAGACAAGAAAGTGGGGGAAGTCAGTCAGTAGGGGCAGTCAATAGTCACCCTGACACTGGGCCTGGACTTCTTTAGGACATCGCCCTCTCCCTAGGGCCTTCCTCAATTAGGACTGCTAAGCTGGTTTTATTTCTTTGTGCAGCAGGCAAAAGTATAAAGAACAAAGTGGAGGAACTCATATACTGCCATATAAATTAGTACAATTATTTGAAGATGCATATATCCTATGATCTTTCCATGTTACTACTAGTTATATAACCTAGAAAATGGAAACAAACTAAGATGTTCATCAATAGGGCACAAGATAAATAAGTCATGATATTATCCTATGATGTAATATTATAATATAGCACTTAAAAGACACGTATGGATCAATATAAATAATCCAGAGGGGAAAAACAAACTGGAGAGAGTACATAGCTTGATATTTATATAAAAGAATAAATAATAGCATATATTGCCTATGAATATATACATATACTGCAAAAGAATACTAGTATTAAAACATAGGTGGAGAGTATGGCAGTCATAATGGTCACCAATTATTCACATACTTCCCTGCATTTCCAATACATCCTTGTAGTAAGGCCATCAAGAGTACATCTGGGCAATGGACTGTGAGTGGAAGTAATGTGTGTCACTTGCAGATTGAAGTAGTTAAGAGGTAGTGTGTCTCCTCCATTGCCTCGACTGTCTTATCAACCTGGAAGCCACATGCTCTACATGGTATAGCCACAAGATGGAGGAAAGTCTGTGCATAGTGAAAAATAAACTTTTTATTGTATTGTCACTGAGATTTGGGGCTTAGTTACTGTAGCATAGCCTACCAACAAGATACATACAATTTTATGATAGTGGTTGCCTCTGGGGGATAGGGAGAGGATCAAAAAGGGAATTCCATTAAACATATGAAATTTTTGTTCTTTTAAAAAAAATCTGGCTCAAAGTCAAGATGGCAGTGTAAGCAGACTCTGAACTCACCTCCTCCCATGGACAAAGCCAATTAACAACTACTCGTGGAAAAATTGTCCCTGAGACAGAACTGAAAGCTGGATAAGAGGAACTCCTGCAACAAAGAACAATCTTAATCAAGGTGGAAGAGGCAGAAATTAACTTCTGGAGAGAAAAAACACCACCTTCACAAGCCACCAGCTTCATGGCTGCCTGGGAACAGCCCAAAGGTACACAGCCCTCCCTGGAGGAGTGGGGCTCTGAGCCGGGGAGTGCTCCCGCTGTGGGCATTTTGTGGACTGAGCACAATCGAGATGAGTGACATAATATCTGACTTTACCTGCTACTAAAACATTGGTGAGTACCCCCCAGAAAAGTTGGTTCACAAAGAAATTAAAACCGGCCCTTAAAGGGCCCACACACAAACTCGCCCGGTTCAGAAAGCAACCTAAAATCACCGAAAAGAAGGGTGCACAGTGTTTTGGTGAAAAGAGACTCACCTCATAGGTTCTGAGTGCATTGCAGTGAGAGGTGAGACCTGTCTAGGGACTGGGACATTGGTGGCGGTCATTGTTGTGGCCTGGTGTGGGCGTGCTGACACAGACACCATTGGAGTTCTCCCTGGGGCCTGCTAGCCCAGGTCTGCCACACCCACTAGAGCACCGATTTAATCTAGCTCACCCAGGGCAGGCAGCCCACCCTAGAGACTGGCCCCACCCAACAACAAGCCCTCACGAAACTTGTGGGCCTGCATAGATTGGTGACTGGATTCTCTGCAGCCTGGTAACTGAGCCCACTTCAGTGGGGCAGGGCGTGCACAAGAAGCAGGTGGAGAGTGTGGGGCGGTGGTGGAGTGTGTGGGGCTCCGCGGTGGAGAGACTAGGTCCACTGCAGGAGTTCGGGGCACGCACATGGGACAGGACTGAGTTGACTGTGTGTGTGGACCTGTGGGCGACAGGGCTTGTCAGCTGCAGAAGACTTGTGCTTCTCAAAGACCAACATAGGGGGTTTGCCGCACCTTCCAAAGCCTGAAACAATTGGGTGCTCCCATGCCTGAGGCCAGCCCCACACAGCTGCAATCCTCAGAGAGCTGACAAGAGACTTAAAGGCTGGAAGCCTATAGCAATTGTAAGCCCCTGAGCCTAACAACAGCCAGGCTGGGGCCCTACTCACTTAAAAGATACAGCAAGACAAATGTGGTATTAGAACTTGCAGCCAACTGTGCTGGGGCTCCCCACACCTGATAAAGAGACTGAAGGGACAACAACAACTACAAGTGGCTGAGCATAACAGCAGCTGGCCAGGAGCATAACTCGGCCTCCCTGGGCGCCCACAGGGAGAGCAAACAGGCCACAACAGAAGGAACACGTAGCCCACATAGGGATCACCACTGGAACATTGAGAACTGAGGGAAGTACACTGCAGGCCTCCTAAGGCATCACTTATATAAGGTCACCTATGCAAGAGCAGGAGACATAGCTAACCTACCTAATACATAGACACAAGCACAGGGAAAGAGGCAAAATGAGGGGGCTAAGGAATACATTCCAAGTAAGAGAACAGGACAAAACCCCAGAAAAGGAACTAAGTGTAACATAAATGAGCAACCTACCCTACAGAGAGTTCAAACAAAGAGTGTAAGGATGCTCACTGATCTGGGGAGAATAATAGATGAACTTGACGAGAATGTCAACAAAGAAATGGAAGATATAAAGAAGAACAAATGAGAAATGAAGAATACAATACTGGAAATGAAAAATTCACTAGAGGGACTCAAAAAAAGTAGAGGATACAGAAGAACGGATCTGCGAGATGGACGAAAGACTAGAAGAAATTACCCAAGCTGAACAGGTAAAGGAGAAAAGAATTAAAAAGGGTGAGGACAGTCTAAGGGACATCTGGGACAACATCAAGTGCACTAACATCCGTGGTATAAGTGTCCCGGAAAGAGAAGAGTGAGACAGAGGGGCAGAGAATCTATTTCAAGAAATAACAGATGAAAACTTCCCTAACCGAAGGAAAGAAACAGACATCCAGGTACAGGAAGCACAGAGATCCTCAAACAAGATAAACCCAAAGAGGCCCACACCAAGACACATCATAATCAAAATGTCCAGAATTAGAGATAAAGAGAGAATCCTAAAAGCCGCAAGAGAAAGACAAGTTACAAACAAAGGAAACTCCATAAGGCTATCAGCTGACTTCTCAGCAGAAACCTTACAAGCTAGAAGAGAGTGGCACGATATATTTAAAGAGCTAAAAGGAAAAAACTTTCAACCAATAATACTCAACCCAGCAAGGTTATGATTCAAAATGGAAGGAGAGATCAAAAATTTCCCAGACAAGCAAAAATTAAAGGAGGTTGTCATCAAGAAACCAGTGCTACAAGAAATGTTAAAGGGACTGATTTAAGGGGAAAAAAGAAGACCACAAATAGGAAAAATTATCTTTTTCCATGATAAGAGGATAATGGGTGCAAATGCACAAAAAAGAGGTTAGATATGATATGAAAAACATAAAATGAGGGAGGAGGGGAGTTAAAGAGTATAGCTTTCAGACAGAGGTCAAACTAAAGAGACCATGAATTCTGTATAGAAGGAGAAAGGAACAGAGGAGGACTACTAAAACAATGAGAAAAAAAAGTTAAAAAATGGTTGTAAGTGCATACTTATCAATAGTTACTTTAAATGTCAATGAACTAAATGCTCCAATTAAAAAGCCTAACGTGGCTGATTTGATAAAACAACAAGACCCATATATATGCTGCAAACAAGAGACACACTTCAGACCTAAAGACACTCACAAACTGAAAGTGAAGGAATGGAAAAAGATACTCCATGCAAATGGCAATGAAAAGAAAGCTGGGGTAGCAACACTTATATCAGCCAAAATAGACTATAAACAAAAACTGTAAAAAGAGACAAAGAAGGGCATTACATAATGATCAAGGGAACAATCCAACAAGAGGATATAACACATGTAAATATTTATGCATCCAATGTAGAAGCACTTATATATAGAGAGAGCAACTATTAAAAGACATAAAATGAGAAATAGACAGTAACACAATAATAGTAGGGGACTGGATAGATCGTTCAAACAGAAGATTAATAAGGAAACATTGGCCTTAAATGACACACTAGAACAAGAAGAACTAGTAGATATATACAGAGCAATCCATCCAAAAACCAAAGAATACACATTCTTTTCAAATGCACATGGAACATTCTCCAGGATTCATCACATATTAGGCCACAAAACAAGTCTCCATAAATTTAAGAAGATTGAAATAATACCAAGTATCTTTTCTGACCACAACAGTATGAAACTAGAAATCAACTATAGGAAGAAAATCAGAAAAGCCACAAATACATGTAGATTAAACAAAATGCTACTGAACAATGACTGGGTCAATGTAGAAATCAAAGAAGAAATCACAAAATACTTGGAGACAAATGAAAATGAAAATACGACATGCCAGAATTTATGAGATACAGCAAAAGCGGTTCTAAGAGGGAAGTTTACAGCAATACAGGCTATCTCAACAAACAAGAAAAATCTCAAATAATCAATCTAACAATGCACCTAAAGGAACTGGAAAAAGGTGAACAAACCAAGCCACATCAAGAGAATAAGGGAAATAATAAAAATCAGAGCAGAAATAAATGAAATAGAGACCAAAAAAACAATAGAAAAAATTAATAAAACCAAGAGCTGATTCTTTGAAAAGATAAACAAAATTGACAAACCTTTACTTAGACTCATGAAGAAAAAAAGAGAGAAGGCAGAAATAAGTAAAATCAGAAATGAGAGAGGAAAAATTACAACAGACACCTCAGAAATACAAAAGAGTATAAGAGAATACTATGAAAAGCTATATGCCAACCAATTCGACAATCTCGAAGAAATGGATAAATTCTTAGAATCATACAACCTTCCAAAACTGGGTCAAGAAGAAGTAGAGAATTTGAATAGACCAATCACCAGTAAGGAGATCGAAACAGTAATCAAAAACCTCCCCAAAAATAAAAGTCCAGGACCAGACAGTTTCCCTGGTGAATTACACCAAACATTCAAAGACTTAATACCTATCCTTCGCAAACTCTTCCAAAAAATTGAGGAGGGAGGAAAGTTCCCTAACTCATTCTATGAAGCTGACATTACCCTGATACCAAAACCAGACAAGGACAACACAAAAAAAGAAAACTACAGGCCAATATCACTGATGAACATCGATGCAAAAATCCTCAACAAAACACCTGCAAATCGCATACAACACTACATTAAATAGATCATACATCATGATCAAGTGGTATTTATTTCAGGTATGCAGGGATGGTTTAACATTTGCAAATCAATCAACGTGATACACCACATTAATAAAATGAAGAATAAAAATCATATGATCATCTCAATAGATGCAGAGAAAGCATTTGACAAGATACAGCATCCATTTATGATAAAAACTCTGAATAAAATGGGTATAGAAGGAAAGTACCTCAACAAACTAAAGACCATATATGACAAATCCACAGCTAATATCATCCTCAATGGTGAAAAACTGAAAGCTATCCCTCCAAAACAGGAACCAGACAAGGATGCCCACTGTCACCACTCCTATTTAACATAGTACTGGACGTCCTAAGCAGAGCAATCAGGCAAGAGAAAGAAATAAAAGGGATCCAAATTGGAAAGGAAGAAGTAAAACTGTCACTATTGGTAGATGACATGATTTTATATATAGAAAACCCTAAAGAACCACCAGAAAACTTTTAGAAGTAATAAAGGAATACGGTAAATTTGCAGGATACAAAATCAACATACAAAAATCAGTTGCATTTCTATACACTAACAATGAAGTAGCAGAAAGAGAAATTAAGACTGTCATCACATTTACAATTGCAACAAAAGAATAAAATACCTAGGAATTAACTTAACCAAAGAGGTAAAAGATCTGTACACCAAAAATGATAAAACATTGCTGAAAGAAATTGAACAAGACACAAAGAAATGGAAAGATATTCCATGCTCTTGGATTGGAAGAATTAACATAGTTACGATGTCCATACTTCCTAAAGCAATCTATAGATTCAATGCAATCCCGATCCAAGTTCCAACAACTTTTTTCACAGAAACAGAACAAAGAATCCTAAAATTTATATGGAACAACAAAAGACCCCAAATAGGTAAAGGAATCCTGAGAAAAAAGAACAAAGCTCGAGGTATGACACTCCCTGATTTCAAAATATACTACAAAGCTATAGTAACCAAAACAGCATGGTACTGGCACAAAAACAGACACACAGATCAATGGAATAGAATCAAAAGCCCAGAAATAAACCCACACATCTATGGACAGCTAATCTTTGACAAAGGTGCCAAGAACATACAATGGATAAAAGAAAGTCTCTTCAACAAATGGTCTTGGGAAAACTGGATAGCCACATGCAAAAAAATGAAAGTAGACCCTTACCTTACACCATACACAAAAATTAACTCCAAATGCATTAAAGACTTGAATGTAAGACCTGAAACTATGAAACTTCTAGAAGAAAACATAGGCAGTACGCTCTTCGACATTGGTCTTAGCAACATATTTTGAAGCACCATGTCTCACCTGGCTAGAGAAACAATAGAAAAAATAAACAAATCGGACTACATCAAACTAAAAAGCTTCTGCACAACAAAGGAAACCATCAACAAAACGAAAAGACAACCTAACAATTGGGAGAAGATACTTGCAAACCATACATTGATAAGGGGTTAATCTCCAAAATATATAAAGAACTCATGCATCTCAACAACAAACAAACTAACAACCCAATTAAAAAATGGGCAAAAGACCTGAACAGACATTTCTCCAAAGAAGATATACAGATGGCCAACAGACACACGAAAAGATGTTTAAAATCATTAACTATCAGGGAAATGCAAATCAAAACTACAAGGAGATATCACCTCACACCTGTCAGAATGGCTATAATTAAGAATACAAGAAACATCATATGTTGGAGAGGATGTGGAGAGAAGGGAACTCTCATACACTGCTGGTGGGATTGGAATCTGGTGCAGCCACTATGGAAAACAGTATGGAGATTCCTTAAAAAATCAAGGATAGAACTACCATATGATCCAGCTATTCCACTGCTGGGTATTTATCCAAAGAACTTGAAAAAACCATTGCATAAAGATACATGCACCCCTGTGTTCATTGCAGTATTATTCACAATAACCAAGACTTGGAAGCAACCTAAGTGCCCATCAACGGACGAATGGATAAAGAAGATGTGGTGTATATACACAATGGAATACTACTCAGCCATAAGAAAATGTGAAATCCAGCCGTTTGTGACAACATGGATGGACTTTGAGGGTATTATGCAGAGCGAAATAAGTCTGAGGGAGAAGGTCAAATACCGTATGATTTCCTTCATTAAGTAGTAGATAATAACAACAATAAACAAACACATAGAGGTAGAGATTGGATTGGTGGTTACCAGAGGGGAAGTGGGGAGAGGGGAGGGCGAATGGGATAATTCGGCACATGTGTGTGGTGATAGGTTGTAATTAGTATCTGGATGGTGAACATGATGTAATCTATGCAGAAATAGAAGTATAATGATGTACACCTGAAATTTATACAATGTTATAAACCAAAGTTACTGCAATAAATAAAAAATTTTTTAAAAGTAAAATTAAATTACATTAAAAAATAGAAATATTAAATCTATCTAGATATTGCTTTAAGAGATGGCTAAAACTGCTAAATAAGTGATAGTGATTTATATGATAAAATTATAATATTTTCTGCAATGATTTATCATATATGAGTCCATTACAATATGTGAATGTGATATTTACATTTCATGGTCCATTTTGGAATCTAATTATTGCTTGAAGAAATATATTGATGACTCTAGTAGTTACTACTTCACAGAGCAAAGTTTCTCCAACTTGAAATTAATAAAAATCTGAAAACTATGATAACTCAAAAAATGTTTAATCTGGCACTGATTCCATATAATATGTAAATTATGGTAAAATCCTTATTACAACAAGATAATTAGTGATTTTGCTGAAATAAAAACAAGACAAAATAAAAAAAGACGAGATGGGCCAGTCTGGTGGCATAGCAGTTGAGTTCGCCCACTCTGCTTTGGCTGCCCATGGTTTGCAGGTTCAGACCCCAGGCATGGACCTATGCACCACTTGTCAAGCCATGCTGTGGTGGTGTCCCATATAAAGTAGAGGAAGACAAGCACAGATGTTATCCCAGCGCCAATCTTCCTCAGCAAAAGAGGAGGACTGGCAATGGATGTTAGCGCAGGGCTAATATTGCTTACATACACACACAAAAAAATAAAATAAAATAAAATAAAATAAAATAAAATAAAATAAAATAAAATAAAATAAAATAAAATAAAATAAAATAAAATAAAATAAAATAAAATAAAATAAAATAAAATAAAATAAATAAAATAAAATAAAATAAAATAGACAATGGCAGACAAGAAGGGCAGTATATAATGATAAAAGTGACATTCTACCAAGAGGACATAACACTTACTAATATGTATGCACCTAACATAGGGGAACCACAGTACATAAAGCAACTATTAACAGACCTAAATGGAGAAATTAATAGCAACATAATAACAGGAGGGGATCTCAACACCTGACTTACATCAAAGAACAGATCATTCAGACAAAAAGTCGAGAAGGAAATAGTAGATTTAAATGAAACACTAGATCAGATGGACTTAGATATATACAGAGCATTACATGCAAAAACAGCAGAATACACATTCTTCTCAAATGCAAATGGATCATTCTCAAAGACAAACCATACATTTGAAAACAAGGCAAGCCTCAATAAATTGAAGAAGACTGAAATCATCTCAAGAATCTTTTCTGACCACAATGCTAGGAACTAGAAATCAGCCACAAGATATGAACTGGGAGAGTGAGAAATATGTGAATATTAAACAACATTCTACCGAAAAACCATTGGATCAATGAAAAAATTAAAGGAGAAATTAAAAACTACCTGGAGACAAATGAAAATGAAAATACAACATACCAAGTCTTATGGGATGCAGCAAAAGCAGTCAGAAGAGGGAAATTTGTAGCAATACAGGTCCATCTCAACCATCAAGAAAAATCTCAAATAAGTAATCTTAAATTACACCTATCAGAAGTAGAAAATGAAGAACAAACAAAGCCCAAAGTCAGGAGAAGGAGGGAAATAATAAAAATTAGAGTAGAAATAAATGAAATAGAGACTAAAAAAACGGTAGAAAGGAGTAATGAAACTAAGAGCTTGTTCCTTGAGAAGATAAACAAAACTGACAAACCCTTAGCCCACTCACCAAGGAAAAAAGAGAGAAGGCTCAAATAATAAAGTTAGAAATGAAAGAGGAGAAATTACAAGATACTGCAAAAATACAAAGGATTATAAGAGAATACTATGAAAAACTATATGCCAACAAATTGGATAACCTAGAAGAAATGGATGAATGCTTACACTCATATAACCTCCAAAAACTGAATTCAAGAAGAAATAGAGAATCTGAATAGACCAATCACAAGTACAGAGATTGAAACAGTAACCAAAAACCTCCCAAAAAACAAAAGTCCAGGACCAGCCGACTTCTCTGGAGAATTTTACCAAACATTCAAAGAAGAATATATACCTCTCCTTCTCAAACAATTCCAAAAAATTGAAGATGGAACTCTTCCTAACTCATTCTATGAGGCTAACATTACCCTGATACCAAAACCAAACAAGGAAAACACAAAGAAGGAAAATTGAAGGCCAATATCTCTTATGAACATAGACACAAAAATCCTCAAGAAAATATTGGCAAACCAAATACAGCAATGCATTAAAAGGATCATACACCATGATCAAGTGGCATTTTGTCCAGGGACGCAGCAATGGTTCAACATCCGCAAATCAATCACTGTCATACACCACATTAACAAAATGAGGAATAAGATTCACATGATCATCTCAATAGATGCAGGTAAAGCATTTGAAAAGAACCAACATCCACTTATGATAAAAACTCTCAATAAAATGGGTATAGAAGGAAAGTACGTCGACATAATAAAGGCTATATATGACAAACCCACAGTCAACATCATACTTAATGGTGAAAAACTGAAAGCCGTCCCTCTGAGAATAGGAACCAGACAAGGGTGCCCACTCTCACCACTCCTATTCAACATATTACTGGAAGTTTTGGCCAAGAAATTAGGCAAGAAAAAGAAATAAAAAATATCCAAATTGGCAAGGAAGAAGTGAAACTCTTGCTCTTTTAAGATGACATCATTCTACATATAGAAAACCCTAAAGAAGCCATTTGTGACAACATGGATGGACATTGAGGGTATTATGCAAAGTGAAATAAGTCAGAGGGAGAAGGTCAAATACCGTATGTTTTCCCTCATTAAGTAGTAGATAATAACAACAACAAAGAAACACATAGAGACAGAGATTGGATTGGTGGTTACCAGAGGGGAAAGGGGGAGGGAGGAGGGCGAAAGGGATAATTCGGCACAAGTGTGTGGTGATGGGTTGTAGTTAGTATTTGGGTGGTGAACCTGATGTAATCTATGCAGAAATAGAAGTATAATGATGTACACCTGAAACTTATACAATGTTATAAACCAATGTTACTGCAATAAACAAAAAATTAAAATAAAAAGAATCCATCAGAAAACTATTAGAGATAACAAACAGCTACAACAAAATTGCAGGGTACCAAATCAACTGACAAAAGTAGGTTGCCTTTGTACACACTAACAACGAACTAGCAGAAAGAGAACTCAAGAATGCATTCCCATTTACAATCACAACAAAAAGAATAAAGTATCTAGGAATAAACTTAACCATAGAGGTGAATGACCTATATACTGAAAACTATAAAACATTATTGAAAGAAATTGAAGAAGACATAAAGAAATGGAAAGATATTCCGTGCTCATGGGTCAGAAGAATCAACATAGTTAAAATGTCCATATTACCTAAAGAAATCTACAGATTCAGTGCAATCACAATCAGAATCCCAATGACATTCTTCATGGAAATAGAACAAAGAACCCTAAAATTTATATGGAACAACAAATGACCCTGAATAGCCAAAGCAATCCTGAGAAAAAAGAACACAGCTGGAGGCATCACAATCCCTAACTTCAAAATATACTACAAAGCTAGTAATCAAAACAGCTTGGTACTAGCACAAAAACAGACACACAGATCAATGGAACAGAATTGAAAGCCCAGAAATAAAACCACACATCTACAGACAGTTAATCTTTGACATTGTAGCCAAGAACACACAATGGAGAAAGGAAAGTCTCTTCAATAAAATGGTTCTGGGAAAACTGGACAGCCACATGCAAAAGAATGAAAGTAGACCATTATCTTGCACCATACACAAAAATTAACTCAAAATGGATTAAAGACTTGAATGTAAAACCTGAAACCATAAAACTCCTAGAAGAAAATATAGGCAGTACACAATTTGACATTGGTCTTAGCAGCATCTTTTCAAATACAATGTCTACTTGGGCAAGGGAAACAAAAGTAAAAGTTAACAAATAAGGTTATATCAGACTAAAAATCTTCTGCAAAGCAAAGGAAACCATGAACAAAACGAAAAGACAACGCACCAAATGGGAGAAAATATTTGCAAATCATTTACCCAACAAGGAGTTGATCTCCAGATTATATAAAGAACACATATAACTCAAAAGCAAAAAAACAAATAACTCGATCAAAAAATGAGCAGAGGTTATGAACAGGCATTTTTCCAAAGAAAATATACAGATGGCCAACAGACACATGAAATGATGTTCAACATCACTAATTCTTAGGGAAATGCAAATGAAAACTACAATGAGATATCACTTTACACTGGTCAGAATGGCCATAAGTACCAAGACAAAAAACAAAAAATGTTGGAGAGGATGTGGAGAAAAGGGAAACCTCATACACTGCTGGTAGGAATGCAAACTGGTGTTGCCACTATGGAAAAATTATGGAGATTTCTCAAAAAATTAAAAATAGTAATGCCATATGATCCAGCTATTGCGCTACTGGGTATTTGTCTAAAGAACTTGAAATCAATGATCCAAAGAGATTTATGCACCCCTATGTTCGTTGCAGCATTATTCACAATAGCCAACATATGGAAGCAGCCCAAGTTTCCTTCCATGGATGAAAACATTAAGAAGATGTGCTATATATATACAATGGAATACTACTCAGCCATAAAAAAGATGAAACTGTGAGTGACATCAGCATCATGGCAGAGTGAGCTTTCCCGTGAACTCTTCCCCCGACAAGATACAACAAAAGCAACAGTCACAGACCAACAACGGAATCCCAGACAGTGAAAACCTAGAGCGGAGGGATCCACACTGCCACATATCTGAGAGCAGAACATGCTGGGCCCCCGGAGGAAGTGGGGAGAGGTAAGGAGAACTCCTCTCCCTCCCCATCAGATCAGCAATCCCGGTCCGCGCGGCTCCCAGAGAGGGAGGAGGGGCGGCCCTCAGCGGGGAAACCGTGGCTCTTTGGACTCTCTCAGCCAGTGGGAAACTCCCGCACAGAGGACTCAGAGGAGCCACAGGGCTACCATCAACATCTGAGCATCCCAGAGAGCGGATAAAGAGGGGCAAATGAGAAGCCACCCACGTCAGGGACCCAGAGGGCAAAAGAGAGAGCTCCCCCCTCCCCGCAACCCGGACTCTGCAGCTCAACCGACCAGACCAGACCTAGCGATCCTAGGCAGACCCGATCAAACGACTGGACCCATGGATTGCAGCGGGGAAAAAACAAAACAAAACTGCGGATCGCAGCAAAAAAACAGGGGCAGAGCACAGGGGGATTAGACTACACAGCCCTTTACCACCAGACAGTGGCAGCAGGTGGAAATTGCAACCAGAGACTTACAGGATGAGGAAAAACAAAACCAACACAGGAACCACAATGCAAAAATATATGAAATCACCAGACCAGAAACAAAATAACAAGCACCCAGAAATCAACCCCGAAGACACAGAAATCCATAATCTAAGTGACAGAGATTTCAAAATAGCTATCATAAAAACACTCAACAAAATACGAGACAACACAGACAAACAATTCAATGAGATTAAGAGTTTCTTCACAAAAGAGATTGAAATCATAAAGAAAAACCCATCAGTACTGATGGAGATGATGAACACAATGGAGGAGATAAAGGAGAATCTGGAATCTTTAAAGAACAGAGCTGACAATATGGAGGAAAGAATTAGTACTTTAGAGGATAGGAATACAGATCTACTCCAGATGGAAGAAGAGAGAGAACTAAGACAAAAAAGAAATGAAGAAAGACTCCGAGAAATATCTGACTCTATTAGAAAATGTAACATAAGAATTATAGGTATTCCTGAGGGAGAGGAGAGGGAAAGAGGAACAGAGAGCCTATTCAAGGAAATAATAGCTTGAGAATTTCCCAAATCTGGGGAAGGAGCAGGAAATACCAGTAAGCGAAGCCAACAGGACACCTATATATATTAACAGACAAGGGCCTTCACCACGACACCTAGTGGTAAGGCTAGCCAGGGTCAACTACAAAGAAACCATATTAAGGGCAGCTAGACAAAAACAAAAAATAACGTACAAAGGAACTCCCTTCAGGCTCTCAGCGGATCTCTCAACAGAAACTTTTCAGGCTAGAAGAGACTGGAATGATATATTCAAAATACTGAAAGACAAAAACTTTCAGCCAAGATTACTCTATCCAGCACAAATATCCTTCAAATATGATGGAGAAATAGTAACTCTCCCAGATAAACAAAAGCTAAGGGAGTTCATGGCCACGAGACCCCCACTACAAGAAATACTCAAGAAGGCCCTCAGGCCTGATAAAAAGAAGAGAAAGGGAACACAAAGCTTGGAGGAAGGAGAAAAGTAGGTAGACAAAATCAGAGAAATAGTAGATATTTACCAGAATAGGTTAGCAACCACTTAAATACTAAACTCAAAGATCAAAGGAAGAAATTCACCAAAAATAAATTTAACCTCATCACTGTAAACACACAGCCACAACACAAGATAGAATAAGGTATAACAAGAGCAACTTAGAAGGGGAAGAGGAAAGTGACTGAATTGACTTAGTATAAGGAAATAGGAGGCTATCAGATAATGGACTATCTCATACACAAGATTTTTTACCCAAACCTCAAGGTAACCACTAAACAAATAATCAAAGCAAAACCACATATGATAAACAAAGAGAAAACTAGAAGAATCATAAGACAGAACAACCAAACTGAATTGGCAGTCCAAAACAAATGGGACAAGAAACAAAGGAAATGCAAAAGAACCAGAAAATAAGTGACAAAACAGCAACATTAAGCCCTCATATATCAATAATTACCCTAAATGTAAATGGATTGAACTCTCCAATCAAAAGATACAGAGTGGCAGGATGGATTAAAAAGCAAGACCCTACAATATGCTGCCTTCAGGAAACACATCTTAGCTCTAAAGACAAGCACAGGCTCAGAGTGAAAGGATGGAAGACAATACTCGAAGCTAAGGGCAAACAAAAGAAAGCAGGTGTTGCCATACTCATATCAGACAAAGAAGACTTCAAGATAAAACAGGTTAAGAAAGACAAAGAAGGGAAATATATAATGATAAAAGGGACACTACATCAAGAAGACATATCACTTATAAATATATATGCACCCAACATAGGAACACCAATGTACATAAAGCAACTATTAACAAACCTAAAAGGAGACATCAACAACAACACAATAATAGTAGGGGATCTTAACACCCCACTTACAGCAATGGATAGATCATCCAGACAAAAAGTTAATAAAGAAATACTAGACTTAAATGAAAAACTGGACGAGATGAACCTAGTAGACATATACAGAGCACTCAATCCAAAAACAGCTGACTACACATTCTTCCCAAGCGGGCATGGAACATTCTCTAGGATAGACCATATGTTGGGAAACAAAGCAAGCCTCAATAAATTTAAGAAGATTGAAATCATAACAAGCATCTTTTCAGACCATAAGGCTATGAAACTGGAATTGAACCAGGAAAAAAAAAAACTGGGAAAGTGACAAAAATGTGGAGATTAAACAACATGCTACAGAACAACCAATGGATCATTGATGAAATTAAAGGAGAAATCAAAAACTATCTGGAAACAAACAAAAATGATAACATGCCATATCAAACCATATGGGATGCAGCAAAAGCGGTCCTGAGAGGGAAACTCATAGTGAAACAAGCCCACCTTAACAAACAAGAAAAAGCCCTAATAGGCAACCTTAAATTACACCTAACAGGACTAGAAAAAGAAGAACAAACAAAGCCCAAAGACAGCAGAAGGAGAGAAATAATAAAAATCAGAGCAGAAATAAATGAAATTGAGACCAAAAAAACCAGTAGAAAGGATTAATGAAACAAAGAGTTGGTTCTTGGAGAAGCTAAACAAAATCGACAAACCCTTAGCCAGGCTTACTAAGAAAAAAAGAGAAAAGGCTCAAGTAAATAAAATTAGAAATGAAAGAGGAGGGCCGGCCCCATGGCTTGGTGGTTGGGTGAGCGCGCTCCACTGCTGGTGACCCGGGTTCGGATCCCAGGCTCGCATCGACGCGCTGCTTCTCCGGCCATGCTGAGGCCGCGTCCCACATGCAGCAACTAGAAGGATGTGCAGCTGTGACACACAACTATCTACTGGGGCTTTGGGGGGAAAAGTAAATAAATAAAATCTTTGAAAAAAAAAAGAAATGAAAGAGGAGAAATTACAACGGATACCATGGAAATACAGAGGATTATAAGAGAATACTATGAGAAATTATATGCCAGCAAATTGGAAAATCTAGAAAAAATGGATAAATTCTTAGACTTATGCAACCTCCCAAAATTGAACCAAGAAGAAATGGAGAATCTGAATAGACCAATAACAAGTAAAGAGATTGAAATAGTAATCAAAAACCTCCCAGAAAATAAAAGTCCAGGACCAGATGGCTTCTCCAGTGAATTTTACCAAACATTCAAGAAGATTTAACACCCATCCTTCTCAAACTATTCCAAAAAATAGAGGAAGATGGAACACTTCCTAAATCATTCTACGAGGCCAACATCACCCTGATACCAAAACCAGACAAAGACAACACAAAGAAAGAAAATTACAGGCCAATATCACTGATGAACATTGATGCAAAGATCCTCAACAAAATATTGGCAAACCGAATACAACAATACATTAAAAAGATCATACACCATGATCAAGTGGGATTTATACCAGGGACGCAGGGATGGTTCAACATCCGCAAATCAATCAACGTGATACATCACATCAACAAAACAAAGAATAAAAACCACATGATTGTCTCAATAGATGCAGAGAATGCATTTGACAAGATACAACATCCATTTATGATAAAAACTCTCAACAAAATGGGTATAGAAGGAAAGTACCTCAACATAATAAAGGCCATATATGACAAACCCACAGCCAACATCATACTCAATGGGGAAAGAGTGAAAGCCATTCCTCTGAGAACAGGAAAGAGGCAGGGCTGCCCACTCTCACCACTCCTGTTCAACATAGTACTGGAGGTTTTGGCAAGAGCAATTAGGCAAGAAAAAGGAATAAAAGGAATGCAAATAGGTAACGAAGAAGTGAAACTCTCATTATTTGCAGATGACATGATTGTATATATAGAAAACCCTAAAGAATCTGTTGGAAAACTATTAGAAACAATCAACAACTACAGCAAAGTTGCAGGGTACAAAATCAATCTACAAAAATCAGTTGCATTTCTATATGCTAATAATGAACTAACAGAAAGAGAGCTCAAAAAGATAATACCATTTACAATTGCATCAAAAAGAATAAAATACCTAGGAATAAATCTTACCAAGGAGGTGAAGGACCTATACAATGAGAACTACAAGACATTATTGAAACAAATCCATGATGACATAAAGAAATGGAAAGATATCCCATTCACATGGATTGGAAGAATAAACATAGTTAAAATGTCTATATTACCTAAAGCAATCTACAGATTCAATGCAATCCCAATCAGAATCCCAATGACATTCTTCACAGAAATAGAAAAAAGAATACTAAAATTTATATGGGGCAACAAAAGACCCTGAATAGCTAAAGAAATCCTAAAGAATAAGAACAAAGCAGGAGGCATCACAATCCCTGACTTCAAAACATACTCCAAAGCAATAGTAATCAAAACAGCATGGTACTGGTACAAAAACAGACACACAGATCAATGGAACAGAATTGAAAGCCCAGAAATAAAACCACACATATGTGGACAGCTAATTTTCGACAAAGGTGCTAAGAACATGCAATGGAGAAAGGAAAGTCTCTTCAATAAATGGTGTTGGGAAAACTGGACAGCCACATGCAAAAGAATGAAAGTGGACCATGTGCTATCGCCATTCACAAAAATTAACTCAAAATGGATCAAAGACCTGAAGGTGAGACCTGAAACTATAAAACTCATGGAAGAAAATATAGGCAACACACTATTTGACATTGGTTTTAAAGGAATCTTTTCGGATGACTTGCCTACCCAGACTAGGGAAACTAAAGAAAAAATAAACAAGTGGGACTTTATCAGATTAAAGAGCTTTTATAAGACAAATGAAACCAGAATCAAGATGAACAGACAACCACCCAGCTGGGAGAGAATATTTGCAAAACATACATCTGACAATGGGTTGATCTCCATAATATGTAAAGAACTCACACAATTGAACAACAAAAAAATAAACAACCCGATCAAAAAATGGGCAGAGGAAATGAAGAGACACTTCTCCAAGGAAGATATACAGATGGCCAATAGGCACATGAAAAGATGCTCAACATCACTAATCATCAGGGAAATGCAAATCAAAACAACACTAAGATACCACCTCACGCCTGTTAGAATGACTATAATCACCAAGACAAAAAACAACAAATGTTGGAGAGGATGTGGAGAAACAGGAACCCTCATACACAGCTGGTGGGAATGCAAATTGGTGCAGCCTCTATGGAAAACGGTATGGAGATTCCTCAAAGAATTAAAAATAGAGATGCCCTATGATCCAGCCATCCCACTACTGGGAATCTATCCAACGCACCTGAAATCAACAATCCAAAGAGGCTTATGCACCCCTATGTTCATTGCAGCATTATTCACCATAGCCAAGAAGTGGAAGCAACCTAAGTGTCCCTCGACTGACGACTGGATTAAGAAAATGTGGTGTATATATATACAATGGAATACTACTCAGCCATAAAAAAAGACAAAGCCGTCCCATTTGCAACAACATGGATGGGCCTGGAGCATATTATGTTAAGTGAAATAAGCCAGAAAGAGAAAGACAAACACTGTATGATCTCACTCATTTGTGGAATATAAACCAACACATGGACAGAGAAAACTGGACTGTGGTTACCAGGGGCAGTGGGGGTGGGGGGTGGGCACAAGGGGTGAAGGGAGTCATGTATATGGTGATGGACAAACAAAAATGTACAACCCAAAATTTCACAATGTTAGAAACCATTAAAACATCAATAAAAAAAATGAAATTGTCCCATTTGCAACAACATGGATGGACCTTGAGTATATGATGTTAAGTGAAATAAGCTGGGCAGAGAAAGACAAATACTGCATGATTTCATTCATACGTGGAAGATAACAAATACATGGACAAAGAGAACAGATTAGCGGTTACCAGAGGGAAAGGGGGTTAGGGGGTGGGTGAAAGTGGTAAAGGGGCACGTATGTATGATGACAGACAAAACGCTAAGACTGCTAGTGGTGAGCACAATGAAGTGTATTCAGAAATTGATAAATAATAATGTACACCCCAAATTATACAATGTTATAAACCATTATGATCTCAATAAAATTACTGGAAAAAAGAAAGAAAGATATAATAAAATGTTTAAAAAGAAAAAAAACTATTTAACTCAAAAAAACATGATCAAAAATGGTTTATCCTAAGAATGCAAGATATTTTAATTTTTGGAATTTATTAGTATATGTCATCTAATTAATATGTCAAAGGAAAAATAAGTGAAATAGTCCAGAGATGATGATAAATTGAAACAAAATTCAAAACCATTTCTGATTAAAAATCTTAAACATTATATAAAAGACTTAAAAAATACTCCATATTCTGCTATGTGTCTGTCTACTCAAGTGCCTTACATGAGTAAAGAATGAACAATAAACAATGAATAAAATAGAAAAAGAAGCAATTAGAAACAGTTCACAAAATTGGAAATGCAAATAGACAAACACAGAAAAGTTGGAGTTCTTCCATAAAATAGAAAAAAAGTTCAAAAATTTATCACGAAGTTCTCATAAATTAGTAATTTAATGTTTCAAAGGAAGGCATAAAATTAACAGATGATAGAAACATGAATTATTCATGTGTTGTTAGGCTTCTGGGATATAAGAATTCCATGCACTGTTAAAAATAAATGTAATTGTAATGGAAATTATTTTTAAAAATTCAGAAGTGTTATCTGCTAATATATTTCAAGAATCGTACAATTGTATTCATTATTTAGTTTTGTAATTATACTTCTGGAAATATGTACTGAGGAAACAGTGTTGATTTCCTGTAAAAATTCATTTACAGTGATGTTTACAATTCATATAAGTGAACTAAATAAAAATAACTGTAAAAAACAAGGCTGTGGCTGCTTATCCAAAAGTCATTGCCCATTTTCTTCCTTACTATCATTACATTGATTTCATTCTGGGTGGCAAGGTGACCAGCCTCAAGAACTGATTTTTGATTGGTCTGAGTCAATCATGGCAATCTCATTCCTGTTTGTTAGGTACTTATTTCCTAGCCTCCCTTGCAGTTTAGAGATACTTACAGCACCCAGTTCTAGCCCATAAGATATAAGGGGAAATCTGCTGAGGAGCTTCTAGGAAAGTACTTCTTCCCTAATAAAAGTCAAGCTACTTTGTCTCTCCTCTTCTTCCTGACTTTGACTATGGTGTGAAGATGTGATGATTTGAGTTGTGGCAACCGAGAGGCCACAAGCCTTAGGACAAAACAGCAAGGTGCCCAAGGTGAAGGACAAAAAGAGCCTGGGTCCTTGATGACATTGTTGATCTACCCTACCAACCACAAGACTCCCTGCCTCCAGACTTCATTACATAAATAAATGTGTTTATGGTTCAAGTCACTGTTAAGTTTTACGTTACTTTTAACAATGCATTCTAATTGAGTCAGAGATGAACTATTTGCCCACAGCAAAGCTGAGACTCAAACCCATGTGTATTTGTCTCATGTTTATTTTTAGCGAATCATTGTGACTTTGAGCAATTCGCATATCCTATTTGAGTCTTAGTTTCCTCATCTAAAATGAGACTCATAATACCTTCTTGGTGGTACTGACAGCCAAATGAGATAATGCACATGAAAGCTCTTTACAAAATACAGACTGCTATACAATATAAGTTGTTTACATGTAAAGCTTTCACAGGAGCACAATATTGCAATTCATTCATTTTCTCTGAGCTTTCTAATGGTGCTGAAATAAATGGCAACCAGAGAGGTGTCTAGACAAATGTACATTTCATCACAGGCCAGTTTTTGAGAGTCTGGTAACAGCAGTTTGACAGATAGAAAGACCTATTTTTCTCCCTTGGAGTAGTTCAGGTTTGTAAATATGGGTGGCTTTAAAGGTAATGGCCAGGTCCATGACAGGAGCAATTGTAAAAGATTTTTCTTATGGGCATACCAAGACTTTTTATCATGAAGATCACAGTGATATTTAAAATAGATTTTGTCTGAGTAGTATTCCATTGTGTATATATACCACATCTTCTTTATCCATTCATCCCTTGATGGGCACTTAGGTTGCTTCCAAGTCTTGGCAATTGTGAATAACGCTGCAATGAACACAGGGGTGCATGTATCTCTACGCATTGGTGTTTTCAAGTTCTTTGGATAAATACCCAGCAGTGGAATAGCTGGATCATATGGTAGTTCTATCCTGGATATTTTGAGGAATCTCCATACTGTTTTCCATAGTGGCTGGACCAGTTTGCACTCCCACCAGCAGTGTATGAGAGTTCCCTTCTTTCCACATCCTCTCCAACACATGTTGTTTCCTGTCTTGTTAATTATAGCCATTCTGACGGGCGTGAGGTGATATCTCAGCCATAAGAAACGATAAAATCCAGCCATTTGTGACAACATGGATGGACATTTAGGGTATTATGCAAAGTGAAATAAGTCAGAGGGAGAAGGTCAAATACTATATGATTTCCTTCATTAAGTAGTAGATAATAACAACAATAAACAAACACATAGAGACAGAGATTGGATTCGTGGTTACCAGAGGGGAAGGGGGGAGGGAGGAGGGCGAAAGGGATAATTTGGCACATGTGTGTGGTGATGGGTTGTAATTAGTATTTGGGTGGTGAACATGATGTAATCTATGCAGAAATAGAAGTATAATGATGTACACCTGAAATTTATACAATGTTATAAACCAATGTTACTGCAATAAACAAAAACTTTAAAAAAAAACTTCAAAAAAAATAAATAAAATAGATTTTGTCAGGTGAAGCACCTTATTCCATTGGGTCCATTCTAATGTCCAGCATGACCTAATCTCTGATGACCTTTTCTTGGTCCTGGGATCCCTTATCAACCGTGTGGGCACCCCTCCATGGCACAAAATATTATGGGTAGAGAGTTAAAATTAGAGTTAGTGCTTGTATTTGTTGCTATCCTTGGGCTTTAGTGTCTTCATTTGTGAAATAAGGAGGTAGGAAGGAGGTGTGCTAAATAACTGCTATATTTTCTTTCATCCAGAAGATTATGTCTCTCTCCTACCCAAAACCCTCTGAAGGGTTCCAGGTGCACTTAGAAGACAAATGAAAATTCTCACCATCTCCATATGGTTTGACCCTTACCTCTGTCCGTGACCTCACTGAGTACCACTCTCTCTCTCATTCACCATACATCAGGTGCACTGACCTTCTTCCTCTTTCTTGAACATGCCTACTTCATTCACACCTTGGGACTCTGAACTAGCTATATCCTCTCCCCAGAAGGCACATCCTTAGAGAGACCTTCTCCTGCTACCTGATCTAAAGTAGCCACCAAATCACTCTGCATCAGATCATTGTAATATAATTCTCATCATACCTCCATATCTAAATTCTCCATTTATCTATGTGTGTAACTTGTTCATTGTTTGTCTCATTAATTAAAAGATAAGGTCCATAAGGGCAAAGATTTTTGTCTGTTTTGCCCTATCCACAATGTCTACAACTATGCCTGTCACTTTGTAGGTATTCAATATGTGATTGCTGAGTTAATGAACAATTGCATAAAATAAGATGTGTGTGTGTGTGTGTGCGTGTGTGTGTGTGAAGAAAACATCTGCTAGCTGTCTGCTTCCAGTCTTTGTGGGCCCAACAGTCTAAATTTAACACCACCTCCAGGTTCTTGGACCAACAGGGACCTGAGGCAGGAACAATTAGGCAGCTCCAGCTTTGCAAACCAGGGCAGAGCCTTGCCGGTGGTTTTGTTCTGACTCTTACTGCTAACTGGGATTCTAGACCCTCCCTAGTTCCCCATCCCTGAATCCTCCCTTGCACATCTTCCTTGATGGCCTAGTCTCTCTAAGACAGAGACTACACTTCAGCCTTCTCAGTTCTCTCTTTCCCATCCCCAAGACCAGATATCTGGATCCTGAACACCAAGTAGGTGGGCTTTGCTTTAGTTGGCAGATTTCCCTAATGCCAAAGAGCCTTCCTAGGCCTTTTTATTCCACATCTCTTCTTGAAATACCCCATTATCTCATGGAATCCTCCCCTGACCTTGATTCTGCCAGATTGACTTCTTGGTGGAGCTGTGACTGCTATTGTCATAATCTTTGGATTCCATGTTTTGCCTGATGAACTGGATTAGCTGAAGGTAGGGCTGAATCTCCTAATCTTGGACCCTCTCAGTTGTCAGGCTGGTTCATAAAATGTGACAGAAATAAGTATCCTGACTAGGGGGACTTACCTTGGAGAGCTCTTGTGCAGGCCCACACAGTTGGCAGGTGACACACTGTCCCCATTGGTCCCAGTACTCATTTTCTTGACAATCCATGGTAGGAAGCCTGTGGGTAAAAAATACAAAAACTAGGGAGACAGTGAAAAGAGATTGCAAAGTAAGTAGTGGCTTCCATGTCGCTTGGTTTATAGGTCCTTTTAATGTAGTCTCTGGCTCTGAGTTAGAGGGATTGAGGAAGCCAACCCAAAACAGCTAGTGCTTATATAGCCCTGACCATGTGCCAGGAATTCTTTTAAATGCTTTACATGTAATAATTCATTCAATTCCTAAAACAACCATATCAGGGATTATTATTAGCCCCATTTTGCATATGAGAAAACTGAGGCTCAGAGTCCAAGAATTTGCCAAAGTTCACACAGTTAGTGGCTGCAATACTTGCTGAACTAGAAAGAAAATGATATGACAAGGATCTGGCTTCTACCTGGGGGGTGGAGAATAACCACAGTCTCTTACATTTGACTAGCTATTAACAGTTTAGAAAGCACTTTCACATCCATTGTAATTGTTCCACACAACATCCGTGTGAGGCAAGCAATATAGGGATTATCATCCTTCTTTTGTGGATGAGAAAGCTGAAGAACGGTTCTCTTTTGCCAAAACTGTCTTACATATCTTTAAGGACCACTAGCTGCCATTGCTTCTGTCCTAGCCAGAATGAGAAGAGAGGATGACCCCAGCATGAAGAAATATCCTGGTGCACTAAGGTGTAGAGAAGGGGAAACACTATTGAGATAGCAGTTCTAAGAATACAGACAGCATAGGGCAGTAGCACTAGCATTGGTCTGAGAGTTGGGAGATATGAGTTCTAATCCTGGCAATAGAGTAAGCAATCATACAGGTTTTCTCAGGACTGAGAGGCTTCCCCATGACATTAGACTTTCAGTGCTAAAACTGGGATAGTCTCAGGCAAACTGGGATGGTTGGTCAACTTACCTGGCTCTTCTTTTTTCAACCTATGACCTTGGATGAGTCACTTTACCTTTTCTGGCCTCAATTACTTAATCCAACAAAAGGGGACAGTGTGTTCCTTACCTACCTTATATAGCTCTTGGGAGGATTAAATGAGCTAAGCTCCATCAAATCATTCTTAAGGCTTTTAAAAGCTATACAAAATAAGACAGAGTTAAGTATGCAGAGAGACAATTTTCTACAAAAATGAATTTTAATGAGGGAAATGTGAGTAATTGATACACAGGGCTTACACTGCTCAAAGAGAAAAGTGGGGTGAGATTCTTTTGCTCACTCCTTAACTTCATACCAAGGTGAACTTCAGGTGGCTTCTCCAAGTACTGAAAGTCCTAAGTGTGTACTTCCAGTCAGAAGAGAGGAGAGTGTGCATACGTACCTTGAGAAGCCATCACTCCTCCTCTCAAAAGTCCCCAATGGTTATGAGATAAGTCATCCTGAATGGCATTCTTGCTTGAATGTACCTTTTCCCACCATCAAGTGGACCACTCTTTCCCATTCCTTCATTCAAAAGAAAGTGGGCTATAAATTCACTTTTGCACGAGCCGAAGATGCTTTCCCCTGTGTTGTTTGGATTATTAAACATAGTGTCCATGGCGTCAGCCTCAGTAGGCATGCTCTCCTCCCTACCAACCCTTCTCATTAAGGACAAAAACCATCAGGGGCCTCTTGCCCTCATGAAAAGGAAATTAAGTGTCATGGGCACAGGGCCAGCATACTGGTCTGGACAACTCCTCTGTATCCTTTTTCTTGTCCACAAAACCAGAAAAACATTGGCAGGAGCCAAGGAGTATCCCTGTCCTTGAGGTAAGCTCCTGACATAGGCATCTGAAATCTCTGTAGCACCTGCTTCTGGCCTTTGGGTATCTGAGACACCCTATTTTGTTTGGTTTCCAGAGCCCCATCCATCTAATAAACATCATGTGGCATGAATCTTAACACATCCCTCTAACCGCGGCTTTGAGACCCATGTCTACGCAAGGTAGGATTATTGCCAAATCCTCATATCAGGACCCAGGAAATGAACAGAGAGCTTTTGTCCCTCTTTTTTTGTCAAACTGTTTATGTGAAACATATGAACTAAATTATCTTTCATTATAAGCTTAACAAATTACCTTTATTAAACAAAATCACACAGACTGTGGTCTGTTCTCTAGAAGTCAAGGAATATGGGTAAAACTGTTTAATAATGGTTAAATGTCATTATCCAGGGACAAACTCAGACCTTACGTCAAATTCTCCCCTGTGGTCAACTGTGTTCTGTGGCAGATGTAACTGCCTTTTTATTTTAAGAGAAGGTAAGAGAGAATAATTAGGTTTTGAGAACATCAGAACTACTCTGAGGTGTCCCATAACTGCACTTGTACACTCTTCTAAAGTATCACAGAGGATGTGGTTGAATCCTCCAAACTACTGGATAAGTTAGCAATATAGACAGGCCTATAAAATTTTTACATATGTATACAATCATATAAACACTATCCAGATAAAGATACAGAAACTTTCCATTACCTCAGCAAGCTCTCTTATACCCCTTCCCAGTCAATATCATCCCCTTCTCCTAAGTAATTTCTATTCTGGCTGCTATCACCATTATTAATTTTACCTATCTTTGAACTTCATATAAATTAGATTCATACAAAAGCACTCTTTTGTTTCTGGCTTTCTTTGCTCAAAGTAATGTCTATGAGATTTATCCATTATGTTGTGTGTAGCAACATTTGTTCCTTACCATTGCTGTGTGGTATCCCATGGTATGGATATGCCATAATTTATTGATACATTTTTTTTTTTGGTTAATGGACATTAGGTTATTTCCAATTTGTGGCCATTATAAGTAAAGTTGCTATGCTATAGTCAATTGATTTTCAGAAAGAATGCCAAGACAATTCAATGGACAGGTTTTTCAAAAAAATGTGTTGTGACAACTCGATATCCACATGAGAAAGAATCAAATTGGACCTTTACCTCACACCAATTACAAGATTAACTCAAAATGGACCAAAGCACTAAATGTAAGAGATAAAACTATAAAACTCTTATGAGAGTTTTCATATAAGAAAACATAAAAGTTTTTACAACTTTTAACTATTTTCTTATAAGAAAATATAGGTATACATCTTTGTGGCCTTGGATAAGGCAGTGGTTTGTTAGATACAACACCAAAAGCACAAGCAACAAAAGAAAAAAATAAATAAATTACACTTAATCAAAATTTAAAACTTTTGTGTTTCAAAGGACACTCAAGAAAATAAAAAGACAACCCACATAATGGGAGAAAAAAACTGTGAATCATAGAGATTTGATAAGAGACTTATATATAGAATGTATAGAGAAAACTTACAACTCAACAATAAAGACAACTCAATTAAAAATGGGCAAAGTATTTGAATATACATTACTCCAAGAATATATACAAATGGCCAATAAGCACATGAAAAGATGCTCAATATCATTAGCAATTAGGGGAATGTAAATCAAAATCACAATGAAATCCCACTTCATACCTGCTAGGGTGGCTATAATTTAAAAAAAAGGGGGGTTATTAAGTGTTGGCAAGGATGTGGAGAAATTGTAACCCTCATACATTTCTGGTGAGAATATAAAGTGGTGCAGTCCCGTTGGAAAAGAGTTTTGCAGTTCCTCAAAATGTTAAACATAGTTACCACATGACCCAGCAATTCCACTCTTAGGTATATACCCCCCAAAATTGAAAATATATATCCATATGAACATTTGTACACTAACATTCCTTGCAGTATAATTCATAATAGCCAAAAAGTAGAAACAATCCAAATGTCCATCAACTGATAAACGGATAAACAATATGTGGTCTATCCATCTAATGGAATATTATTCAGCCAGAAAAAGGAACGAAGTACTTGGTACATGCTATTAAGACAGTTGAACATTGAAAACACTTTTCTCAGTGAAAGAAGCCAGATACAAAAGAAAAAAATATTGTATGATTCCATTTACATGAAATGTCCAGAATAAGCAATTCATAGAGACAAAAAGTAGACTAATAGTTATTATGGGCTGGGGGAAGGAGAGAACAGGAAATGATTGCTTAATGGGTATGAGTTTCATTTTGGCATGATGAAATGGTCTGGAAATAGATAATGGTGATAGTTGGACAACTTTGTGAATATGTTAAAAACCAGGAAATTGTAAGCTTTTATAAGGAAAATTTTATGCTATGTGAATTATATCTCAATTTTTTAAAAAAAGCTGGTTATTCAGTTTTTACATTAATACTGTGAACTACCCTATATTATTTCAATAGATATTTCCTGGTAGCCCCAAAATTAAAATTTTAAAAAGCTACTCTGAATATTCTTATATATGCCTCAAACTGTGATTTTTTTCACCCAAATTTATCTAGTAAGTGCTATTTATGTATATTGATTGGGTTTAGCCAGAGAGGTTGACAAGTGGCAAAATGACTAGAGTGTCTTTTTATTTCATCTGTCTCTGCTCCTCCTGCCCATCTCTGTCTTGATTTCTCAAAAAAATAAGATAAAATCAAATAAAATAACCCACAAGAGTAAGAGTGCAAGTAGACAGGGAAGAGAAGAAGCAATGTGGCTGACTTTAATAATAACCCCCACATCAGCTCACTGAATAATTGATGTTGGCCAAGTTTCTGCTGGATGTTAGGTATTCAGGCTACTGATGGTGCAGCTGTCTCTGGCCACAGCTTGTGGCTGCTGCTCTTCTCAACTTGCACATGCCTGTGAGGTGAAACGTGCTATCTCTATCTAGGACAGGTGGCCAGGACAGGATGACAGATCTAAGTTAAGAACTCAGGACTTCAGGGAAGATATTTGCTTTGCCAGGGCAGTGCAGGAGGTGTGGGGTTAAAGAGGCTGAGGAAGACAGCAGCTGGTCCATGACCTGCCCATTCCTTTCCTGTGAGCCTACCCATTCGCCCACGTCCACAAGACTGGCAAAAATCAAACCAGTCACTCAGCCTGGCCTTGAGGACATTATTTTCTTTGAAAATCAAGCTTCTAATCTGTACAGTGCCCTCATTTCCAGATGTTGGGCCTTTAATCCAGATGTTGCTTTATTATTTGGTGCTGGCACTCAGCCTTCCCTTTCCTATTCTAGCTTTCTCTTGCCCAGAATCTGCTTCCGAACTACCAAACATCTTATCTTCCTCCTGCCCCAGGAGGAGGTGAATGTTGTATTCCTCAGTATGGTGAGTGGTCCCAGGCCCAGCTCTGCCATCAAAAGCATATTCCTCCTCAGTGCTAGACTCGAGGTCCCCATTCCGTTCGTACCATGAGGGTTTGGCCAATCTCTTTGACTAGTGGTTCTCAGTATAGGCTGCACCTCGAGAGCTTCAAAAAATACTGGTACTTGGGTCCTATTCCTGAGATTCTGATGTAATTAGTCAGGGGTGTGGCCTGAATATTTGGAATTTATAACTTTCAGCAGGTAATTCTCACGTGCAGCCAAATTTAAAAATCACTATTTTAAGGGCAGTTTTTGGTTCTATCCTGATTTGCCTGAATATAAGGTACAGTCAGAAGAAGGTTTTTTGTTCCCCCACATTCAGAGGGAACTTGGTGAGGGAGCAACCTGGGGCCTACCTATTTTTTTTCCTAGAAAGAATGGGCAATAAACATAAAGGAGCTGAGAGAAGAGTGGTTCTTTTTTGTGTGTGTGTGTGAGGAAGATCAGCCCTAAGCTAACATCCATGCTAATCCTCCTCTTTTTGGTGAGGAAGACCGGCTCTGAGCTAACATCTATTGCCAATCCTCCTCCTTTTCTTTTTTCCCCAAAGCCCCAGTAGATAGTTGTATGTCATTGTGGCACATCCTTCTAGTTGCTGTACGTGGGACGCGGCCTCAGCATGGCCAGACAAGCGGTGGGTGGGTGCGTGCCCAGGATCCGAACCCGGGCCGCCAGTAGCAGATTGCATGCACTTAACGGCTAAGCCACGGGGCCGGCCCAAGTGTGGTTCTTTTAAAACATGTTATATCATGTCATTTCCAGCCTCAAAATCCATCAATGGCTCACCACCTCACTCAATAAAAATAACGTCCTTATAATGGCCAATGAGGCCTTAGATGATCTGCCTACCTCCCCTTACCCTGTTACCTCTTTGACCCCATGATCTACTACTTTTCCTTTTATTCTCTTAACTCCAACCATGCCAGCCTCCTTGACATTTCTCAAACTAACCAGGAATGCTCTCACCTTAAGGCCTTCACACATGCTATTCCCTCATTCAGGCATGTTTTTCCCCAGATATTCACATGGCTACCTCTCTCTCTTCTTCAGTTCTGTGTTCTTATACTATCTTCTTAGTGAGGCTTCCCTCACCACTCTTTTAAAACTGCAACTTCCCTCCCTATTCCCTATGCCCCTTTCCTGTTTCATTCTTCTTAATGCCACTTATGACCATCTGACATACTATATATCTTACTTATTTTCTTCTTTATTGCCTATTCCTCCCCCAACTAGAATGTAAGCACCATGAGATCATGGTGCCTGTTGTGTTCAGTAATTCATCTCCCGTGCTTAGAACAGTGCCTGGCACATAGTAGGCACTAAATAAATATTTGTTGGATGAGTAGATGGTAAAAATCTACAGAATAATGGTAACAATCTTCTGCCTGAGTGAAAGGTTTCACAGTTTGTAAAGGGTTTCATATTAGTTAGCTCAACTGATCCTTACAATAACCCTAGGAGTAAGCCAGGGATTATTATCACCAATTAATAGATTTAAAAAAAAAATGAGGATCGAAGAAAAAAGATTCCCCTAAATTTATTTAACTAGTAAGAAGTAAGGCCAGAACTCACAGGTCATTTAAGACCCATGAGTCTGGTGTGTTTTCCAAGGCAGTATTGAACTCTAAAATAGGGAATGGAGGTCCTCCCAACCTGGCACTGAAATTTAATTTTTCATCAGTAATATTTTAGGTTGGCAAAATGTATTTTCTGAATGTTAATCTTATTGTGCTTTAAAGAATGGCTAGACAGGGTTACTGCCCAGGTCTTAGGAGATAAGGGCCAGGACAAAATTGGTAGCAATAGGAATAGAAAGGAAGTGATTGTGGGAGATACAGACCTTACAACGAAAGTCAATAGGACCTTAAAATTCCATGCATGTGAGAACCAAGAGAAAGACATGAATCAGAGAAGATTCTCCGCTTGGGAAACTAGGAGACCCTCAGGGCCACGAAGAGTGTGAAAAGGGAATTGTTTGTTAGAACAAAAGACAACATACTCATTTTTTCAAATCATTTTAATTATGGAGAGTGAGAGGGGACAGAGGAACATGTCAGTGGTGGTGCCCAACAGGCAATTAAAATGTATAGAACATAGGTTGGGGCTAGACATAAGTCAAATGCATAAAAAGACCAGTTCATGGATGCACATCAGAATCATATGGGCAGCTTTAAAATATATATATATATATCTTAGACCAATTAAATCAAAACAACCAGGAGGCTGAGAACCACTGGCCTAGGTAAATCACAGCAGAGGCTTGGATGAGCAAAGAAAAACACCAAGAACAAACATTGAGGGGCATCCACATGTGAAGCTAGAAGAGGAAGAATAGCCAGCAGCAGTCAAGAAGGGGAAGGCAAGGAAGAAAGAATAGAACCTGGATAGGGTAGTACAGGACAAGTTTTAAGTAAGGGGTGAGCAACAATGTCAGCTCTTGGTACAGGGAGGTGGAGGAACATCAGGACTGAGGATGTATTATTTTGATTTTACTTTGTGGGCATGTGATAAAAGTAAATTGTCTTTTAATGTTCAAGTATATTATAATATGTGCATGGAATAGAAATAATTCAGAGGCTACAGATGGTTATTACAGTTTTTTAAGGGGCTTCTCTTTCTATTTCCAAAGTGGCCAAAGAATTTCAACTGTTAGTGATAGCAACATCTGGTCCGGTAATTTTAGGATTAGTACATCAACAGAGGAGAATGAAGGGAGTTGTGCAAAATTAAAGAAACCTCACTTATTTACCCTGTCCTTTATTCCAGTATACAGAACAACAGATAATGCCTCAGCAACAATAAAGATGTTAGGGTAGAAAAAGAAAAAAAATCTTATTAAAAGCAACTGTCATTATACAGATAGAATTAATAGCCAATAGAACTGGGCCATTTCCATTCAACCAAAGGAAAATGTTAACCATATGAGTTAAATACATTTTCCTTCAAAATATATGTGAGCATACACATTCACAACAAAAAAACACAAACCTAAGAAGACAAACATAATTTAAAAGACTGTAAATTGAAGAGAAGCAAAAGCTAAAATATATATAAATATTTGGTTAGTGTCTGGCAACTGCTGGAAAAGAATTGTTAAAGGGAGGGGAGAAAAGAATTGTGTAGCCAAGAATATAGTGATATAATTAATAAAAGAAATGGGATGAAATTAAGACCAGCAAACTTTGGGCTGATTATGAGGGGAAAATATCCTTTTAGTGATTGCTGAAACAGTCTTCCCCAAGTGGGAGCAAAGGCACAGAAACTACCCTGGATGATGTTCAAGGGAAAAATGAGATAATGTATGTGAGAGTGCTCTGGAAACTCTGGATTGTGCTACACATGTGAGGGGTTGCTATGACTGTTGTTACTATTCCACCCAGAGCTGGGGAGCAGAGGGTGTTAGAGACAAGAAACAGGCCAGACAAACACTCAGCCAATACTCAAAGCCCCTGCTTTGCTCCACTGTGGCCCTAGCAAAGTGAGTCACTTATTCATGTACCAACTACCACAAAATATCATGAAATTATGGTATCATCAAAAATTAGTTACCCCACCAACAGTACTGGGGGTCGATATTTGTTGACTTCCCAAGGAGGATATGCTTTTGGCTGAGTTGTCCCAGCTAAGAATTGGATTCATGGTCTGATTTTTTTGAAGAGCTGGGAACTGGATAAAACTCAGTCAAGTGCACTAATTTCTGATTTCTATTAATGATTTTGGTCTTGCCTCACATTCTCTCTACCCTGTCCAATTTACCAAGCAATCTGGAATAGCTGTATCTCTCTGAAGATGTCAGTAAGACCAGTGCCTTTTCTCCCATAGTAATCTAAATTCTATCAAGTATACTATCCCTTCCTCAAAGGCCAGGGAATGAAATATCCTAAAGAAGTCAACATACAAACTGATGGCATTTGCAAGCATAGCTCAGGACCACATATACTTCTAATAAGAATGGAAAAATCAGTCCACAGAATGAAGCCTTTCTGTACAGGATGAGATACTGATGCCAAAATATTTCTTGCCTTTTTTTTTAGGATAACCAAGAAAAAGAAGACAGGTATAGGACTTGGTGGGGTACTGGGGAAAAGATGAAACTTACATAACAAGAAGCTTATGATCTCATATGTAAATGTGCATTCTGTAAGACAATTTTCAGCATCCTACAATCTTAGAGTCAGAATCCTACAATAAGATGACTTTCAAACTCATCTTATTCCCAGCTGCCTGTTGCTCAATAAAGAAATAACATCCAGCTCTACTTTAACTCTTTTAGTAACAAGCACCTCAGTACTCACAAGACAGCACATTTCATTATGGTTTATTTTTTTCTCCTCTCTGGCAACTGGTTAAAACTTCAAACCATCAGATAATTGGAAGCATGTTGTCATGGAATCCTAAAAGGATTCTTCAAGACAACCTAACCCTGTTCCCTGATGATCTGGATGGGGAAACTGAGGCCCAGAGAAGAGATAGAATTTTCCCAAAGTCATATAGTTGGTTGGTGACAAAGCCAGGACTAGAATCTGTCTCCAAAATCAGGGCCCAGCAGTTTTCTATTTTCCATAATTAAAGAGAGGGGTGGGCCCTGGTTCAGGACTGATTACTCAGTGAATATATTACCAAGGCTCTAGCTTTTCTTTTTTTCCCCACACTCCCACAGCCTAATCTTGGCTCATTTTACCCTCAACAGGAACAATTCCAAGGGGTGGGCTGGGTCAGGGAGACATGGCCCATGGAAGGGAAGTGGTGTTGTCCACTTCTTTTGGCTTATACATAATGGTGAAAAACAACATCCTGGAAGTGAAGATATCTTACTCTTTGATTCCACCATATATGTTACATGACAATTCCTTTATTTTTGAGAATGTCATGATGTCTTTTGGGGTACTTGAGGGATATCATAACTATAGTCTCCCCGGGATGGGAAGCATGGGTTCCTGGTCACTCAAAAAACATTTGACAAGTATCTTCTAAGCTAGGCATTTTGTTAGGACTTGGTGGCAAGAGGAAGAACCAGGGGTGAATAAAGCATCTTCCCTACCTTTAAGAAATCATAGTCCTGTGAGGAACATAGAAAACATACACAGTTAACTCTAATCCAAGACAAACTATAGCCACCTTCATATCTCTCATGAGGACAGAACAATATTCCTTCCATTATGTAGACTGATGGTGAAACTGGTTCACATCCCTCCTTTAATGCCCAAGGGGAGAACTGATGGATGGAGCTTGTCTCCAGAAAAAAAAGCAGAAGAAAACAACTTCTGCTTCAATATCAAGCTTTAGCTCTGAGGAACGGCTCCAAAAGATGCCTCACTCTCTGCAGGAGGCATTCAAGTAAAGAAGATCTCTAAAGGATAGTTTTGTGGCCTGACTTATGCTTCCAGGTAGAGGTACTGTTTTCCTCTCCTCTGGGACTAAGGAATTTTGCCCTCCTTAAAGAGCTTCTCTAAATGAGGTCTTTCAAAGAAGGAATAACTAGTGTAAGATAATTAGAGGATCCTATCTCCTCTTGTCTATTTCTTTAGTGCCAAATTTGACCTAATTGCCCAGCCTGAACTTTAAACCCAAACAGCTGTGGAAAATGAAAAAAACACACTGACCATGGAGTAAGAAAATCTGGCTTCCAGTTTTGGCTCAGACACTTCCTAACTAAACAATCTCTAGCAAATTTTATTTTCTTTGGGCCTGTTTGGCCACCTGTACAATTAAGACAAGAAGACCTGCATCTTCCCTAGTTGGGGTAAGGAGTCAGTGGGATGATAGATTTGAAAGTACCTGGCACATAGTCAGAACTTAATAAACAATAAATTACAAAGGAACTTGTCACATTCACACATCCCATTCCTTTGCAGTATTTCCTATCACTTTGAGGGCACCACTATCACCCTAATTTATATAGCTCAAAACCTTAGAGTCTTGGGGCTGACCTGGTGGCATAGTGGTTAAGTTCACATGCTCTGCTTCGGTGGCCTGAGGTTCATGGGTTTGGATTACAGGTGCAGACCTACACACCACTTGTCAAGCCATGATGTGGTTGTGTCCCATGTACAAAATAGAAAAGAATTGGCATGGATGTTAGCTCAGGGACAATCTTCCTCAAGCAAAAAGAGGAATATTGGCAACAGATGTTAGCTCAGGGCCAATCTTCCTCACCAAAGGACAAAAAACAAAACTTCAGAGTCTTATTTGACTTGACACCATGCCATATGAGAAATGGTGGAACAGTTGGGCTGTTTGACTTGGGAACAGAATATGCAGGAGGATCTGGCCTCTGGTCTTTAGATCTCTAAAGAACTGTCATGGAAGATAATGAGCAGACTTCTCTGAGTGGCCACAAGGAGAATGACTGAGACCTCTGGGTGGAAGCCACAGGGAGACTGAGTTTAGCTTAACAAAGGGAAGAACTTTTGAAGAATCAAGGCTTTCTTTGAAGGGAATGGACTCTCCAGGAGATCACTAAATACTCTCCCTCTACAAATGTTCAGGTAGAGAATAGCAAGGATGTTTTAAGGTGAAGTCAATTGGGGTGAGAGAAAATTATGATCATAAAAGTCTACTATGTGTCAGATATTGTGCTACTTTACAAGGATGATCTCTTGTAATCCTCCCAACAAAAACTAGGACATGGGTACTATTCTTTCTCCCTGTTTTTCAGAGTAGAAAACTGAGGCTCAGAGAAGTTCAATATTCCTCACTGGGCTTACTACTGGTATTATAAGTGGGCAGGAGGAATAATTTTTTGTTATATCAAACTGGTTGGCACATGTACAAATGCAGTAGTACCTCAGTCTCTTTGTAAAAAAAAATCACACTCCTCACATATATTTCTAAATGCCCTATGGAAATACTATCCTGATTGGGAATGATGAATAAATAATATACTTAGGATCACAAACAGCAGATAAGTTAAGCAGCAGACCGAGGACTTGAACACAGTGTCTAACTCGGAAAGTGGATATCCTTTCTATTGCACTATCCACAGCAGTGGCTGGAAGTGGGATTGGAATGCAGTACCTTTCAAAATCTAAACCAATCCCAAGAGATTCTGATTCTCTCATTCCTGCTTTTTCAGTCCCATATAATTTGTCAATTTCTAAATTCTGTAGATTCAACTTTTGTGATATCTTGTTAAATTCATTGTCTCCTTTCTATTCCCATAGCCACCACCTCAGTTCCAAGGTCTCATTCCCTCTGCATCTCATTTTCTACCTCTTGTATTTTCTTATTCCAACCCAGTTGACTCATGCTTACCAGATTATTCTTCCTGAAATACAGATATGACTTTTTTCTTTAGCTCAGAAACTTTCAATGGCTTTTCACTGCCCGCCAAATCTAACAAAGTCTATCATCCAAAAGTCTTCCACAGTTTGCCACCAATCTACCATGGCAACTTTAACTTCCACTTTTTCCCTAATTTTACTCTAAAATCCAGTTCAACTGGTCTTCTTTTCACATGCCCTGAGCTTCCCGGCCTCCAAACAGTTGTTCCTGTTTTCTCTGCTTGGACTGCCTTCTCTCCTATCTCCACCTGTTGAAATCCTATCTGTGCTTCATGGTCCATCTTAAATATTAATAGTTAACAATTATTGAGTGCTTATTTTGGTCCAGCCACTGTGCTAAGTGTGTGCAAGTATTTTACATAGATTATCTAATTTATTTCTCACAAAAACTTGATGAAGTAAGCTCTATTATTATCTCCATTTTAGCCTGGAGTAAACCAGAGTTCAGACAAGGGGAAGTAATTCTACTCGTCCAGTGTCACACAAGTTAATAAATGGGGGGGGATGGGATTTGAACTCAAATAGTCTGGCTCTGGAGCCCTGAAATATGTTACAATGTTGAAAAACAAACGATCAAAAAGCACTTTATGATATTCCCTGGCTCAACTTGATGTGATTCTTACTTGACAACCTCAAAGCATTTTGACTGAACCTTTAAAGCCTATCTTGTGCTATATTTAAAGATTTTATTTATTTTATTTTTCCCCCCAAAGCCCCAGTGGATAGTTGTGTGTTGTAGCTGCACATCCTTCTAGTTGCTGTATGTGGGACTCGGCCTCAGGGTGAACGGAGAAGTGGTGCCTCGATGCGCACCCGGGATCCAAACCCGGGCCACCAGCATCGCAGCGCGCGCACTTAACCACCAAGCCACAGGGCCGGCCCATATCTTGTGCTATATTTATTTGTTCCTCTACCCATGATGAGACTGTCAGGTCCCAGTGAGCACAGCCTTTGTCTTAGGTATCTCTCTGTCTCATACAGTGGTGGCACAGAGTAGGTGCTCAATGAGTCTGTTATGCTGAATTGAAGGCATGTTAGGGTGAAGGAGAGTTATGTAGAGGAAGATGCCCCACTTTCCTGCCTTAGCCACTCTGCATGACATGACATTGGCCAACACCTGTCCAAACCAGACATTGTAGTCTCTGCTTTCCAAGCCTGATTTCTGGTGGGTCTATTCTTGTCCCCCAATTCTCACAGCTGCCTTTACCTAGGCCAGTGTTTGGGATAAGGCAGGATCAAAATATCAATGCCCTGGGCACAGCTTCCAGGAGTGAGAATTCAAGTGAAACCCAGCCTGGTGGGTGAGGGGGCAGACTGAAAGCCCCCAAATAGAGCCTGCATGTTCTTTCCACAAGCCCTGACTTGCCCAGTGGCCACGTGGGTGGGCCGGCAGCTCAACTTCCCTCAGGATGTTTCACATGTCTGATCCAACCCCTCCCTCCATCCCCTAGGCTACTAGCCTCCTTCTTTTCCTTATCTCCCAACCCCAAATGTTCAGGGTGGTTGGACGAATCCAGGAATGTTCCCAGAGGCCATATGGGTCCAGTAAAAGCCTACACAGGGGGGAACTGGCTCGCCAAGGCCATCAGAGTATTAGCCCAGGTCCTTGATACTGTAGACCGCGCTCGCTCTCTGGAAACAGATGGCTGGATGGACAGACGACCATGGGAGGCCTTCCCAGCCATTCTGACTTTGTAGCACCTTAGCAGGGTCATCCTAATCTGATCCTGAATTTCCACCCCTATGCCCCACAGGTCCAAGCCGCCTTGCCCCGCCAGGGCGTGTTCTCACACTTAACCTGTATGTGGTTGGATGGATGGATTTTGCTTCAGCAACGCAATTCCTGGACAAACGAACCTCAGCGCAGGCCAGACATCCCACCAAGCCCCAACCCCTCAGCCCCCAGCCTGCATACCATGCTTACAGTAGATGAAATCCGTTGCAAAGTTCCCCTCCAACTCATTTCACATCCACGTGTAACAACAACAGCCCAAATCCATCCTCTTTTCCTTTCATGTTATGCCTGCCTACTTCTCCGCCCCCATGAGGCTCCTGAGGCACCTATTGGACTATTCCAGTGTCTAGGCATGGCTTTGCAAAGAAGTCCCGCCCCTAAAAAGGACACTGTGCGAGGTGGGGGTGGAGTGGGGGGCTGGAGGAGGAGGGTGTAGTAGGGTTAAACAATGACCAAGCCACTCCTAAGGCAGGAATCAAAAAGCTCCAGGGACTGAAGGGGAGTGAGAGGGTTGATGGGCAGGGAGTGGGGTCCTGCCCAGTCATTGGGAACAGAGGGCGGGTCAAGGGGTTGGAAGCACCATGCAGATTCCATTTCTTGTGACTATTTCACGGTAGCATTCAGCTCTGCTCCTCAAAGTTCCTGAGAGTGTTAGTAAGCCTGGAGTTTGAGAGTGAAAATTAGTGATGAAAAAGTACTGATTTTCAGACACATGGAAAAGCTCTGTCCCTGTTTTTTTTTTATTATTGATGTTTTAATAGTTTATAACATTGTGAAATTTTTGGTTGTACATTTTTGTTTGTCCATCACCATATATATGTCTCCCTTCACCCCTTGTGCCCACCCCCCATCCCCACCCCCATTGACCCTGGTAACCACAATACAGATTCCTCTGTCCATGTGTTGGTTTATATTCCACGTATGAGTGAGATCATACAGTGTTTGTATTGCTCTTTCTGGCTTATTTCACTTAACATAATACGCTCCAGGCCCATCCATGTTGTTGCAAATGGGACGATTTTGTCTTTTTTTATGGCTGAGTAGTATTACATTGTATATATATACCACATCTTCTTTATCCATTCATCAGTCGAGGGACACTTGGGTTGCTTCCACTTCTTGGCTATAGTGAATAATGCTGCAATTAACATAAGGGTGCATAAGCCTCTTTGGATTGCTGATTTCAGGTTTGTTGGATAGATTGCCAGTAGTAGGATAGCAGGGTCATAGGGTATTTCTATTTTTAATTCTTTAAGGAATCTCCATACTGTTTTCCATAGAGGCTGCACCAGTTTGCATTTGACCAGCTGTGTATGAGGGTTCCTGTTTCTCCACATTCTCTCCAATATTTATTGTTTTTTGTCTTGGTGATTATAGCCATTCTAACAGGCGTGAGGTGATATCTTAGTGTTGTTTTGATTTGCATTTCTCTGATGATTACTGATGTTGAAGATCTTCTCATGTGTCTATTGGCCATCTGTATATCTTCTTTGGAGAAGTGTCTGTCCATTTCCTCTGCCCATTTTTTGACCAGGTTGTTTGTTTTTTTGTTGTTCAGTTGTGTGCGTTCTTTATATATTATGGATATTAACCCGTTGTCAGATATATGTTTTGCAAATATTTTCTCCCAGCTGGTGGGTTGTCTGTTCATCTTGATTCTGGCTTCATTTGTCTTGTAGAAGATCTTTAATCTGATAAAGTCCCACTTGCTTATTTTTTCTTCAGTTTCCCTAGTCTGAGTAGGCATGGCATCCGAAAAGATTCCTTTATGACCAATGTCAAATAGTATGTTGCCTATATTTTCTTCTATGAGTTTTATAGTTTCAGGTCTCACCTTCAGATCTTTGATGCATTCTGAGTTAATTTTCGTGAATGGTGATAGCAGATGGTCCATTTCATTCTTTTGCATGAGGCTGTCCAGTTTTCCCAACATCATTTATTGAAGAGACTTTCCTTTCTCCATTGTATGTTCTTAGCTCCTTTGCTGAAAATTAGCTGTCCGTATATGTGTGGTTTTGTTTCTGGGCTTTCAATTCTGTTCCATTGATCTGTGTGTCTGTTTTTCTACCAGTACCATGCTGTTTTGATTACTATTGCTTTGCAGTATGTTTTGAAGTCAGAGATTGTGATGCCTCCAGCTTTGTTCTTTTTTCTGAGGATTGCTTTAGCTATTCGGGGTCTTTTGTTGCCCCATATGAATTTTAGTATTCTTTTTTCTATTTCCGTGAAGAATGTCATTGGGATTCTCATTGGGATTGCATTGAATCTGTAGATTGCTTTAGGTAATATAGACATTTTAACTATGTTTATTCTTCCAATCCATGTGCATGGGATGTCTTTCAATTTCTTTATGTCATCATCAATTTCTTTCAATAATGTCTTGTAGTTTTCATTGTATAGTTCTTTTACATCCTTGGTAAGATTTATTCCTAGATATTTTATTCTTTTTGATGTAATTGTAAATGCTATTATCTTTTTGAGCTCTCTTTCTGTTAGTTCATTATTAGCATACAGAAATGCAACTGATTTTTGTAGATTGATTTTGTACCCTGCAACTTTGCTGTAGTTGTTGATTATTTCTAATAGTTTTCCAATGGATTCGTTAGGGTTTTCTATATATAAAATCATGTCATCTGCAAATAGTGAGAGTTATACTTCTTCATTGCCTATTTGGATTCCTTTTATTCCTTTTTCTTGCCTAATTGCTCTGGCCAAAACCTCCAGTACTATGTTGAATAAGACTGGTGAGAGTGGCCAGCCTTGTCTTGTTCCTGTTCTTAGAAGAATGGCTTTCAGCCTTTCCCTGTTGAGTATAATGTTGGCTGTGGGTTTGTCATAAATAGCCTTTATTATGTTGAGGTACTTTCCTTCTATACCCATTTTGTTGAGAGTTTTCATCATAAATGGATGTTGTATCTTGTCAAATGTCTTCTCTGCATCTATTGAGATAACCATGTGGTTTTTATTCTTTGTTTTGTTGATGTGGTGTATAACGTTATTGATTTGCAGATGTTGAACCATCCTTACGTCCCTGGTATAAATCCCACTTCATCATGGTGTATGATCTTTTTAATGTATTGCTGTATTCGGTTTGCCAATATTTTTTTGGGGATTATTGCATCTATGTTCATCTGCGATATTGGCCTGTAATTTTCCTTCTTTGTATTGTCTTTGTCTGGCTTTGGTATCAGGGTGTTGTTGGCCTCGTAGAATGAGTTAGGAAGTGTTCCATCTTCCTCTATTTTTTGGAATAGTTTGAGAAGGATGGGTATTAAATCTTCTTTGAGTGTTTAGCAAAACTCACTGGAGAAGCCATCTGGTCCTGGACTTTTATTTTTGGGGAGGTTTTTGATTACTATTTCAATCTCTTTACTTGTGATTTCTTTATTCAGATTCTCCATTTTTTCTTGGTTCAGCTTTGGGAGGTTGTATGAGTTTAAAAATTCATCCCTTTCTTCTAGATTGTCCAATTTGCTGGCATATAATTTCTCATAGTGTTCCCTTATAATCCTTTGTATTTCCGTGGCATCCGTTGTAATTTCTCCTCTTTCATTTCTAATTTTATTTATTTGAGCCTCATCTCATTTTTTCTTAGTTAGTCTGGTTAAGGGTTTGTCAATTTTTTTTATCTTCTCAAAGAACCAACTCTTTGTTTCATTAATGCTTTCTACTGTTTTTTGGTCTCCATTTCATTTATTTCTGCTCCGATTTTTATTATTTCTCTCCTTCTGCTGACTTTGGGCTTTGTTTGTTCTTCTTTCTCTAGTTCTGTTAGCTGTAATTTAAGGTTGCTTATTTGGGCTTTTTCTTGTTTGTTAATGTGGGCTTGTATCACTATGAGTTTCCCTCTCAGGACAGCTTTTGCTGCATCCCATATGATTTGGTATGGCATATTTTCATTTTTGTTTGTTTCCAGATATTTTTTGATTTCTCCTTTAATTTCATCAGTGATCCATTGGTTGTTCATTAGTGTGTTGTTTAATCTCCACATTGCTCTCACTTTCCCAGTTTTTTTCTCGTAGTTTATTTCTAGTTACATAACATTATGGTCTGAAAAGATGCTTGTTATGATTTCAATCTTTTTAAATTTAGTGAGGCTTGCTTTGTTTCCCAACATATGGTCTATCCTTGAGAATGTTCCATGCGTGCTTGAGAAGAATGTGTAGTCAGCTGTTTTTGGATGGAGTGCTCTGTATATGTCTACTAGGTCCATCTTGTCCAGTTTTTCATTTAATTCCACTGTTTCTTTATTGACTTTTTGTCTGGATGATCTATCCATTGATGTAAATGGGGCACTAAGATCCCTACAATTGTTGTGTTGTTGTTGATGTCTCCTTTTAGGTTTGTTAATAGTTGCTTTATGTACTTTGGTGGTCCTATGTTGGGTGCATATATATTTATAAGTGATATGTCTTCTTGGTGGAGTGTCCCTTTTATCATTATATATTTCCCTTCTTTGTCTATCTTAACTTGTTTTATCTTGAAATCTACTTTGTCTGATATGAGTATGGCAACACCAGCTTTCTTTTGTTTGCCATTAGCTTGAAGTATTGTTTCCGTCCTTTCACTCTGAGCCTGTGCTTGTTTTTAGTGCTGAGATGTGTTTCCTGGAGGCAGCATATTGTTGGGTCTTGCTTTTTAATCCATCCTGCCACTCTGTATCTTTTGATTAGAGAGTTCAATCCATTTACATTTAGGGTAATTATTGATATATGAGGGCTTAATGTTGCTGTTTTGTCACTTATTTTCTGGTTCTTTTGCATTTCCTTTGTTTCTTGTCCCATTTGTTTCAGACTGCCAATTCAGTTTGGTTGTTCTGTCTTATGACTCTTCTAGTTTTCTCTTTGTTTATCCTATGTGGTTTTGTTTTGATTATTTGTTTAGTGGTTACCTTGAGGTTTGGGCAAAAAATCTTGTGTATGAGATAGTCCATTATCTGATGGCCTCCTATTTCCTTATACTAAGTCAATTCAATCACTTTCCTCTTCCCCATCTAAGTTGTTCTTGTTATACCTTATTCTATCTTGTGTTGTGGTTGTGTGTTTACAGTGATGAGGTTAAATTTATTTTTGGTGAATTCCTTTCTTTGATCTTTGATTTTGGTATTTAAGTGGTTGCTAACCTATTCCGCTAAAGAGCTACTATTTTTCTGATTTTGTCTACCTATTTTTCTCCTTGCTCCAAGCTTTGTATTCCCTTTCTCTTCTTTTTTTCAGACCTAAGGGTCTTCTTGATTATTTCTTGTAGTGTGGGTCTCGTGGTCATGAACTCCCTTAGCTTTTGTTTATCTGGGAAAGTTATTATTTCTCCATGATATTTGAAGGATATTTTTGCTGGATAGAGTATTCTTGGCTGCAAGTTTTTGTCTTTCAATATTTTGAATATATCATTCTAGTCTCTTCTAGCCTGTAAAGTTTCTGCTGAGAAATCCACTGAGAGCCTGATGGGAGTTCCTTTGTACATTATTTTTTGTTTTTGTCTAGGTGCCCTTAATATTGTTTCTTTGTCATTGACTTTAGCCAGCCTTACCACTATATGTCGTGGAGTGGGCTTTTGCTTGTTGACATATTTAGGCAACCTATTGTCTTCGCTTACTGGTATTTCCTGCTCCTTCCCAAGATTTGGGAAGTTCTCAGCTATTATTTCCTTGAATAGGCTCTCTGTTCCTCTTTCCCTCCCTTCTCCCCCAGGAATGCCTATAATTCTTATGTTACTTTTCCTAATAGAGTCAGATATTTCTTGGAGACTTTCTTCATTTCTTTTTAGTCTTAGTTTTCTCTCCTCTTCCATCTGGAGCATATCTGTATTCCTATCCTCTATAATGCTAATTATATCTCCTCCATATTGTCAGCTCTGTTCTTTAAAGATTCCAGATTCTCCTTTATCTCCTCCATTGTGTTCTTTATCTCCATCAGTAGTGATTGGTTTTTCTTTATGATTTCAATCTCTTTTGTGAAGAAACTCCTAATCTCATTGAATTGTTTGTCTGTGTTATCTCGTATTTCATTGAGTTTTTTTTTTTGTGATAGCTCTTTTGAAATCTCTGTCGTTTAGGTTATGGATTACTGTGTCTTCAGGGTTGGTTTCTGGGTGCTTGTCCTATTTGTTCTGGTTTGGTGATTTCAGGTACTTTTGCATTGTGGTTCCTGTATTGGCTCTGTTTTTCCTCATCCTGGAAATATCTGGTTGCAATTTCCACCCACCACCACCATGTGGAGGTTAAGGGCTGTGTAATCTGAGCCCCCTGTGCTCTGCCCCGACTGCTTGCTGTGATCTGCCAGCCCCTTGGTCTGGTCTAGTCAGCTAAGCTGCAGTGTCCAGCATGCGGGGAGGGAGGGACTCTCTCTTTTGCCCAATGGGTCCCTGGCATGGGGGGCTTCTGAGTCACCCCCTGTCATCTGCTCTCCTGTGGTGCTCAGATGTTGCGGGTACCCCATAGCAGTTCTGAGTCCTCTGTGTGGGAGTTTCCCACTGGCTGAGAGAGCCTGAAGAGCTATGGTTTCCCTGCAGAGAGCTGCCCCTCCCCCCTCTCTGGGAGCCACGCAGACCCAGATTGCTGATCTGATGGGGAGGGAGAGGATTTCTCCTTACCTCCCCCCACTTCCTCCGGGGGCCCCAGCAGGTTGTACTCTCAGATGTGTGGCAGTATGGATCTTTCCAATCTTCCTTTTTGCTCTCTAGGGGTCTGTTGTTTGTCTGTGACTGTTCCTTTCGTTGTATCTTATCAGGGGAAGAGTTTACGGGAAATCTCACTCTGCCATGAAGCTGACGTCACTCCTGTCCCTGCTTCTTTTATACTCATCTATTCAGAAGAGTAGGTAGGATTTGGACAGGAGGATGAGAGGAGACATAAAGCAAGGGAAATATCACTAAAAATCAAGGAGTATTGAATTGTGGAATCACCTACTCTGGGCCCCAGAGTCTCTGTACAAACAAGAGATTGGACTAGATAGTCTCTAAGAGCTCTTAGAGCAATGACACTCTGGGAGTTTATGTCTATGATCTCAGAGGCAGCAGTGGACAAGTCCTGGAATGTTACTAGTTTCTGACCTTGAAGAACTTGCAGAAGAGTTGGGGAGATAAGACAGACTGGGCACAGTCAAAGAACAGCATACAGTATAGAATGAAGGGCCAAACTATGAGGTACAAGCTAGAAGGGCAGCAAGGGGGGCAGGGGGAATTTTAGAGAATATAGCCAGGGATGGCAAATGCCCTTCAATAGATTGGGGGATTTAAAAAACATGGAGGAGCAAATAGCATTATGAGTAGAGGGAAAGGAAAGCTTAAGCCAACGCATCAAGAAGCGGACCAAGCAAGATGCCATAATCAGACTCTGAGGGGTCTCACCTGGTGTGGGCAGAGACTGTACACTAGGAGTTATGGTAAGGTCTCAGTATAGGGGGTGCAAAGCCTTTTGTGGAAAAAAAATGGCTAAATAGGCCCTGAGGTGACTTTGAATAGATCCTGAATGAACTCCAGATATGGCCCCTGGTTAAAGCTGGGACCAAAATGTGGCCTCTTATACTGTTACTGTGCACTTATGTCTAGAAGGAGAGAAAACTGCCTGAGTTGGAATCCTGGGTCTGCCCCTACTAGTTGTGTGACCTTGGGCAAGTTACTTAACTGCTGTGTGGTTCAATAGCCTCATCTGTAAAATGAGAACAATAATAATCCCTTCCTTATAGGGTTGTTTTGAGGATTACATGAGTTAATATATGAAATAGTGTTAATATGTGTAAGGATCTTAGAACAGTGTCTAGGACATAGTAATAAACATACAAGTGTGTCTTGAGTTTAAATAAATAAATAAAGGCACTTTAGGTTCCTCTGATGCCATCTGTGAGATTAAAATAAAAATAGCTACCCTATGTACCTCTTCATTCTTTCCTGTCCTTTCCCAGAAAAGGGACCTTCTGCTTTTTCTCCACTCTGTGTCATCCAGAGAGGCTCTTTTATAGACAATCTTCAGACTCTAGTGTAGCATAAAAAACCTTGGCTTGAGATTCAGGAGTCTTGGCAAAACTGACTCCATGTGTAAAATCAGGTAAGTCTCTTTCTTACTCGAAATTTTCCTTTCTTCATCTGTAACCTGAAGAGGTCGTTGGACTAGATGACCTTGAATCTTTAGAGAAGTGCTTCTCACACATTAACGTGTATACAAATCATACAGAGATCTTATTAAAGTACAGATTCTGATTCAGTAGCTCTGGTATAAGGCCAAGAACTGGACTTTCCAACAAATCCCCAGGTGATACTGATGTTGCTGGGCCACAGACTATACTTATAGTAGCAATGGTCTAGATGACATCTATTATTACATATTCATTCAAAGCACAAAGCAGAGAGCCTACTTTCAAATCCTGGCTGTGCCACTTCCCCGGGCCCCTTGTGGGACCTTAGGAAAGTTCTTCAGCCTCTTTGTACCTCAATTTCCTCATCTCTAAAATGGAGATAACAGTAGCACATATTTCATAGAGTTGTTTTGAGGATTGAATGAGTTAATACATGTAACAGTGTCTGACACGTGGCAATTGTTATGTAAGTATCTGCTATCATTATTCCCTTGGGTCCACAGTCATCAAATAATGAATAAAATAAATGTTCAGGAAGGCAGCTGGAAGGAATACAGACACTAGAATCCACATACCTCTATTCCAACTCTGGGTCTAATCTACTAGCTCTTGGCTCTTCAGCAGAGGTCTTATCTGCTCTTTACTTCAGTATTCCTATCTGCAGATTACTTTCTTCATGAAGTTGTGAATGTGAAATGAGTTAATGTTCATAAAGCATGAGAATACAATAGGTGCTCAAAGGATACTCGAGGTCTTAGAGTTTAGGAAGATGGGTGTGGTTGCAGGATAGGAAACGGATTGGTGGTGTAAAGGTGGTGGTAGATACTGATTAGGAGATTACTGCTATGATCAAGGCAAGAGGTAACAAGGAGCTGATCTACGGTGATGAAAAGAGGGAATGGAAGCAGGAGAGATTGTGGAGCTGAAGTTAAGATCTGTGGTGTCAAGGGAGGATTTGAGTCTTCATGGTAGAACGTCACTTCTTCATATAAGCCTCACTTGTCCAGTTCTCCCCCTGTCCCCTGCACACTGTTTACTTCCTTACTGGCACTGAATTACAATTAATCATCATTAAATTAATTAATTTGCTTGCTTGTTTAGTGTCTGTTATTTCCATTCCACTAATCGGTTGGCATCATGAGCTAATACTTAATAACTAGCACTTACAGAGCACTTGCTATCTGCAAGGCACTCTTCTCAATATTTTACATATGTTAACTCATTTAATCCTTCTAACTACTCTAGTATTATTCACAGCTTAGAGGTAAGAAAACTGAGACATAAATTGAGTTGCCCAATGTCAAACAGCTAGTAAGTGGCAGGACTGGGAAGAAGTCTAGTACACAGCAGAAGGAATAAACAAATTAACAAGAAGACCAGGGTGCAAAGGACAGAATGGGAGAGATCAGAAAGACTTTGGATATGTTGAACTTGAGTTTCTAAGGAGCCTTCTCTGGTGAAGTGTCTCACAGATGAAGAAATGTGAGCTGGAGCAAGAAGGACCCTTTAGCCTGAGGAGGCTGAAAGAACGTGACCTGACACAACCACACTGTCTTTTATTTTTTTTAATTTTATTTATTTATGTATTTTTATTTTTTTGTGTCTATGTGAGGAAGATCAGCCATGAGCTGACATCCATGTCAATTCTAGAACTTTTTTTTTTTTTGATGAGGAAGACTGGCCCTGGGCTAACATCTGTGCCCATCTTCCTCCACTTTATATGGGATGCCGCCACAGCATGGCTTGCTAAGCAGTGTGTTGGTGCGTGCCCGGGATCCAAAGTGGCGAACCCCGGGCCGCCACAGCGGAGCACATGCACTTAACTGCTTGTGCCACCGGGCCGGCCCCCCTTATTTTTTTATATAAGGAAGATCAGCCCTGAGCTAACATCTGCCAATCCTCCTCTTTTTGCTGAGGAAGAACTGCCCTGGGCTAACATCTGTGCCCATCTATCTCCACTTTATATGGGATGCTGCCACAGCATGGTCTGACAAGCAGTGCCTCAGTGCACACCCCGCATCCGAACCGGCGAATCCCGGGCCACCGCAGCGGAGGGCGCACACTCAACCGCTTGCGCGACAGGGCTGGCTCCTTATGGCTTTTATTTTTTTAAACACAAGTCCCTTCCAGCTAAGATGGGAATATTTTTGAAGGCCAGAATTAGGGGTCTTTTGACAACTCCAGTCTCCAGGGTTCACCCAACCTTTGTACTCACAGATACACTGCTCTACCTCTTTCGATTCTGCTCAGCAAACTGAGTGCAAGAACAGGGAGCCAGGCTAGGCCACTGGCAGTGCTCACCTGAGTGAACTGAATTGGAAGGACATTTGCTGGTGCATTGGCTAGGGGACAGCATCATCAGAATTCATGCAAATGTGCCTCTTCATAGCTTACAGCAGTCCTATGAGATAGGGATTACTATTCCCATCTTACAGATGACGAGGTTCATTGTACTTAATGATGCTTCCTGGAGGACAGGAGGAAGCCTGAGATAAAGGTACCAAGGAAACTTCAGGGTCCACAAGCTGTTGCTTCATTATTTGGAAAAATGATCTTAAGCAACAAATATGAAACTACTGCCCTCCGCCATAACTTATCCAATAATACCATCATAATGGCTAACCCTCATCAAGCACTTGTTAGGCACTGTTCCAAGTGTTTTACATTGATTTACTTATCTCATCCTCACAAAAACCCTATGAGACCAAAAGCATTGGAATCATTCTTGCCTCTTCTTTTTCTCACATCTCACATCCAATCCATTAGCACAACTGATCAGCTCCGCCTTCAAAGTAAGCTATGAATCCCACAACTTCTCAGCACCTTCACTGCAAACTGGTCTGTTGCAAGCTGCCTTCACCTTTCACCTGGATTATTGCCATAGACTCCGACAAGTCTCCTTGCTCATGTCCTTACTTCACTCCACTGAATTCTCAGCACAGAAGCCAGAGTGATCCTTTGAAAATTTAAGTCAGCCCAAATCTGTCCAAACCATTCCAATGGCTGGCTTCTTATTTAGAGTAAAAGCCAAAGTTCTTAACAATGATCTACAATAGTCTACACTCTGCCATACTCCATCCCACCCCCACCACACTACCCCTCTATCTCTAATGTCATCTCCTACCACTGCCCTTTGAACACCCTATCCAACCACACTGGCCTCCTTACTGTTTCTTCCAAAACTCAAAGCATGATATAGACTCAGTCTTTGCACTTGCTGTTCCTTCACCTGGGCAACTCTTCCCCCAGATATCTGTATGGCTCCTTCCCTCACTTCTTCCATGTCTCTGCTCAAATTTTACCTTATCAGAGAGGACTTCCCTAAACACCCTATCTAATATAGGGTAATAGGATTGCCAGGCCCTTTTGGACTTTTCCTCAGCACGAGCCCCAAGGACTTGAGGTGCAATGTCGGGGTTGGTAGAGTTAAGGCTTTCAGCTCTGCCCTCTATGGGAGAACCACTCTGGCCCCCTGTGCCTGGACTGTAGAAGTGATGTTGGGTCAGCTCATTTCTTGGGGGCTCTCCCTGTCCCCTCCTCTTAAGATGGGCAGTAATCACTTCATGAACTCAAACCAAGTACTCTCAAGTAAATGGTTTTTCTGATTACACTTCACTGCTAGAATCAGTCTGACCTGACAGCAAGAATAGACAGGGCCAGCCTCCCTCCTGCCTATCATTGGACCAAAGATGTTCTTCTGGGGCCCAGTGGGAGATTCCAGGCTTCCTGATACTAACCCCAGCTCTCTCTCTCAGAGGTTGCCTAGGGTCACTCAGAGGAATATTGACCTTGCCTATGTCTTAGAGAAGCCTGAACAGCCTCTAGTTCCAGGGCTCGATACAGGCAGAGTGACCTCTCTTGGGAGAGCCTCATGGTTATCCAGGCAGACTGAGGCCCTTAAAGCCCCTCTGGAGGCTGGGAACAGAAAGCACAAGCAGATACTGAAGGCACAAGGGGATACTGAAGCCTATGGGGCAGTCCCTATGGACTCCAGCATCTTTAGGGATGTCCTCAAATACCATGATTAGCTCCCAGTGCCCTTTAGTCAGCCTGTGGAATGTGTGCAGATAACCTTGGCCATAGATGTCTGAAGCAATAGAATATACAAGGCTTGGATCTTCTGGATCAGAAACCTGAGGTTAGAGAAAGCGCTACTCCAGGCCCTGGGATTTTTCAAACTTCATTTGGGTCCTAGTATAGCTCAACAGTCTTTTCTCTTATCCTTAATTATCTTCCTTTCCACCTGCCCAAGATGGCTGTTTTAAACTCACTCCTCTTATTCAAGTACCTAACACTAATACATTTACCCCAAACTCCTAGTAGATTACTTCACTTCTAGTTTCATTGAGACCATAAAACAGCACCAGGATAGAACCCTCTAAACAACTTCTGATTTCTCCACCTTCAAGCTTATCCTTGTCTCTTATCTCAAAGCTTCCTCCTGTCCCAGACTAATCTCTCTGTGTCCACCCCTCCTGTCTGCTCTGCTTTGCTTTATCTTGCATCTTCACAGTCTCTCTTCCTCTGGCTCCCCTAAACTCTGTCTTTCCATGCGGAGACAAGATTCTGGGTAGGGTTTTCCATAGTCATTGCTTCCACATCCTCACCTCTATCTCTTCACCTCTGAACTCACTACCTTCTGCTCTCCTCAGGGTCACCCATGAATTATTCACTGTCAAACCCATGGATTCTTCCTGTCTTCGTATTTGAATTCTCTGAAACATCCAAAATTATTTGGTTCATTTTCTTACTGACTTCTCTTGACTTTCATGGAACCTTATGTCCCCTGGTTTCACTCCTTCCTCTATAACTTTTCCCAGATAATCCTTTTCCACTTGCCCTTCATATGCTGGAGTTTTCCAGAAGACCCCCACAACATTGGCCCTCTTTCTTTTTTTTTTTTTTGTGAGGAAGATCAGCCCTGAGCTAACATCCGTGCTAATCCTCCTCTTTTTGCTGAGGAAGACTGGCTCTGAGCTAACATCTATTGCAAATCCTCCCCCTTTTTTTTCCCCCAAAGCCCCAGTAGATAGCTGTATGTCATAGTTGCACATCCTTCTAGTTGCTGTATGTGGGACGTGGCCTCAGCATGGCCGGAGAAGCGGTGCATCGGTGCGCACCCGGGATCTGAACCCGGGCCACCAGTAGTGGAGCATGCGCACTTAACTGCTAAGCCACGGGGTCGGCCCCATTGGCCCTCTTTCTTGATTCTAACTTCTCTCACTGGAGTATGAACCTATGTGGCAGGGATCTTGTCTGTCATTTCACTGATTAATTTCCACATGCAGAACGTACCCAAAGCATACTAAGTGCTCAATATATCTTTGTTGAATAAATGAGTGAATAAATAACTCAATGGGTAGGTCCAAGGAGGAGAATGCTCACCTTTGAATTCATCCTTCTTTAATGAGCTCCCTGACCCCAGGTGAGCCACCACACAAAGAAGATGGCCAAAAAGACCATTGATGCCTACACCCAAAATAATAATAACATCCAATACTTGATCAATTCTATATGCCAGTTCCTGTATGAAATGTTCTACATGTGTAAGTGAGCATAAGTGAGACCATCTTGTTACACTAAATGGCCCCAGCCCTTCCTCTGTGTGACTACTTGCTGTTCTGCATGTACTCCAAAAAATTCACATGCCCATGGGCCGGCCACGTGGCTTGGCGGTTAAGTGTGCACACCCTGCTACTGGCAGCCCGGGTTCGGATCCTGGGCACGCACCGATGCACCGCTTCTCCAGCCATGCTGAGGCTGCGTCCCACATACAACAACTAGAAGGATGTGCAACTATGACATACAACTATCTACTGGGGCTTTGGGGGGGGAAAAAAAGGAGGAAGATTGGCAATAGATGTTAGCTCAGAGCCGGTCTTCCTCAGCAAAAAAAAAAAAAAAAAAGAGGAGGATTAGCATGGGTGTTAGCTCAGGGCTGATCTTCCTCACACACACAAAAAATTCAAATGTCCTCCTGATTTATGGCCTCTGCTTACGTGTGTACTCCCCAATAGCTTGATAAATTCAAAACTTTGTTCTATGAGTTTCTCTCCAGGAACAAGCTGACCATAGGCGGGAAACACACCTACAAGGTATCCATCACAGCTGACAGAACAATGGAACAATGCCATGCCTGGAGCCCATCACGCCTGGAGACCAACATCCCTGGACCTCCTCCTTGCTGCCCATTTTCCCTATATAACTGCCTCAAGATTCTGTAATCTTTGAAGATGGATCTTTGAGATATTAGTCACCTGTCTTCCAATTTTCCGGCTAATCTAATTAAACTTCATTTTTTGCTCTCTAACTCGTTGTGATTAATTGACTCAGATCATTGCAGGCAGAGTTAGCCCATTGCTTGGTATCAAATTCTGGCGACCCAGATAGGATGAGCCTCTGCCCATGGCTAGTTGACTTGGAGGAAGCTGTTTTGGGATTTTTTCCCTGCAGCTACTGGGTGGATTTTTTTTTTTCCTTTTTTTTCCCACCCAGGGAATTCCCTTTGTGGCTTCCTCACTTGCCGACTGCCTCTAATGCTTCAGTGATTGGAAACAAAGGACTGGATCATAAGCTGATGAGCTTGCAGCTGCAGCTAGGTGAGTCCTCTGGAGTGAACCTCCTGGGTACTATATTCCTTTTCCCTTGTCTGGGGGCTTGGGCAGGCCAAGGTCCATCTGGTTTAGGCACCATTTTTAGGGATACAGGAAAGTACAGACTGCCTAGTATATTATCTGGAGGAACAGCCTTTGGTTTTTCTGTGGTGCGCATGCTTGTATGGTCTGTTCTCTTGAGTGTGTGTATTTTTTTTTTTTTTAATTTTTTGTTTATTGCAGTAACATTGGTTTATAACATTGTAAAAATTTCAGGTGTACATCATTGTACTTCTATTTCTGCATAGATTACATCATGTTCACCACCAAAATACTAATTACAACCCATCACCACACACATGTACCCAATTATCCCTTTCACCCTCCTCCCTCCCCCCTTCCCCTCTGGTAACCACCAATCCAATCTCTGTCCCTATGTGTTTGTTTATTGTTGTTATTATCTACTACTTAATGAAGGAAATCATACGGTATTTGAGTGTGTGTATTGTTCCACTAGTCTGTGTGTCAGTTTTTCTCTGTGTCAGAATCCCACAGCATACTTCCAGTGCTTGTTACATCATCTGTGGGGACGTGAAGTTTGCGACCGATTCTGTCAAGTGTCAAGCCGGAATTGTACGCCTCAATGCAGGCACTGCTGTTTGTGTGTTAACACTTGGGCGGAAGCTGTGAGAGCATGACCCAACCATCTTTTCCCCCTCTTTGTCTGTCTTGTCTAGCACCTTCTTTGCTGTCATTGTGTTGAAGTTAGGTTTGGGCTTAAAGTAAGCTGGACTTGGACTTCCTGCAAAATAGAAACTTTCTGCCAGGCACCAGACTTCCTAGAGTGGCATTGGGAAATTAGGTTTTACCTCTTGCCTCTTTGGCTTGTTTAACACTGGTGTGAGAACTGTATGCTTGGACCCAGTGGGATTTGGATAAGTACCATAGTTATCTGGACACCCAGAGTCAAGCCATGCACCCTTTTCCCTGTCCATTAATTGTCAGACACAAACTTTATCGCCATGGGCACCACTCTATTCATTCCAAAAAAAGGGGCCCACTAGGGTGCATGTTGGCCAATTGGGCTGATTTCATTTATGAGCTCATGACAAGAAAAAGGATGATCTTTTACTATAATGTAGCCTGGCCTCAGTATATACTGATTCAGGAGAAAAATGGCCCCCAAACAGGTCACTCAATTATGATGCGATCTTGCAGCTAGAATTGTTCTACAAGAAGGGAAGAAAAGAAAAGAAAATTCCCTATGTTTAAGCCTTGATGCTGCTATATCTAGATCAGGGAAGGGAGGACAATGGACCGAGTCATCCCCAGGCTCCTCCTCCTCCTCCTCCTCCCCCTTTTCCCGGGCCCACTGCTTGTCCAGTGGAAAATGCCTGAAGGATTGCCAGGTCTAAGAGAGGGACTCTCTCCTTCTTGAACCTGGCAAGGGACACAATTTGGTCAGGGGCCCCTTCCAGGAGTGGAGCAATTTCCACTGCGACAATATCCCACAGTCATAAATGGACAAGGGAAACTGGCTGGCTTCATTTGGATGCACTCTATTTTATCTACCTTGGATTTTTTTAATTGGAAAAATTTTATATGCCTGAATGTCCTCTTCTTCTCCTGGGATGAAACCTTCTATGTAAATTGAATGCTCAAGTGACTTTTGCTCCAGGCCGGCTAGAGGTTCAAGTTCTACTGGAATAATCTTTATGGTTCCAGATGGTCCTGCTAGATGTTCAAACACCACCACCAGACCCACTACCACCAGAGCTCTTCAGGGAGTTAAGACTGGACATGTGGGCAGATGGGAAGCCTGGGAAAGCAAAGAATGTCCAGCCAATACATATACCCTTAAAAACCCAAACCATAAAGCCTAGCCTGAAACAATAGATGCTAAAACAGGAGGCTCAGAAAGGCATTCAGCCAGTGCTGAAGACATTCCTGGTGGCAGAATTAATCAGACCTGGCCAGTTGCCATGTAATACTCCTATTCTTCCAGTCAAAAAAAACACACACATACAAAAAAAGAAAACACAAAAAACTAATTAAGAGGAATATCAGTTTGTTCAGGACCTTTGTGCAATAAATGAGGTGGTTCAGGACTGGCACCCTGTGGTGCCCAGCCCTTACACCTTGCTAACCAATATTCTGGGTGAATACAGCTGTTTTTCAGTTTTGGACTTAAAAGATGCATTCTTTTGCATACTGCTAGTGGAAGAATCACAACTCTTTGCCTTTAAATGATGTGACCCAGATACTCAGGCCACTCAACAATATTGTTGGACAGTGCTCCCCTAGGGCTTCAAAAACTTCCCTATGCTATCTGAGGAGCCCCTAGATAAAGACTTTAGCCACTTAAATTACAAGGATTGCTGTTACAGTATGTGGGTGACTTGCTGATAGCGAGCCCCACTTATGAGCAGTGTCTGGCCAACACCATAAAGACCTTAAATAATTTGGCTGAATGTGGGTACAAAGTCTCACAAAAGAAAGCACAGATCTGCAAACAAAAAGTTACATACTTAGGGTTTACACTATCAAAAGGCCACAGGGAGCTGCTGCCAGACCAAGAAAAGGGCTATAGCATGCCTGAGCCTTGCCACCACCCTGCAACAACTACAAGGATTCTTGGATTGCTGGTTTCTGTTGGATCTGGATTCCTAACTACGGTCTCATACTAAACCCCTCTATGAGGCTTTAAAAAGGCTAGACTGGGAGCCACTAGAATGGACAAAGGAATATCAGGTGGCCTCTGATACCATTAAGACAAAGTTAATTTCAGCCCCAGCCTTGGGGCTTCCTAACTTGGACAAGCCTTTCAGCCTATATGTACATGAAAGGCATGGAATAAGCTTGGGGGTTTTAACTCAAAAACTGGGCATGGTCCCCCAGCCAATGGTTTATTTTTCCAAGCAATTGGATCAGACTGTCAAGGACTGGCCCCCCTGCCTCAGGGCAGTGGCTACTACATGCAATATCCTGAGAAAGCTAAAAAATTCACTCTGAGCCAACCCACCATGGTATATGTGCCACATCAAGTACTCACATTATTGGAGCAAAAAGGAGGATACTGACTCACTTCAGGATGGATGAACAAATACCAGGCCATCCTTTTGGACAATCCAAATGTATGGATGTAAGTATCATCCTCCCTAAACCCAGCCACCTGACTCCCTAATGAGATACCAGAAGCCTTAGAACATGACTGCTTACAAGTTATGGAGACAATGTATTCTAGCCAACCTGATTTGTTGGACTGTTCACTGGAAGAATCAGACTTAAAACTATTCACAGATGGCAACAGCTTCATGGATCAGTGTAAGAGACACATGGGGTACATGGTCATGACTTTCCAAGAGACCTTAGAGGCTAAAGCCCTACCCACAGGGACATCAGCTCAAAAGGCAGAAATCATCACCCTCAATCAGGCTCTAAATCTAACTCAAGGGAAAAGAGTAATTATATACACAGATTCTCATTATGCCTTTGCTGTAGTTCATGCTCATGGGACAATATGGAAGGAAAGGGGACTCTTAGCAGCAGGAAAAAAGAAAATAAGACATGGCCCTAAAATCCTAAAACTACTTGGTTCTATTAATGAGTCTGCCCAGGTAGCTGTCATACATTGCCCTGGCCACCAGAGGGAAAATCCAATGGGTCCAGAAGTACAACACAGGGCCCCACCTACAAAAGACTATACAACAGGTGGCCAAAATTGCATAATCTGTGCAAAGAACAACCCCAAGACCACTTCCAGTCCCCCACATCTGGCCACTCAACATAAAGAAAATTGGCCTACTAAAGACTGACAAATAGACTTTACCCAGATGCTCTGGGCAACTGGGAATTTCAGGTTTTTGTTAGTGTTTGTGGACACCTTCACCAGGTGGGTAGAAGGCTTTCCCACTAGGAATGAGACAGCATCAGAAGTCACTTGCATGTTGCTAAAAAAATCATCCCTAGGTTTGGTCTGCCTAATACCTTACAGAATGATAATGGACCAGCTTTTGTCTCCCAAATAACCCAACAAGTGTCCAGAAGCTTAGACATCTGATGAATACTACATTCAGCTTGGAAAGCTCAATCACCTGGAAAGATGAAAAAATAAATAAATAAATCACACCTTAAAGAAAACCATTGCCAAAATCTGTCAGGACACACAGCAAACTTGGGGTAAGGCACTGCCCCTTGCCCTGTTACTGGTTAGAGTAGCTCCCCAAAGTGGACTTAAATTGAGTCCTTTTGAAATTCTAAATGGGAGATTCTTTCAGGCGTCTTCCCCTGGGACTGAATCTCGGGACATTTTAAGGAATGTCATGATTGCTAATTATGTTAAATCATTAAGCTCTGTATTAACTTCTGTCCATGAGTTTGTTTCTCATAGGTCTGCATATCCGTCTGATGTCCCTCCACATGCCTTCTGACCTGGTGATCATATTTTGCTGAAAACTTGGAAAGACCAGAGACCCAAAAACCAGCGGCCACCCAAATGGACAGGCCCCTTTAAAATTCTTCTCACCACTCTTTCATCTGTAAAACTTGCAGGCGTGAAACGCTGGATACATCACTCCCGGATCAAGGTAGCCCCCAAATCACAGGAAGATATCCCACATGTATTGAGGGCAAAGTGGGGGGCAGAACCCCTTGAAGAGCTAAAATATGTCTTTAAAAGAAAACTTTGATCTCTTCTATCTAACCCTTCTTCTTAGAGTTCTATTTATTGGGGTCAAAAAAAGTAACTCTTTCCATATTATGGTCCCCCTACGACGTCCTGATTCAGCAGGATGTAGCTAGAGGAATTATGACGCCCTGTCTCCCCCTTGACCATAAGATTATGGGTTACTACTGATAACGGGGAAAATTCTAAGAGAGGACATCTTGTTACACTAAATGGACCCAGCCCCTCCTCTGGGTGACTACTCGCTGCACTGCACGTACTCCAAAAAAGTTCACATGCTCTCCTGATTTATGGCCTCCACTTACGTATGTACTCCCCAATAGCTTGATAAATTCAAAACTTTGTTCTATGAGTTTCTCTCCAGGAACAAGCTGACCATAGGCGGGAAACACACCTACAAGGTATCCATCACAGCTGACAGAACAATGGAACAATGTCATGCCTAGAGCCCGTCACGCCTGAAGACCAACCTCCCTGGACCTCCTCCTTACTGTCCATTTTCCCTATATAACCGCCTCAAGATTCTGTAATCTTTGAAGATGGGTCTTTGAGAAATTAGTCACCTGTCTTCCAATTTTCCGGCTAATCTATTTTTTTTTATTTTTATTTATTTATTTTTTTAATTACCAAAAATGAGTGCTGAATTTTATCAAGCACTTTTCTTTTTTTTTTTTATTGCAGTAACATTGGTTTATAACATTGCAAAAATTTCAGGTGTACATCATTGTACTTCTATTTCTGCATGGACTACATCCTGTTCACCACCAAAATACTAATTACAACCCATCACCACACACATGTACCGAATTATCCCTTTCACCCTCCACCCTCCCCCTTCCCCTCTGGTAACCACCAATCCAATCTTTGTCCCTATGTGTTTGTTTATTGTTGTTATTATCTACTACTTAATGAAGGAAATCATACGGTATTTGACCTTCTCCCTCTGACTTATTTCACTTTGCATTATACCCTCAATGTCCATCCATGTTGTCACAAATGGCTGGATTTAAATGGTTTCTTATGGCTGAGTAGTATTCCATTGTGTATATATACCACAGCTTCTTTATCCATTCGTCCCTTGATGGGCACTTAGGTTGCTTCAAGTCTTGGCTATTGTGAATAAGGCTGCAATGAACACAGGGGTGCATGTACCTTTGCAAATTGGTGTTTTCAAGTTCTTTGGATAAATACCCAACAGTGGAATAGCTGGATCATATGGTAGTTCTATCGTTGATTTTTGAGGAATCTCCATACTGTTTTCCATAGTGGCTGCACCAGTTTGCACTCCCACCAGCAGTGTATGAGAGTTCCCTTCTCTCCACATCCTCTCCAACACATGTTGTTTCCTGTCTTGTTAATTATAGCCATTCTGACAGGCGTGAGGTGATATCTCATTGTAGTTTTGATTTGCATTTCCCTGATAGTTAGTGATTTTGAACATCTTTTCATGTGTCTGTTGGCCATCTGTATATCTTCTTTGGAGAAATGTCTGTTCAGGTCTTTTGCCCATTTTTTAATTGGGTTGGTAGTTTTTTTGTTGTTGAGATGCATGAGTTCTTTATATATTTTGGAGATTAAGCCCTTATCAGATGTATGGTTTGCAAATATCTTCTCCCAATTGTTAGGTTGTCTTTTCATTTTGTTGATGGTTTCCTTTGCTGTGCAGAAGCTTTTTAGTTTGATGTAGTCCCATTTGTTTATTTTTTCTATTGTTTCTCTTGCCCGGTCAGATGTGGTGTTTGAAAAGATGTTGCTAAGACCGATGTCGAAGAGCGTACTGCCTATGTTTTCTTCTAGAACTTTCACAGTTTCAGGTCTTACATTCAAGTCTTTAATCCATTTGGAGTTAATTTTTGTGTATGGTGTAAGGTAAGGATCTACTTTCATTTTTTTGCATATGGCTATCCAGTTTTCCCAACACCATTTGTTGAAGAGACTTTCTTTTCCCCATTGTATGTCCGGCTAATCTAATTAAACTCCATGTCTCGATCTCTAGCTTGTTGTGATTAATTGGCTCAGATTGCAGCAATGGAAGAGCGAGCCCATTGCTCAGTATCACATGCAATATCTCATTGAATCTTTACAATAAACTATGAGGTAAATACCATATCATTCCTATTTTATAGATGAAGAAATTGAGGCACACAAATGAGAGGTAACTTGGCCCTAGTGCCACAACCAGTAATTAACAATTGACCCAAGACTCTCAGGAATAGCTGATGCCTGAGCTATTCACTATCACACTCAAAAGTACAATCCTTTTTTTCCCTCCCAATTAAAGACTCTTTTCATCCTTCCTGGACAGCTATTCCAAACTTTTACTTTTTCTTTAAAATCCCTACTCTGGCACCTAATTCTCAGTCCAGAAAGTAGATTCCTGTCCCCTTAATCAAGAAAACAAATGCTGGTAGGCATGAAGTTCCTCTCCCTCCTTCCCTTATGTCTGTAAGGTTCTCTCTCTCTTCACACATTCTGGCTTCTCCTCTGGGAGGAGAGGAGGAGAGCATGAATCTCTTCCCTCCCCTCTGCTCGCTAAAGACCATGCTTAATTTTTTAGCCCTCTGTCACCGGTATCTTTGTTATTTACCTTCCCTCTTGTGTCCAACCACCTACCCACAAATATATTCAAATTCCTCCAATTGCAAAATAAAATCAAACCTTCTTCTACACCACCTCCTCCTCAAATAGCCTCATTTTTCTTCCTTTCTCAGCCAAACTTCTGGCCAGAGTTGTCTCCACTCACTGTTTCCATGTCTTCACTCTGCATTAGCTTCCCAATCTATTGTAATTTGGCTTCTAGCCCTATGTTATCTCTCTGAGGTCACAAGTGACCTCTTTATTGCCAAGTTTTAAGGAACATTTTCACATTTATTTGCAGTTTTTTCCAACACTGGTCACTTTTTTCCTTGGGAAATGTTCTTTCTTGTGTTGGAATACACCACTGTCTCCTAGTTTCCCATTTCTCTAACTCCTCTTTCTCAGATTGTGTTACTGGGTATTCTCCTTTATCTCACTTCATGACATTGGTGAGACTAGGGCCCTCATAACACTTACACAGATAATCTCATTTATCCCATAGAACAACCCTTTGAAGTGTGTATTACTTTCCTTATTTTATACACATGGCAACTCAGGATTAGAGAAGTTAACTGAATTGCCCAAGGGCATACAGCAAGTACAAACTTAATCCAGAACTACAGACAGAACCTGACTCTAAGCATGCCACATCATGCTGTTTTGCTCCAGTGAGTAAGGACATAGCACAGCAATAGAGTGGCTTTGGATTCTGAATTAGTATCCTAGGTCTATCACTTACTAATTTGCATGCTGTGTGACCTTGGGCAAGTCTTTAACCTCTCTGAGACTCAGTTTCTTCATCTGTAAAATTTGGAAAGGAACAAGGTTGCTGGGAAGATTAAAGAGGAATGTTTACAGACTTCCTAATCCAGTTCCAAACACAGGAACTCAATAACTGAGATAGATTTCTTAGGATGATGGTGATAACAATGACTATAGTTACTAACCTTTTGCCCCTCAACTAATTTTCCTACACTTTGTCTAACCTGATTAGTCTACTTTATTGTCACTAGTTCCTGTTTTTGTTTGTTTTTGCCTGACTCAAACATCCTCTGAATGAAGGTAATTTCAAACGAGGCAAGTAGCCAAACCTCTGTGTCTTCTCTACACACTGTCTCTGCAGGCCTAGGCCTAGAAACGCAACACACGCTGACCAGAAGGCTGTGCAACTCCAACTCTTCTACACATGTATTTGTTAATAATATTACTTTAAAATAATGGGTAGCATAGCCCTTTAGAGTTCTATACACATGTATCTCATTCAATCTTTATAATCACAGAAAGACGGTATTACTATTATTACGCCAATTTACTAATTGGAAAGGGCACAAATGCCATCTGTTAGAGTGCACTACATGCAGGCACTATGATAAGCAATTTATATGTTATCTCACTAACCCTTTCAGAGCACTTCCATGATCTGGGGGTTATTAGGTCCATTTACAAAAATAAAAGGTGCATGTCCCACTCTCGTCTGGGCTGCTGCTCCATATAATGGTGGAGATGATTTTAATTTTTTTAGGCCAGGGGAGATCACTTCCGAAGGTGGTAAGTGAAGTCTCCAGGTCCATCCAAGGTGATGCCTGCAGGACTTCTGGTCTTTCCTTGTCTTAGTCTTTGCTTCTGGGCCCCTCATCCCGCCCCCCCCCCACGGGACTTCCACCTGGTTTTGCAGATGGACTGGGGTGAGGAGGAGACTCTCATCCCTTTCGTAGGTCCAGACGCTTCAGACCGAGTTCTTGCCAGAGAGCAACACTGCTAGTTCTTAACTGATACTGGCTCAGCTGTGTAGCTTCCTATCTACATTTAGAGCTGACTAGCCAGATCCCCACCCCAGGGGCCTCCACCCTGCTTCGCAGGAGCTGCAAAGCAGATGGGAATATAGGGGGAAGTGATACCACCAACCTCTCCTCACCTCCCCGCCCAGTTCCCCAAGCCTGGCAAGTTGCTGGTGGCATGTTTCTAGTAGGCATCGGTGAAAGCTCTGCCTTTGTTGGCAGCTCCTGCAGCTGGAGCACCTGCAAGTAATGTTTTGATGTATCGATGACCCTGTCCAAGAATGAAGACCCCAAATTAGAGTCCCTGGTTGATTGTTTCCTTGGACTAACAGAAGTTGGACCCAACACTCTTAAAGTGAACTAAGTTCTGGGAGCAGTATTTACCCGGATGTTTCTTTGATCATTTATAGCACAGGGAGACCTAGCAACGTTTCAAAACTAAACAGTTTACACTGTGTTCCTGTGTCTGAGTTTCTTCCTGCTGCTATCCAAGCTACAACTAGGGAGTAACATACTATTTCATGGGTTCTCTAGCTTTAACACCTTTCTAGGTTTGTTGAGAAAATGCTTTCAATTTAACTGCACTAGAAGTAATGTGAATACGTTTTATTTTAGTTCAAAAGAAATAAACCTTTCTGATAACTCCAAAAATAAATAAATAAATAAAAATAAATAAATAGAAACAAAAAAATGAATATATAAGACATTAAGTGACATCCAAATGAGCACAGAATTGCTAAGTAGGCATGTTGAAATTTGAACCCAAATTTTCTAAGGTCAACTGCAAAGCTCTTTTCACTGTACCCTGCTACTTCTCACCTGCAGACAGCCTTGTGGGGATAGAAAACTATCACTGGGGATACAAAAAAAGGTTTAGATACTTCACTTTAAAACTCTATTCACAAGATGAGGGCCATAGGGCTTTGCAGCAGCATTTCTGCAAAATATTAGGATGTTTAGCTCACTTCAATTTCAAATGAAATCTGTAGCATGATGTGCCAGGCACAAAAATAAATAGTAAATAAATAAATGGGAGAAAGAAAGAATAAAAATTATTGCAGTGAGTGGCAACATTAAGGGATACATAATCATGTAAAAGAGTCATAATAATATAAGAGATTTATCTCTTTATCTGCCTGTCCAGAGGGCAGGTTCTAAAATTCTTATTCTCTTTAGTATTGGTAAGACATCCAGACCCCCATTGCACTGCCACCCCCTACCACTGTGTTTGGTTTGAGAAGGCTCAGGGGGACTTGGTCACTTTCTGTCAATATTGGACAGGCTGTCACAGGGTAGATAGAAGGAACAGATGAAATTTGTATAGCTTAAGGGGACAAAGTGAGGACCTATGGGTAGAATGTATAGGAAGACAGATTTTTGCTCAATATAAGGAATGGTTTTCTAATAATCACAGTGAAGGGTCACGTCAGTCTCCAGGCCTCCAGATAACAGTCTCTTCCATTTATCTTCACTAATATAATGTTACAAATTTGGAGTCAGGCAGCCAGGGTCATTCTCTTCAGTGTCTGCCTCTAGCCTGTCTGGATCCAGAGTGATTTCTCCAAGAGAGAGTTTAGACCTAAGATTCCCCTCTAGCCACCTATCAAGACCTCTCCTCAGGAGGGCTTTGCAGGTCCTGGCTGTGTCTCCACTCAGTGAGATGCAAGTTGGCCCCTCATGGGAAAGCTCAAGGTTAACCGGGAAGGTTGGGGCTCTTACAGTCTGCTTTGGAGCAATTCTAATGGATGCTCTAAGGAGGAAGTGGATGCAAGCTTAGGTTAAGAAGCTACAGGCAGAGTTACTACTGAGCCTCAGGGAGTAGGCCTCTCCAGAGGCATCCCTAGAAATCAGTCAGCACCTAGGAGTGAGGTGAAGGCAGTCTTAGGGCCTGTGCTTAGAGATAGGTGTAGGGCAGAGAGAAGAGGTTGCCAGAAAAAAATGACTGCCCACTCTTGTTGAATTTCCAACTTTTCTGAGTTGGAACAGAAAAGTTGGAACTTTTCTCAACATTGCTGCCAAGCTGCCATCAGGCCCTGTTCTAAGTGTTTTATGTGTCTTAACTAATTTAATTTTCACAACAGCCTTATGAGATAAGTACTATGATTATCATCCTTATCTTTCATATGAGAAACCAAGATACAGAGATGCCAAGGAGCTTGTTCATGGTTGTACAGCCAAAAGACAGCAATGGGTTCAAGAAATCTCACTCAGGTCTTCGACCAGCAGAATCATCATTGCCTGGAAACTTGTTTGAAATGCAAATTCTCTAGTCCCACACCAGACCTAATGAATCAGAAATTTCCATGTGTAGGCCCAGAAATCTGTGTTTCAACAAGTCCTCCAGGGTGTTTCTGATGCCCACTCAAATTTGAATACCACTGTTCTAAAGCACTCTCTAGGTGATATCTTTTCTCTCCTTCCCAATCACAAGTTCTTCCCATCCTCCCTGCACAGGTATTCTAAACTTTTACATTTTTCCCTAAAGCCCTTACTTTGACACCTAGTTATCAGTCCAGAAAAATGGACCCCTCTCCTTATCATCAAGAATACAGATACTATTAGGCATAAAGTCCTTTCATCTCTTTCCTTTACATCTGTAAATTTCTCTCCCTCTCCACCCATCCTGGCCTTTCCTCTTGGAGGAGAGGAGGAGAGTATGAGCCTCTTCCCCCTGCCTAACCCCTACGGATGTGCTTTACTTTTAATCTCTCTTTCACTGGTACTTTGATTATTCACCTTCCCTCTTGTGTTCCTCCCCTCTACCCACAAACATATTTGAACTCCTCCGATGGGGGTGAGGGGAAACTCTTCCTTCTACTTTGATTCCCTCTGGAATTACTATGCCTCTGGGTTTATTTCAAGAGACTTTAAGATTCTTCAGCTATCACCCCATGCATACATTTACCCAACTACTTCCTTCTGACAACCTCATCTCCCTCACCCCAGTCTTCTACCTATGGAAAACCATTCTCAGTGAGCTCAGAGGTCCCCCCACCCCAAACCTACCTAGAGACCGCTCTTCAATACCAAAACACCACTAGTTGTCATGTCACCCTTGCTGGGGAGCCTCTAGACTTAAAAAAAATTGAGAATAAGCATTCATCCACTTCCTTTACCATCACTATCCCCAAGAACCTGCATGGCAGCTTCCTACTGCATATGGCATAAACTAGGAAGTCTTTTAATTCATTATCCTGGCAATAGCAACACTAGCTATAATTTTGAGCATCAACTGAGTACCTAGGACTATAAGTACTTTACCTGAATTATCTGAACTTCAAGGGAGTCTTGAGGAACACCTATCTACAGGCATATTTAAAAATAATCAAATGGAGGCTCTGAGAGGTTAAGTGACTTACCTAAGGATATGCAGTTAGGCAGTAGCAACATCAAGTTTAAACATAGCCTCTGTTCTGACAACAAACCCCTTAATAACATTAACTACCATTAAATCATTGTTTCATATGTACTATAGCCAGTCCTGGTGGTCTATTGGTTAAGATTTTGTGTTCTTACCGCTGTGGCCCAGGTTCATTTCCAGGTCAGGGAACCACACTACCCATCTGTCAGTTGTCATTGCTGTGGTGGCTGCGTGTTGCTGTGATGCTGAAAGCTATGCCACCAGTATTTCAAATATCAGCAGAATCACCTATGGTGGACAAGTTTCAGTGTAGCTTCCACATTAGACAGACTAGGAGAAAGAACCTGGCCACCCAATCCCCAAAAATTTGGCCATGAAAACCCTACGAATAGCAGTGGAGCATTGTATATAGTTCTGGAAGGTGAGAAGATAGCACCAAAAGACTGGGCAGAATCCTCTCTGCTGTACGCAGGGTCTCTAAGAGTCAGAATTGACTGGACAGCACTTACTATAATATGTACTATGTATTATGCCAGGTACATTTTGAAAATAGTAGTAAGACTAGCTGCTACTTATAAAAGACTTGATATGTGTCCTGTGCTATGTTAAGCCCTTTCCATGCATTATTTAATACGACACTGTGAGACAGAGCCCATATTCTTGCTTCATGAATGATGAAACTAAGACTTGAGAAGTGACAGATCTAAGGTCATTAAGCTAGAAAGTACATAAAACGGGGTTTGAAACCAGGTGTTTCTGACTGAAATTCCTTTGCTCTCAAGTACAGCATCTTGGCTCTTATCAGTCAATAGTGAACTGGGATTAAAATATAGCAGAAAGGGCATGGGCTTTAGTGAGGAGGGTCTTGAGTTCAAACCCTGAGTTGTCCACCTACTGTGTGACTTTGATCAAGTTTATTCATCTGAAATATGTTAGAATACTAAGTTTCTTGAGCTTGTGTGATAATCAAATGTGTTTATAAGTGCTCAATAATTGTGAATATCTGTCAATCTATCATCTTTCTACCTCATATCTTTTTATTGGGTGAAGTGGAGTCCCTTCTTTTAGATCTCTTAGAGATGCTCCTTGCTACCCTATAGATGAGCTGTTGGGTGGGGGTGGTAGGTGGGTAGAGATTAGTCATGACTTGGTCAGTTGTTTCTCTACAGCTGCTGGTCCACAAGCCCCTCTACAGCTGCAGATACTCAGTGGTAATGCCACCTAATACTCCTGAGTATGGCCTGAATGCCTAGAACAATCCTCATCCCCAATACCTCCTGCCTTGCCCATTTTCCCTTGACCAAACATACACTTGACAGTGAAGGAGGTAAATGCACTGGATTCCACAGAGTGCAGAAGGGCTATGGTGTGCTTTTGTTGAACAACTTTCTAGTTTCCTTCACTACTCAATGAGACCACTTAGGTCTTCAGGGACATGCCCCAAGCAGATACTTCTTCTCTTCAGACCTCACTTTCTCTTCAATCTTTCTCCTCCTATTGCTCTTAGAGTCCTCTTTTTCAATATCCTTGTGTCTAGTGGCCCATCTCTTCCATATCTCCTTCCCTTGTTTTGTTTTGCAAATTCTAGTACCTCAGGCTTTGGCTGGTTGGTAATGAAAACTATTTTCTGCCGTGTGTCTACCTTCAAGGAATAGGGGTAGGCTCTGGTCCTGTGTGTGAGTGGTTGGTGTTATGATTCCAATTCATTCACATCACCAATGAAAGTCATGTGTAATTTCATCATTAACTACCTAAGAAGTAAGCACATCTTACCAAACAGAGCATTAATTTTTCCCAGGTCAGAGTCTAGTCCCACATAAGAAAAGCATGTATTCCTTGTTAACATGACTTTACCCCTGCAATCTTGTGAAATAATAATCCTGTGATTGTGCCTTCTGAGCATAGCTTACACTATAATAGCTGTGAAGAGCTCTACTTCAGACACCTTCAATGTGTGACACTGGCTTCATATAGATTTTTTTTCTGGTCCTATATCTTTCACTTAATAGAAGAGAAGATAGTAGAGCCTAATTTCATCTTGACATCTGTCATATATCTATGACAGAGGAGATAGTGAACAAAGGATACCTATTATTGTGAGTAGAGACAAAAACAAATGACAAATATACAATATAATTTTAAGTATTGATAAGCACTAGGAAAAACATGTGGAAAGGGAGTGTATGATGGGAAGTGGCTATTTCAGATAGGATTGTCAGGGAAGGCCTCTCTGAGCCAGTGCCATCTGAGCAGTGACCTGAATGATGTGGGGAATCAAACTATGAAAAGGTCTGGGGAAAGAGTGTTCCAGGCTAAATGAAAAGCAAGGGAAAAGGCTTAGAAGTGGGATGTTCAAAGAGTAACAAGAATGCCAGTCTTAGAAACAGAGGTGAGAGATTGGCAGATGGCAGATCATGTAGGGCCTTATAGGCCATGGTAAGAAGTTTGGATTTTATTCTAAGTGCGATGAGAAGCCAATTGAGGGTTTTGGTCTGAGGAGAGATATGATCTTAATTCCCTTTTAAAATGATGACTTTGGGGGGCTGGGCCCATGGCATAGCAGTTAAGTGTGCCCACTCCACTGCTGGCAGCCCGGGTTTGGATCCCGGGTGCACACCACTTGCCAGGCCATGCTGTGGCAGAGTCCCATATAAAGTTGTGGAAGATGGCCATGGATGTTAGCCCAGGGCCAGTCTTCCTCAGCAAAAAAAGAGGAAGATTCGCATGGATGTTTGCTCAGAGCTGATCTTCCTCACACACACACAAAAAAGATGACTTTGGTTTCTTTGTGGACAATGGACTTCAGGGAGCAAGAGTAGTTATGAGGTGACAAGCTAGGTGGCTATAGCAGTAGCCCAGTCAACAGATAATTTTGGCTTGGACTTGGATTAAAGTATTAAGAAATTATTGGATTCTGTATTTGCTTTGGAGGTAAAGTTTACATGATTTGGTACTGGATTGGTTATGGGGAGTGAGGAAAAATAGGAGTTAATGATGACTTCTAGGTTTTATGCCTGAGCAAGTGTATGAATGGTGATGCCATTTATTCAGATGAGAAGACTGGGGGAGAAGCAAGTTTTATTGAGGTAGGGAATGAAGAGTGTGGTTTTGCACACATTGAATTTTAATCTGCCTATTAGATTTCCCAGAGGCTCAGCACACACTGATTCAGAAGCCGTGTCTACTGACTAACTGGGATCAGGCAACAGCAAGAGTCAAGGAAATGAGAACTCCTAAATAATCAGAAGTTAACTGACGTCGTCCTTTTTATAGAGAAAATTAGTTATAAAAAAAAAGAAGAAAGAGGTACTAGAATGGCAAATGATAGAACCATCAAGTCAGAACTTGAAGGCTGGAAGAAAACTTAAAGGCCATCTAATACCACTTGCTATCTGATGCTGGAATACCATCTACACCATTCCACCAATTAATCCAACTTCTTCTTAATTACCTCCGGTGATGAAGATAAATTCATTTCAGGTTGAAGCTACCCATTTTCATCACCTGAAAAATAATTTCACTGAATTCAGATGGTAGCCGCTTACTACCCTTTTCCCATTAGATGTGAACAACTCCACTACTTCTCCATTACCCACTTCATTCCCTCCCATCAGCCCTGTACTTTCTCCAACCTTGAGCTCTGGGATATCAATAATACTGGTCTGTCTTAATTACCATATTAGAAAGAGACATCAATATCAATACTTAGTAACAATATAAACAAAGAATCTCCAACTTCCCCTGACTTCCTAATTAGGATATTGTATCGGATTATGGAATGCCATACTTTGAAAGTTCTATTGACAAATTAGAGTGTGTCACAAGATGAAAGTCCCAACTGAGGAAGGGACCTAAATTCATGTCCTATTAGGAATCACTATAGTAAATGGGAAGATTAAGCCTATAGAAGAGAAGACTTGAGAGGCAGTTGGTAGGAAACAAATTGACTGCTAGCTTCAGGTACCTGAGGAGCTGTCATGAGGCATGGGGGAAATCAGATTTATTTAGTGTTGCATCAGTCGAAAGAATGAGGACACTTGTTTAAAAGTTATAAAGTCAGGGTACCCATGTGGTATCCACTGGCAATGCAGTGGGGGAAGGGCAGGAAGGTACATTACCACTGGATAGTGGTGACAGTCCAGGCTCCCCATCTCGCCTTCTATAAAGCATACCTGCAGTGGGGAGGAAGGTTGGGGGTGCCTCATTACAGCCTGGCAAGGATGGAAGTCTAGGCTCCACATTTGACCTTTGCTGGCATAAGTGTGTGTGGGGCCACATTTTTGTGTGTGTGTGTTTTTGTTGCAGTAGAGCTGTTATTGTTTAAATTTTTTCTGTCTTGCTCAGCTGCTCTTTTCCTGATCCTTTGGCAGAAGACAGCAGGCTTCTCTTGGAGCGTTTTCTTTCTTTTTTTTTTTTTTTTAAATTTTATTTATTTTTTCCCCCAAAGCCCCAGTATACAGTTGTATGTCATAGATGCACATCCTTCTAGTTGCTGTACAATCTTGGGGCTTTTTCTGTGCTCTTTGGTCTGGGTTGCCAGCTTCTCCACTATCCAGTCTGGGATATGTGAGGCAAAAAGAAAACTCAGAGAACTCATCACCATATCATTTCTCAGGTCCTGAAGATCCTAGCCAGTCTTCTTATGCTTGTCTTATATACAATGTCCAGGGGTTTTAGTTGTACTTAGCAGGAACAACAGGGAAAAGTACATCTATTCCATCTAACCATTTCACAAGGCTGTCCATGGATGAAATGGGCAGCCCAGAGGTGTAACAAATTCCCTTTTCTTGGAAGTGTCCAAGCAATAATTGACTTGGCTAGTAATGTTCTAGACATAGAGAAAGCATTGAATGGGGCGTTAAATGGAAAGTTCTCAAAGTTTCTTTCTAGTCTACGGTTTCTACAATACTATGCGTTTTAAAAAATATTTAATTCTTTTTTATGTTCAACATGATTAGTCATTTAACTTATATTAAATTAAAACTGCAATGAAATACTACTTTACATCCACTAGGATGGCTATAATAAAAAAGACAAATACCAATGTCCCCAACTTACAATGGTTCAACTTATGATTTTTAAACTTTACAATGGTGTGAAAATGATACACTGTCAGTAGAAACTGTACTTTTGAATTTTGATCTTTTCCCGGGTTGGCAACATGCAAGACGATACTCTCTTGTGATGCTGAGCAGCAGCAGCTAGATGCAGCTCCCAGTCAGCCACACCATCATGAGGGTAAAAAAACGATATACTTACAATCATTCTGTACCCACAACCATTCTGTTTTTCACTTTGAGTGCAGTATTTAATAAGTTACATGAGATATTCAGCACTTTATTATAAAATAGTTTGTGTGTTAGATGATTTTGCCCAACTGTAGGCTAATGTAAGTGTTCTGAGCACATTTAAGGTAGTCTAGGCTAAGCTATGATATTCAGCAGGTTAGGTGAATTAAATGAATTTTCAACTTACAATATTTTAAGCTTAATGATGAATTTATCAGGACATAACTCCATCATAAGTCCAGGAAGATCTGTAATAAAACGTGTTGGTGAGGATGTGGAGTAATCAGAACCCTCATACACTACTGGTGGGAATATAAACTGGTGCGGCAACATTGGAAAACAATCTGACAGTTTCTCAAAAAATTAAACAGAGTTACTATTTGACCTAGAAATTCCACTCTTAGGCATATACAGAAGAGAAAGGAAACCATATGTCTACGTAGAAATGTGTACATGAATGTTCATAGCAGTATTATTAATAATAGCCAAAAGATGTGAACAATTACCAATGTTAGAACATTTTCACAACCTTGAGGTATTTAGTCCTTTTAATCAACAAGTACTTATTGAGTGTCTTCTACATGTTAACCATTATGCTGGGTGCTGGGGATGTAGCAGTGAATAAGACAAACAGGTTCCGAGTTCTCATGGAACTTATATTCTAGAGAAGGGAGACAGCCAAACAAGCAATAAATATTATTAAGATAATTTCAGATACAAGTGAGGAGGGGAGTGCAAAGAGGCCATATTAGATAGGGTGGTCCGCAAAAGCCTCTCCCAGGATCTAATGTTTGAGCTGATATTTGAATGATGAGGAACCAGTCCTATGAGATCTGGGAGGAGAAGGCTGCATACAGAGGAAACAGCAATTTGCAAAGGTGGAAACAAGTAAGTTGCATTAAATAAACCTAAGAAGGCCAATGTGATTATAGTATAGTGGATAAGGCATTGAGAGATCACATTGGATTTTGTCTAACATGATAGGGAATTCGTTTTCTTCTGAGATGAGAAGCATTTGGAGGGTTTTTAAAAAAATGACATGATCTGATTTATGTGTAACAGATTTTTTGAACAGGGCCACTCAGCAGAACACAAGTATGAAACAGTTTTGCTTTTCTTCAATACCTTTTTGTGCTATGTCAAATCCTCTCTGTCTGCTGAGTAGAAAATCTCCTAAGGACGTCTTGAGCAGATTCCATAATTAGCTGGTCACATTTCTTATTAAAAGTTGACCCTATCTAAAATTGTAATTTCATATCACATTCAAAACTTTCCCTTCTACATCATAGGCCAACTTTGTATCTTGATGGACCTAAATTGTGAAGATGATCCATAATGTATCCATAATGTTCTTTTTCTCCTCCTCCTTCTTCTCCAGCACTTTGTAATTGGTATGCATGTTTGTGTTTGGGGGGGGCATCAAGTTCTGGAGGTACTTTCTCCACTTCCCTTTTTAAGACTCAACTACTCTGGTCTTGGGGGAAAGGGAGAATGGGGAAGTAAGGGCAAACATCTCTTAACTGCTCACACTTGTGGTCCTTTCTTTTGTTGTTTTTGGCTTCTCTGGATAATGTTGACTGGGTATTCATACCTTCTGAGTTCAAGAGGTTCACCTATAAGTTATTAGGGGCTTCCTTACTGATTAGTTTCCTAATGTAGGAGATCCAGCCCCAGTTCTTCCTCTTCCATCCTCTCTCAGCTGCCACTCCCACCTGTAAACCCCAAAACCTCTTGCTGCTGGGGAGCCCTTGTCTTGTATCAAGCTTTCTTGGGTAGAAATTTATCTATCCTCTGGAGTGACCACTCGATGCACAGGAAACTCATTTATCCTTACAGACTGAGGAATAAGATGTTAGTTTTTCAATTCTGAAGGCTCCCACAATTGTTTTGAGTGATTCTCTTGTCTTGAAGAACCCTCTCACTTGGGTCAAGGGTCAGGACACTTCCAAACTCAACCCTTGAAAGTGAAGAAAAAGCTACCATATTATCCATTAGACCAATGATGCATGAGTCTGATAGTTCTTTCCCCTACCCTTTATATGCTATGTGGTGATGGAGCTACTGGGGTGGATTGTGACAAGGCTGATGTTGCCACCTCCCAGGAAGCCCTCAAGAACATATTTGGCTCCAGCTGTTGCCAATATTCTTTAGAATAAGACACTTATCCTCTTCCTCCTTCTTTTTCTTCTTCTTCCTCTTTTCTTTGTTCTCTCTCTTTTTTTTTTTTGTTTTTTTTTTGTTTCTTCTTTAGGTCCTCATTATAAAAATCAGGGCAACAGGAAAACTTACACTCACCACCCTGTAATATATTTTTATTTAAAAAATATAATTCAGGGGGCCGGCCTGGTGGTGTAGTAGTTAAGTGCATGCGCTCTGCTTCAGTGGGCCGGGGTTCGCGGGTTTGGATCCCAGGTGCACACCAATGCACCACTTGTAAAGCTATGCTGTGGCAGCATCCCATATAAAGTAGAGGAAGATGGGCACGGATGTTAGCCCACGGCCAATCTTCCTCAGAAAAAATAGGAGGATTGGCATCAGATGTTAGCTCAGGGCTAATCTTTGTCACCAAAAAAAATATATATGTATCATTCTGGTTTCTGTGTGCTGAATGGATTGTAAGGGCATAAGTGAAAGTAGGGAGACTAGTTGGGAATTTATTGCAATAATACAGATGAGATGTAATGAAAACTTGGACTAGGTTGGTAGCAGTGGTGGTGAGTAGCAGTAGCAGTTCAATTCAGACGACACTGTATTTTAGATGTAGGGTTGACCTGACATGCCAATTGAATGCATGTGGTAAAACATAAATCAAAGATGATTGCTAGGTTTTTGACTTGAGCAACTGGTTGGAAGGTGGTGTCAATTACCATGAAGAATAACAATGAAAGAAGGACTGGTTTGAGTGAGAATTGTGTTTTGGCCATGTTAAAGTTTGAGATGCCTATTAACCATCCAGGAGATACACCTGAATAAAAAAATAGAAAATGAAATTAGATTCTGGTGTCACTGAATTAGCTACAGCATCAACTTTGTGGGTATTTGGCTCATCCGTAATGAGACACCCATGCAGTATCTAAGTCAGCCATAAGCCAGAACTTCAGTCTTTCCAGAGACCTACTCAATAACGTCATGTTTTCCTTCACAGATGCAACCATTCTGGCTCATCATCATCTACCAAGAAAAGGTCTTCTGTGCAATAATTAATACCAATACATTGAGCAAGAAGCACTTACAGATCTCAGCATAAGGATGCCTTTGAGAATGGCATTACTGTATAAAAGCCATCCTTCCTTTTAACTGCCTTGCCACCCACACTATAGGACTTGGCTCAGCTACAGAAAGACAAAGGCATGGATATGATCACTGGAGACAGCTAGAAACAAGACAACCTACATAGTGGGACTAGATGGGCACTGCTTGCCAAAGAAACTCCTGTTGGGAGTGTGGGAGCCAGGCAGTTCCATAGTTGCCTCCCCTATGACTTCTTTATAATTAGTCCTGGTTCCAAATCTCTTCTAGGGTTTAAATCTCAGATAACCCCATGCCTTCAATTAGGTAATCAAGTACATACTACTGGAGTCCTTGGGCAACATTTTCAATTCAGGAGGCCAGAAGAACAATAGTAAATACCAATACACTGAGCAAGAGGCCCTTCTAGATCTCAGACAATGAAGGACTTCGTCTGCTAAACTTTTCTCTTAAATATTCTTCCTGCCTATGGTGTATTAAAGGGTGGTCTCCAAAAAGATATGTACATGTCCTAACCCCACATGTCCCAGTGACTGTGACCTTATTTGGACAAGTGTTTCACAGATGTAATTAAGTCAAGGATCTTGAGATTAAATCATTCTGGATTATCCAAGTGGCCCCTAAATCCAATGACAAGTTTCCTTATGAGAGATACACATAGGAGAGACACACAGGGAGAAGGAGGAGAAGGCTGTGTGAAGGTGGAGGCAGAGATTGGAATTATGCAGCCACAAACTAAGGAACACTTGTAGCCACCAGAAGCTGGAAGAGGCAAAAAAGAATTCTCCCTCAGAGCTTTCAGAGGGAGTGCAGCCCTGCCAACACTTTGATTTCAGACATCTGGCCCCTAGAACTGTGAAAAAACACATTTTTCTTTTTTTAAGCCACCAAGTTTGTGGCAATTTGTTATAGTAGCCCTAGCAAACTAATACAGTGTCTCACTTTCTTTATCTTCCCTTATTAAAGTATAACAAATCAACATATAAAAAACACTACCACCACCCCAAAAGTTTCCCTTGTGCCCCATTCTAGTCACTACACACTACCAAAGTAGCCATTGTCAGGACTTCTAACAGCATTGATTGGTTTTGTGATTTATATGAATGGAACCATACAATTTGTATTCATTTATTTCTGGCTTCCTTTGCTTGACTGTAAGATTCATCCACATTGTTTCATGTAACTGCAGAAGTTTCATTTGCGTTGCTGTAGCGTATTCCTTATATGGAATCCATTTATTTATTTTATCCATTCTACTGTTGCTGTGCATATGGGGAGTTTCCAGGATTGGGCTATTATGAATAGTGCTGTTATGGACATCCTTGAACATGTCTTTAGATGAGCGTTTATGTACTCATTTCTGTTGGTTATATACCTAGGAGTAGAGTATGCCTATGTTCAGTTTTAGCAAACACTATCCAACAGTTTTTCCAAGTGTTTGTACCAATTTACCAATATTATATGAAAGTTTCAGCTGCTCCACATCTTCAGCAAAACTTGGTATTTTCCATCTTTTTTTATTTTACTCATTCTGGTGAGTGTTCGGTGTTATCTTACTGTGGTTTCAATTTGTATTTCACTGATGACTAACGAAATTGGTCACTTCTTTGTATGCTTACTGGGAATTTGGATATCATTTTTGTTAAGTGTCTTCAAATCTTTTGCCTATTTTTCTAACAGGTTGTCTTTTGTATTAATTTTTAGAAATTCTTTATGTGTTCTGGATATGAACCCTTTGTCAGATGTATTGCTAATATTCTCCAACTCTGTGAGTTGCCTTTTTTTTCTGAACATGACATCTTTTAATGAACAGAAGTTTCTAATTCTAATTTCGTTCACATTATTGAATATCGCTTTTATGGATAGGGCTTTTGTGTCCTGTTTTAGAAATCTTTGCCTACTCCAAGGTCATGAAAATGTTCTTCTATGTTTTTTTCTCTAAAAGCTTTATTGTTTTACCGTTCACCTTTAGATCTACAATACATCTGAAATTGATTCCCAGCTATGAGGTTATAGGGGTCAGTATACCTTTTATTCCCATACGGCAATCCAATTGACACAGCACCATTTATTGAAGAGACTATTATTTCCTTATTGCACTGCAGTGCCACCTGCAACATAAATCAATTGACTGTATATATGTAGATATGTTTCTGGGCTATCTGTTCTGCTCTGTTGCTCACTTTGTTTATCCTTGTGCCAGTACCAAACTGTACTATTTGTATTATTTACCATAGCTTTATGATAAGTCATGATATCTGGTAGTATAAGTCCTCCAGCCAAGATTGCCTTGGCTATTCCTGGCCCTTTGAAATTCTATATGATTTTTGGAATGAGCTTGACAATTTTGGCCAAAAAAACCCTTTTGCTTGGGGTTGGGTTAAATCAATATATTTATTTTTGGAATAACTGAAATCTTTATAATAGTGAGTCTTCAAATTCATGAACATGCTGTAACCCTCCATTTATTTAGGCCTTCTTTAATTTCTCTCAATAATGTTTTGTTGTTTTCAGTATAGAGTCTTGCAATTTTTTCACTAGATTTGTTCCTAGGTATTTGATAATTTTCATACTAATGTAAGTGGTATCTTTTTAAATTTAAATTTCTATATATTGCTAGTATATAGAAATAAAATTTATTTTTGTGTACTGACCTTACATCCAATGACCTTGCTAACTTTACTTATTAATTCTAATAATTTTTAGATCCTTTTGGATTTTATACATATACAAATATGTCGTCTGAGAATAAAAATAGTTTTATGTCTTCTTTTCTAATCCTTATGGCTTTTACTGCTTTTTCTTATTCTATTGCACTGGCCAGAACTCCAATATAATCTTGACTAGAAATGGTGATTGCAGGCATTCTTGACTTATTCCTGATCTCAGGAGGAAGGCTTCAATACTTCACTATTAAGTATGATGTTTTCTGTAGGTTTCTATAGACATTCGTTATCAGATTAAGGAAGTTCCCTTCTATGCCTACTCTGCTAAGAGCTTTTATCACATATAGACACTGAATTTTTTCAAATGTTTTTCTGCATCTTCTAAGATGGTCATATGATTTTCTTCTTTTTTCTATTAATGATCTAGAATGTTAAACCATCCTTGCATTCCTAGAACAAACCTCACTTGCCTGTGATGCATTTTACTTTTATAAAGCTGGATTCAGTTTAATAATACTTTGTTTAGTATTTTTACATCCATGTTCATGAGCGATTGATCTATAGTTTTGAGGGGTGTTTTTTGTAATGTCCTTCCTGCTTTGCTTTCCAATGGCACAAATAACTAAGTCAATGAATCATGTCCCAAGGAAGACTGCCTCATTCCTTGGGATGTTAGATATGCATTACTTAATAAGCATCCTTGTGCACCCATATTTGCTGGCTCAGGCTCAGCAACTTAACCAGGAGAAGGCCTTTCATTTTTTGTTTGTTACTCCCTCTCCCCATCCCTTATTAGGCTAGTGGTGATGGTAGGCCCTGCTGGAATCTCCTTGGTAGGTGTACTCCCCAGTAAAAGTGAAGGGAGGATGAAAGAACTACTGTTCTTGATCCTGTCTGCTGTGTAGGGGAGCTCATCCTCTTTTTGTAGGTAGGATTGAGGCTAGATCAGCTTATCCCTTATGGATCTGTCACCGACTAGGTGTCTCGAGAAATTCAAAGGTGGGTTTGGAAGCAATTAACTGTTTTTCCAAGTTTTTTCTTTTCCTTTTCTATGTTAAGGAGATGTAACCACAGCCATCCTGAAACTGACCAAGCCTCACCACAAGAGCTATGCCCATGACCTTTGCCTTATTTTTAATACAAAGATCCCTCCAAGAGGAGCTTAGGCCTCATTATATGGAAGCATGTTCTCCAACTGAATCTGTGCAAGTGAATACTCGCCTCTTCCTTTTGAATATTCATTCTCCAACCAAATAAAAGTTTCTGCTTTCCTTTGTTTGGGGATGCCATGACTTTAGAAATGATTCCTCATGACCTCCTATTTGCTGCAAATACACTTTAATTTGTGAGACAACTTCCACTGGTGTAGAGTCTTATTTAACTCACCAGCAGGTGAGCCCACTTGGTTCGGTAACAGGTCCTCCCACCCACTCTCCCTGCACAGCCTGCAAGTGTCCTCCCCTCAGGTTCCAGCCAGGTAGTCTAAGGTAAATTGTTTCTCTAACCCCACTTCATCAAAAGAGAGTCTGGTCTGAGATCAGGAAAGACAGATTCAGCTCCCTTCTGATGTACCAGACCTATCTTGGGGCAAGCAAGAAGCCTGATGCTTCTGTTTACTCTCCTTTCACCTAGCTGTCTCTTTAGGTGAATGGAGTTGTCTCTTAAGACTAATGAAACTCCTCTCTTGGAGAGATTTGCTGATATTGGATTTTTCCCCACTCAAGTAGTCCAGAAGACCCTTTAATCCCAAATGGAAGATTCGGTTCCAGACAAGCCTATATCACAGATGAGAAAACCTGGGAGGGCTATAGAGTGTAGTTTAGGAGGCTGGATAGGTATGGCAAGAGGAGACTGACTTGGTTGAAGAGAGATTAGAGGAGTTTCAGTGCCTTGTTAATCCCAAGCTGCTAAATTACACCTGCCATACTGGCTGGTGGGCCCAAGATCTAACTTATAGTGTGGATGTTTGGCAGGTTTATTATGCTCAGGAGTCACCCAAAAAAGTATGAGAAGCTAGGAATCACAGAGGCTTTTCCCTGCCTGCAAGTTCAGCTGATCTTTCAGATCTTATCATTGCGGAAAGGAACTTACATTTACTGAATACCTATTGCACCCTGTACTGTGACTCCTATTGTATACACCTATCTTATCTGTTTCTCAAAACAACTCTACTACATAGGTACTATTACCCCAGTTTCACAGAGAAGGAAACTGAGGCCCTGAAGGCATGATATAAATTACCAGTGGTCATATAGTTAGGAAATGAGATACTGGTTTGATTCCAGGTGTATCAGATTCCAAACCTATGTTGTATTTGAGCAAGATTCTTTCAGTTATAAGTGACAGAAACCCAATTCAATCTAGTTTAGGCAAAAACCAGCTAAAGAACAAAGGTATCTATTGGCTTTCTTCTAGGAAGAAATTACTGGGATAATCTAGGAAGAAGTACTAGGATGACTCATAGAATCAAAGGAAGAGCTGCAGGAACTGAGACTGGTGACTAGAACCATGGACTCAAAGCTACTAGGATTCTCTTTTACTCTGCTTCTCTCATCTTTGCTTCTCTATGCAAGTTCCTTTCATGTTCTCTTATTTCAGACAGGCTTTGTCTACTTGGCAGGAAACATGGCTCCCAAAAACCTAGGTTTACAAATTTCAATGGAAAAATAGCTTCTTTCTCCTAGAATCCACATATCTCAGAGAAGGACTCAGATTAGCCCTGCTTGGGCTGGATCAATCACTGTTGCCGGACGAAGTAGGATATTTTGTTTGGCCAGGCCTGGATCACATGCTTACACAGGTTGGGGAGAATCTGTTACTAGAAGAAGAAGGATAAGAAAGATAGGGCAGATTTTAAAAAGTAATTCCCATAGACTAACCACTACATGTACTTTTCCCACTACAGTAGGGTCTAGTGTAGGGTTAAGCAAACTTTTTTTGTCAAGGGCCAAATAGTAAGCATTTTTAGGCTTTGTGGGCCTTATACTGTCTCTTTTACTTCTTTCTCTTCCTATTTTTCTTCTTTTCATTTTTAGGTCATGGGCCATACAAAACAGGCCCCAGGCTAAATATGGCCTAGCTGACCACAGTTTGCTGAGCCCTAGTTGAGTGGATCTAAATAAGGACCCAAGCCCAGTACATTTTGAAACTAAGCATGCTACAATATCTTACGATCCAGACAACTGCACATGGGAGTGTTCAAATCTGTAGCTAAATGCATTTACTGAAATGGGGTAGATGTTTTAGTGAACAAGGCAAGAGGGAACTAATATTGGAGTGCCCAATTCATGTGAAATGGTAGCAGATTTATTTAACATGATCTCATTTAGTCCTCACAACAACTTTGCAAGGTAGGTACTATTCTTATACCTATCTGAGATATAGAGAAATTGAGACTTAAAGAGATGAAGTGACTTGCCCAAGTTGGCCCAGCCAGTAAGTGACATAGCTAGGGTTCAAACACAAGTCTCTCTGGCTACCAACTGCAGTACTTGTGAGGATTAAGTCCAGCAGGCACAGCAACAGCAGATACCTCTCTAGGATCACAAAAGGAAAGTAGTCATAATTATCTTCTGGGCATCACTTCTGTTTCAATGCAGACACCAGGTATTATTACCGTCTCTTATTTTACACTGTCTTTTAATAACCAGCACAGGAGTACCTTTTTACCAAATAATGTTAGTCAAAAGAAGTAAGTTATTTTAATATATATGAAAGACTGTTTACTTCAATGTTATTAGCATTTTATGTCTTTAAGCTCCTGTGCTTGTGTGCTACAGTGACATGGAGGTAGGGAGAATTAATCCAAATTTTCTTTTGTTTGAAGCAACAGAATATTGTTTTGATGAGGGTATATAGCCGGGTAGACCTCCTCTCTCTGTTTCTCTGTCCCCCCATACAACAGAGAGCTTGAAGCAGATGGCAGATTGATGTTGTATTTTCAGGAATGTCTTCTTCTTTTGACAATGATAAATTTGTAGGTTTTGAAATACATCCTTCCAAAAATAAACTAGCACATATCCTCTCAAGTCATCTGACATCGAGATTTTTACTTTGTCTTCTGAGGTCTGGCTGGGACCACAAAGTAAAGAAAATGAAAGAAACGTTACTTATTGTGCACCTAATAGGTGCCAGACACTTTCCTAAAACAACTCTGTAAGTTAGGTAGTATTATTGCCCATTTTAATTTTACTGCTTTGCATGTATGTGCTAAGTCCTTAATTATCCCCATTTATGAGGAAGCTGAGACTCCGAGAGAGGAAGCAACTTGCTCAATGTCACAGCTTGGCCAGAGCCAAGATATGACCTCAAGATGGTCAGACACTCAAACTCTGTTCTTTTTCTACTATACCATGCTACCAGTAATTATTCTCTGGTCCCTACAATTCCTGAACCAGAGCAAGAAATAGAAGTTTATATTTATGAAGTTGAGACATTAGCATTTTAGCCCCTTTAGGGTTCCTGGAGTTCTTCACTTTGGGGATTTGGAATACAGTGAGTCATGAGGCATTTTTTGGCACGTGACATACCCTTTTTGAAGACCCACTTGTCCCCTGTGAGCACACTGCTTTACCCACAACAGAGTCATGCACGGAACTGTCCCCAGCCCACCCCTCTACCTTATCTTGGCCCTCTTACAGTAATCATGACTGGACCAAGATTGCAGTGTATCCCAAGGTGAGACCTGTAAAATTCCTCTCAGGAAACTACCAGGCCCTTCCCTAGGACCTAAAAGAGTAAAAAAAAATATTTTGAGATATATAACACATAAAGAAGAGGGAGAGAGGGAGAAAGGAAGGAAGAGATGGAGGAAGAGAGGGAGAGAGTGAGGGAGGGAATATAAACGAGAATATACCATAATAAATGTTTCCTTGCTTTTCTCTCTATATAAACACTACAGTTTAGTTTTGCCTGTCTTTAAATTTTTATGAATGGAATCATATGCTATGTTCTCTTTTGTGTCTTGCTTCTTTCACTCAATATTATGATTGTGAGATTCATTCCAGATATTGGGTATTATAGTTATTCATTCATTCTTGTTGCTAGTCATCATTTTCCTCTACAAATATACAAATATATAGTATAATTCATGAATTTATATGTCCTTTTTATATGGGGCCATGGTGATCATCTGTCTGGTGCTCCAATATTAGTTTATGTGCTGTGGAAGTAAGTATGAGCCTTAGGTTCTTCATCAGTAAAATGGAGATAACAGAAATAGCTAATGCATCAGTTTGTTGTGAAAATTAATTAAAATAGATATTAGCTTAGTGTGCATAGTGCCTGGCTGGTGCTCTATTTCTTCCACAATGAGAAGCTTTAATGCACAGAGCATGTGGCTTTGGAACCAGATATACTTGGCATTGATTTCTAGTTCCATTGCCTCCTTTGCCTTTTTCAAGCCTCAGTTTTCTCACCTATAAGATGGAGACTAATAATATCCCCCAATCTTCAAAACAGACACAAATATTGAATTATTATGTTGTACATCTGAAACTAATATAATGTCAATTATATATCAATAGAAAAATATCCCCCAGCAGAATTTTGTTACAGGAGTCCTATTAAAAACTGTATGATACATGGCATATGGTAGGCACTTGGCAGTTGTTTTTTTATACAGTCTAGGCAGTGGTGTTTAGAAAATATGGTGAGAGAGTATCAATCTCCCAGCTTAGCACAGAGAGGCAGCACTGAGACATGTGTGTGTGTGTGTGTGTGTGTGTGTGTATGTGTGTATGAAAAAGAGAGACAGACAGACAGAAAGACAGACAAACAGAGAGACAGACAGAGACAGAGACAGAGAGGTGGGGGTGAAACCGAGAGAAATAGTGAGGCTGTTTTCCTATGGCCCAGCCTAACCTCGTCTTGAAACAGAGAGGGAGGACCCTTTTGAAGTGGAGGCTGCAAAAAAAAAGGCTAACTCAAGATGTGTTTTTTCCCTGAGTGGGGGACTCTGATGAATGGGTGACCTGAGTGAGGAAAGTGTAGTTATTGTTACATTTGTCTTACTGTGACAACCAGACATGAAGTGCACCACACTGAACCCTGGAGAATTACCTTAGGAACCCACACTGGCCAATCAGAAGCAGTTTTGCCAGTTGTTATTAATTATTACACAAAAGTTCTCCCTTCCTCCTCAGAAAATTGACTCAACCCTGTCAGCACTTTCTGTTTGCCTTTATGACTGATAAGGAGGGTGAGGCCTGAACTACTTTTATACCTTCCCCACCAAATGATTTTTATCCTAGTGGGGGGGAAACTATCTGTTGTGCCTCTTTCATGTCCTAGAAGCCACAGCCTGGACCTTATCCACTGAACTGGTTGGTTCTTCACAAACATCAATTCCTAAAGGTAGTTCTGGCTTTTTCTCAACACTCTTGCTCCTCCATATCCCCCCACCTCAGTATACTCCACCCTACTCTACCTCACGGACATGAACAAAACAGCTATTCAGAAGCTGTCATGTCACTGAGCATGAAGGACCAACTGGTGGTCAAAGGGAGGCCTGAAGAAGGGCTCTGGCCATCCAGAGATTCAAGAGACTGGACACTTCCATTAGTTCACCTTTGATAAGTCACTCCCTTTTTGTGGGCCTCAGTTTCACTATCTGTCAAATGGGAATAATAATCCTTTCCCTGCTCTCATAGCATTGCTGAGGATAGCTATAAAGAACTTCTTCAAAATGGAAGGCCTTAGTATATATAAGGTATAATAACAAAACCATTATTTATTAAGTGATTTATTAAGTATTTACTATAAACTAGGCACTCTGCTAAGCTCTTTATATACAATATCTTTTTATCCTTCATAACATGAGGCAAACAAGGTTACCATCTTAAATGTGTGGAAGAAGTAGCTGAGGCTCAGAGAGGAGAAGTTACTTGCCCCAAATCATATGGCTAGTAAGTGGGAGAGCTAGATTTACAGCCAGAAACTTGGACTATAGGGTCCATGTTCCTAACCACTTGCTATGATGCCTTTTTGCTGTTATTACTACATTACTCACGCCTTCCCATCTGCTAAAGTCCAGCTCAAGTCTCATCCCTTCCAGGAAGCCTTGTCTAACCACTCCAGCCATTAGCAGATACTCCTTCTTCTGAGTTGTTATTTATGGTGTATGATTAATTTGACGTCTAGCCCTATTGCCTTATCACCCTTAATGTACTGTTACTTAAGTTTTTCATAGGTGTTAGACTCATCTCCTCCTTACATATATTGTAAGCCCACTGGAACAAACATCATATCTCACACTTCAGTATCCACCATAGTATCAAGGACAAGGTAGAATCACAAACTTTTGGAGGTGGAAGGGATCTGAAAGGTCTTTTAACTGGGGTTGTTCTTTCAATAGTGATCTGACTATGGCAAAAAAAAAAATAGTAATAAAATCAAGAAGATTATCGTCCAACCTCCTAAAGATGCATATTTTTTATTAATACAGGTCATGAGTTGTTTTTCCATTAGTGCATTCTTTCATTCACTCATTCATTCATTTGACCAACAGTGCTGTAGTATTAGGTACTATGATAAGCAGTAAATTAAAACAGAGTCAAAACAGAGAAGAATCAAAACAAAGTCACTACCCTCAAAGAGCTTAAAACTTAAGAGAGGAAGGTGGATATGCATGTGAATATGTAAGACAAAGTATTTAAGGAAATATTCATAGGTAGAGTGGGAGAATACAAGAAAGAGAAGTCAGTTCTAATTGGGGCAAGGGGTAATGCAGTCATGGAAATCTTCCTGGAGGAGGTGAGCCTGGATCTGAATACTGGCCACTGAGTCTATGCTTATTAGAAGGCCAAGGTGAGGGAGCACCTCCAGTAGAGAAAGTAGTATAAGCTCTTTGACATGGAAGTATGAAATCACTGAGGAACATATATGCCATGCTAAAGAATTTTGATCTTATCCTATAAGCATTAGGGAGCCAGTAGAAGATCATTCTAGCAGTTTAGAGAATGGACTAAAGAGAACAAGGCTTCAAGAGGCAGGCAGAGAAATTAAAAGACCTTATAGATGAAGGGAGAACCAATTCGAAGACTATGTAGATGAAGGTCTTAACTAAGGCAGGAGGAAGGCAGATGGGGGGAGGTGGGTACAGACAGAACAGATATTAACAAATAAAACAGAATAAATAGGGTTTTGTTGATAGTTGGACATCTGAGGAGTGAGCAAAAGGGAGGAATCTAAGATTAAGCACACCCAAGTTTATGTTACAGCTTGGGTGACTGGATAAATGATGGTGTCATTTACTGAGACTGAGAACTCAGGATGAAGAACAAAATTTGAGGGAACTATTATGAGGGCAGGTTTGAACACAGTGAGTTTGAGTTTCTTGAGGGATATGTCCAGAAGACAATCAGTTATATGAGACTGAAGTCAAGAGAAAATGCTAGGCTGTGAAATTTGAATTATTATTTTTAACATTTATTGAGTACTTATTATGTCCCCAGCACTTCACAAGCATTATCTCATTTAATACTTACAAAGACCTTATTATTTAGGAAGTATAATAGTTTCCTTTTTACTAATGAGGAAACCAAAGCTTAGAAGGGTTAAGTAACTCACACAACTAGTAAGTGGCAGAGCCAGGATTTAAACCCAGGCCAGTCTGGCTTTAGTGCTTGCATTTTAATCACTGCTGTAAATGAAGTATTGGCAATATATGGGATTGTCCAAGGTACACATGCATACTGAGAAAAGAAGAAGACCAATGAGTATAATCTCTAGGCACAACAATCATTTAGGTATATGGAAAAGAGAAGCCTACGGAGGGGATGGAGGAGAAATCATCAGAGAGGTAGGAGGAGAAGCAGGCATGAGAGGTATGGCAGAAGCCAAATGAGTATAGAATTTCATGAAGAAGAAAGTGGACAACAGAGTCAAAGGCTATGGGGCAGGGGTTCGAGTAAGCAAGATTGCTGCAAAGAGACCTCTGGATCCAGCAATAAGGAGGTTATTGATGACCCCTACCAGAGCACTCTTAGAGGAATAGTGACAGTGGGAGCTGGAGTGTAGTGAGTTGTAGAGTGAGGAAATGCAAAGACTGAGGTGAGACTTCTTTGTTGAGGTATTTACCAATGAAGGGAAGGGGAGAGACAGAGTGACATTTTGAGAGAGATTAAGGGTAGAGAGATTTTTCTTCCAACTTAGAAGAGGTGATGGGGTGGAGTAGGATAAATGGTTTGAGGAGTGGGTGAAGATATAGAATACCTGATGTGGAGAATTGGAGAGTGGGCTGACCAGAGACACATTAAAAAGACTGCCAAGTGTAGCACTGAAAGCCCAGTTGAGGATGGAGTGCGTGGATTTGTAGGTGCCCTAATGTGACCTGCTGCATGGTATCTGTAGCTTCATAGATATATTGTGGGAAGAGAGCACACAGCAAGCGTTCTCAAACTTTTCCCACCCCAATAGTCCTGATGTGTGTGACATGAACAAAAATTAACAATTTCTGAGCATTTACCGTCTCCCACGCTCTGTTCTAAATGCTTTACGTATGTTCATTCATTTAATCCTTGAAACAACTCTAGGGTTTAAAAGTCTATTTTCATTCTCATTTTACAAATAAAGAAACTGAAATGCAGAGGTTAGATACACTGCTAGCAAACTAAGGAGCCAGGATTCAAATGCGGGTGTTCTGAATATGAATTTATGCTTGTAACCACAACACTATAACTGTTGCTTATTAAAGGGCAGTCATTATCAGCCCAGACTGGAGTGGGTGTGCAACAGAATCTCTGGGAAGGAGTTAAACTGACTTTGAACATTCCTTCTTCACCACACCCCACCATCCCAGATATTTTGAGATGACCCCTGGTTGAGAATCATTTATTAGTGGATGTGGCTAAAATACAAAGGGACTATGACACTAAATTTACGGTTAATATGATGTATTGTCGGGTCTAGGCTGCATCGGGAAACAGGTAGAACCATACAGGGTTAATGGACAGAAAGAAATACAAAGGTAATCAGAATGGAGGTGTTAAAAAGGAAGAAAATACATTGAGTAGGAACAAAGGATAAAGCTAGAAGGATATAAGATTGTAATCTTAGTAAGATAATGTTATTTAAGATTCTATAAGTGGATCAATTCCAGGTGATGACAAGGTCCAAGAGGTACCCTTGAGTCAAGACGATATTCGTTTTTTTTAGTAGTCATATCACACTGCTTATTCATACTGTGTTTTCTGACAACTAAAACGCTTAAGTCAAAGTTTTCACACATGTACTGGGCTATGCCATGCTTTTTTCAGCCTAAAGTTGGATAATTATATTTTTGGCTTCAGATGAAGAACTTTACATTATAATTATTATTATATTTGTCTTAAGTAGATCAGCCTGTTGAGATATTTTTTGGATCCTCCCTTTGTCATCAAGCTTATTTGCTCTCCCTTCCAACTACATAACATGCTCACATTGGACATACAGACCTTCCAGATCTGCCTCCAAACAAGAATTAAATAAACATTGAGCTAGTTAAAAAAAAAGGTTCTCAGTACTTTCCACGCACAAAGTCCTATACTAAATGTTACTGAAATGTACAAAACAAATAAATATTCAATCCACCAATTAACAAATGTTGTGATAAGCTTTGCGCTGTGGGAAATGCCAAGAGATCAGGCATTAACATTTATTGAGTGCCAACTATGTGCTAGGCAGTAAACTAGGCAGGTTACCTATGCCAGCCCATTTATTGTCACAATAACTACATGTGATATATATGAAAACTAAAGCTCACAAAAGATTAAACATTTTAAAGTCACAAAGAGACCTAAGGCAACAGAGGGACTTGAAACTAGTTCTTTCTGGCCCTAAAGGCCATCTTCTTTCCATTACAGCACAGGAGGGAAGATAAAGTCCCTGCACGTGGACAGCTCACAGCCTAGTTGAAAAGATAATTGTTGTCTAATTATTTCATATAAAAATCTTAGGGGGGGGCCGGCCCCATGGCTTAGTGGTTAAGTGCGCGTGCTCCGCTACTGGTGGCCCAGGTTCGGATCCGGACGCGCACCAACTCACCACTTCTCCAGCCATGCTGAGGCCGTGTCCCACATACAGCAACAAGAAGGTTGTGCAACTATGATGTACAACTATCTACTGGGGCTTTGGGAAAAAAAAAAAAGAAAAAGGAGGAGGATTGGCAACAGATGTTGGCCCAGAGCTGGTCTTCCTCAGCAAAAAGAGGAGGATTAGCATGGATGTTAGCTCAGGGCTGATCTTCCTCACAAAAAAAAAAAAAAAAAGAAATCTTAGGGGATAAATTGCCTCTGACCCAAAGAAAGTGACACCCATCTTTGCCAAACTAGGAGTCAAGGGTAGTGATTGAAAACATTGATTATGGAGTCAGATAGCACTGGATTCATCCATCAGATATAAGTTAAATGATTACTATGTATTAGGGACAATGCATAGATCTGAACAAATATACGAAATTCCTGGTTTTATGAAGCCTACAGTCTGGTAGGAGAGAAAGTCAGTAATAAGTCAACAAATTAAGACACTTTCAGGAATGATATCAGCTACAAAAATAAATAAAGCAGGGTCAGGCGAAAGAGAATGCTCGGGGTATGTGTATATTCATGTTATTTTAGATAAGGTGGTCAAAGAAAGCCTCAAAGTGACATTTGAATGGGGATTTGAATAATGTGAAAAAGTAAGCCATAAGAATAAATCTGGGGGAATAGAGCTCCTGGCAGAAGGAATAGCAAGTGTACAGACCATGAGGTGGGAAAACATTTGACCTGTCTGAGGAACAGCAAGAAAGCCAATGGGCTGGGGCATGACGAAGGAGGGAAGGAGTCATACCAGTGAGATTTGTGATGTAGGCAAGAGTTTATTTTTGCTCTTCTGTAAAATGGGGGTAGTAATAGTACTTATAAGGACTAGAGTAAGGAATGAATGAGATCATAAATGTTAAGAGCTTGATACAAGTCTGGCACATAGTAAGTGCTCAAAAACTCATACATGACATCATTGTTATTATTATTAGGCTGACCATGCCTAGTTTTGCCACACAAGTGGCAAGGTTTGAATTAGAAGCATGACTCAAGGCAGAAGACTCTTTTGTGAAGGAGGCAGAGACCAGAGCATTAGCAGAGATGACGCAGCCAGAAATATAAAGCAAGATCTGCATCCTTCACTGGCACAAACAGACTAGAATGGTGTCACATAGTGACCCATATTTAGTATGGGGGAGAAAAACTGGAACATTGGCAACAGGGCTGAACAACAATACATCATGATGGTTCACAGGGGGAAGTGCACTGGCTTGAGAGTTAGGAGGCTTTGTCTTCTCATCTATAAAATAGGAATAATAACTACCTCATAGAATTGATAAGATTATTGAAAGCACCTAGTGCACAGCTGACGTGTAAGAGGGGCAGAAAACATTTTTGTTTGGTTGGTTTCTTCCTGCTTCCTCCTATCCTCAGGATGAAAAACAAAGGCCAGTTGTCTATTGTTAAGAACTGGGGTGCATGAAGAGGCATCTTGGGCTAGAAAACTCTGTTGTCCACACTAAATATGCCTCACAGATGCAAGTCACAATTGCTAGACAACATTCAGGACAATTGCTTGAGACCTCCTCAGTTCTCATCCTCATTTGTTGCTAAATTCATGGCTCTCTACTCTGATTCCAGGCCACTGGCTCTGATTGATCCTACCAGAATGTAGAATTCTTCCATACTTTTTCCTTCCTGCATTTAGGCCCTTGACTTGCCTACACTTTGGTTTGCACGCTTCTCTGGTCCTTTGTGCCTCCTTATTGTTTAAGGGGAGGATGAGAATTTCCTTACCCTGAAAAATCCACTCTCACTCTTCCTTTCATACTGGGGCAGGGAAGGAAGGGAAATGAATGTGGACATCTGTCTATATTGGGTCCCCACCATCAGAACAGGGCCACCTTGTCACTGCCTGAATGTTCATTGTCCCTGGATCCATCTAACAGGGAAAGTGACTCAATACTAAGCCTCTCCACCTCACCATCCCACCACATACATAGATTTATTTTTTTTTATATTTTTACTTAGGTAGGCAGAGAGGGGTAAGAGAAGAGACTTCTTTGGTACTTCTTGCCTCAAGCCAGAATTAGTCAGCACCACAGGGCAAAGATGAGCCTAAATGTGGAGAAATGAGTAGGGCCAGCTACCACCAAAGTCAAGAGAGCAGAGCTAGGAGGAATGATGCAAGAGGATACACATCATTTTAGCTGTTTTCTGGAGTGATGTAAGGCATAAATGATAAGTAATTAGAAAGTATTTTGAATTAGTGGATTCAGCTTGTGTTTGACTACTGGCTGAACCTCCTTTCTGCCCTTCAGGCCACAGGTAATTGACCTTGGCTTGAAACCCCTGGAAAAAGAAATTAAGCAGATGAGTTACTGGTGCCTGGGAATGTGTTTTGACACAAACCAGAATATATCATTCTGAGTGGACTGCAATTTGTGGTTTGACAGCTTTATGCAAACAGTAACCAGTGGACTCTGGGCTCCAACAAACAGATCCCCAGTCCATCAAAAAATATCAAGGAAACTATGGCATTTGGAGTCTGAATAAGGAAAAGATTTTCTGTGAACGCATTTGTTTTATTCTTCTGTACCCCACTTAGGCTCTTTGTTTATGTATAGGGTTGATTTGTGTAACTGTTACCAAACCAAGTGGGCTCGCCTGCTGGTGAGTTAAATAAGACTCTACACCAGTAGAAGTTGTCTCACAAAGTAAAGTGTATTTACAGCAAATAGGAGGCCATGAGAAATCATTTCCAAAGTCATGGCATCCCCGAACAAAGGAAAGCAGGAAGTTTTATTTGGTTGGGTAATGATTATTCAAAAGGGAGAGGCGGGTATTTGCTTGCACAGGCTCAGTTGGAGAACATGCTTCCACATAATGAGGCCTAAGCTCCTCCTGGAGAGATCTTTGCATTAAAAATAAGGCAAAGGTCATGGGCATAGCTCTTGTGGTGAGGCTTGATTAGTTTCAGGATGGCTGGTGGTTACATCTCCTTCACATACAAAAGGAAAAGAAACTACTTGGAAAAACAGTTACTTGCTTCCAAACCCACCTTTGAGTTTCTCAAGGCCCCTAGTCCCTGACATAACTGTGGCTTGCTAAGATTGTGCAAGTGTTGATAAGTAAATGTTCACTTTGATATGAAACTCATATCAATATGATGGCAAATGGTCTGCTGTATATCATCTTGTAAAGAGAGGCAGGAGCGGAAGTTCAGGAAATTATGGAATGAACTGGGTCCTTAGAAAAGAGGGGAAATGAGATTGTAAATCATTAATTTTAAATTCAAGTAAGAAGGGAGAACTGACTGAAGCTCAGGATATATTGGAAATTAACCAGCAGGTTTTGGGGGCTTATGTATAACCTAAGCTGTCTGACAACTTTAAAGAGCAACTACTCCTGGTATAACCCTCCTACTTGACAGGGCAATGTAAAATGCCCTGTACTCTTGTACTCTTCCTGCCAGAAAAGATCTAGGGCCCTTTGAAGAGACAATACTTACTTTCCCAGGTCTGAGAAGAGACTGTGTTTCAGGCATCTCACTGTTGTTACAAGGCAATGTTGATGGTACTATTTTCTGGAAGGCAATTTTGTAATATGTAATTAAAAATTTTAGAAACATTCATGGGCTTTGATCCAATAATTCCCATTCTAAGAAACCATAAAAAAGCTATAGATGTACCTTTATGCATCAAGATGCTTATTACAGTGGTGAGGTTTATAATAGTAACACATTGCCAACAATCTCTATGTCTAATAGTGGGAAAAAGTTTAAATAAATCATGTATGATGGGGTATTATGCAACTATTAAAATGATGTTTACATGGAGCTTTAAAAGTAAGATTAGATTATGTTTCTCATATAAAGTTATAGAAAAATTAAAAAATTATATATATATAGTATGAACATAACCATGTAAACACATTTATGTATAGAAAATAGATTAGAAAGAAATGCACCTAACCATTACTGATGATTATCATTGTTTAGTAGGATTATGAATGATTTTTATTTTCTTCTTTAATTTTTGTATTTTTCAAACTTTCTACAGTGAGCATATATTGATGTTATAATCAGGGAAAAAAAAGCTATGTGAGTTTTAATAAAAACAATGGTTCCTTGAAAGTTTTCTTTTTTAAACTGGGGTGTGTTGGGATGGAAAAGGGAATTCCTAGGAGAAAGAGGAGTCTGAAGTGGAACTAGTCAGTGGTTCTGCAATCTCTCCCTGTGAATGGAGAACTGGGTCCCCTAGAGGTATGTACAGTGACCTGAAAACACTGGTACAAGTTGTATACATACCACTTCATCTTCTCCCACATTCCTTGTGAAGTTTGAAGAAGACACCATTCAATTCATTGGTCATCTAATCTGGCTAATCATAAATATGCATTACAAGATCCCTGTGTGATTCAAATGAAACTCAGGCATCTGGCCTGGGATTAAATGACTTGGGGGTCTTGAGCAGCATGAGAGACTGAGTTTCCTCATATGTCTAAGACCAGAGCCTTTCATACTGGGCCAGCTTGTGGGGGAAATATTAGCCAGCTCAATCCACTGCCTCTGTAGCCCATGGCTTTCTGGTCTCGAGCCCCGTGGTTATTGCTCAAAAATCAAGGTGAAAGATTACCACTGCCTGTGTAAGCCTTTGTAGATTCTTGCCCCTAAGAGAATTTTATTGACCAGACTCTGATCATCTGGATCTAAAGTGGATCCAGTAACAACAAAGATTAATAATGGTCAGATGATCATCCACTAACAGCTGCTGTTAACAAAAGACTCTCTTCCTTTAAGATCTGAGTGGACAAACATGTGAAGATGTTCACTTTTAAATCGTACACTTGGAATGGGAAGAGAAAGGAAAGCTCTTTTTTCAAAAACAGAAAAGTACTACTAATACATATAGAAGAAATTATAAAATTAGAAAATCACTGCTTTATAACCAGTATAGCACTAACTGATTCAGGCAAGAATCATCAATGAATACTAAAACCACTGGGTGAGAGACTTTTGAGAAAAAGGATAGTCACATAATCTTAAAATATCATTCACAGATTATTTACTACTGACAAATGAGGGGACAGTGAAGACATCTTGCAGATACAACCATAGGTAGAATTCTAAGATGATCTTCAATGACCCTTGCCTTATTTAATCCATTCTCCTTAAGTGTGGGCAGAAGCTGTGAATATGAGATAGAATTATGTAACTAATATAATTTCATGATTATATTATGCTATGTGACTATAGGGATTTGGCAGATGTAACCAAGGTCCAAAATCAGTGGACTAAGAGTTAATCAAAATGTGGGCCTAACCTAAATAGATGAGCCATTTAAAAGCAGCAAGTTTTCTCCTCTGGTCTTAGAGGAAAAACACAAACACCTATGTTGTGAATTGCCTATGGAGAGGGGTGGCCTCAAGGAGCTGGAAGCAGTCCCTGGCAGACAACTAGCAAGAAAACAAGCACCTAAGTCATACAACCGCAAGGAACTGAATTCTGCCAACAACCAGAACAAGCTTGGAAGAAGACCTTGAGACCCAGATGAGAACTGCAGCTTCAGTAGACACCTTGATTGTCGCCTTATGAGACCTGAGCAGAGGATCCAGTTAGTCTGTGCCTGGACTTTGATCTGTGGAAATTGTGAAATAATAAATCTGTGTTGCTTTAAGCTCCTAAATTTATGGTAATTTTTATGCAGAAAGAGATAATGAATACAACAACAATCAAATGATCAAACTTAAAATCACCAATAATATGCCTCCTGATGTGATACACTGCAAAAAATACATCACATATGCAGTATTTCTGCCGAAAATATTAGGCAGAAACTAATCATTAGAAAACAATCAGAAATATCCCAGCTGCAGTGCATTTTGTCAAACAACTGGTCTGGATTCTTCAAAAATGTCAGTGTTACAAAGACAGAAAAGTCTGGGAAACTGTTTTGCTTAAAGAACAATAAAGAGATATGACAACTAAATGCAATGCTGACATTTGACTGGACCCTGGATCAGGGAAAAACAGGTACAATGAGCATTTTTGGAGCAATTGAGGATATTTGAATATAGATAATAATATTATATCAATGTTAAGTTTCCCAAGTATGATAATTATATTAATGATATGTAGGAGAATGTCCATATTCTTAGGATACACAAACTGAAGTATTTAGTGAATACAGGTGAAGAATTATGATATCTGCAACTAACTCTCAAATGTTTCATCAAAAAAAACCCATTACCACAAAGTAAACACATGCGTGCGCGTGCACACATTCACAAGGAGCAGTGAGAGGGAGAGAGCACATGAGCACACACAAGGCAAAATGCTAACAATCAGTGAATCTGGGTAAAGGGTATATGATGTTTATTGGCCTGCTCTTTCAACTTTTCTGAAAGTTTGATATTTTTCAGAATAAAGTTGCATGGGGGGAAAGGAGTGGATATGTAAAATATCTACTTAAGTACCTGATAAGTAGTAGACATTCAATGAATGAGCACATTGCTATCAGTGAAATAAATACATAAATAAAGTCACACACTCAGTCCTCTACCTACTCAGGACCCAAAATGCAGAGCTAACTAGGTAGTGAAACATGAGCCAATGATCTTCTAGTACATTTATTGCAAAAGCCAAAGTCTACCTGCCTTCCATGCTACAACCCCCACTGCCAGAGCCTTCAATAGAGCTCCCCTATCGCATGTCCATTGTGACCTACCTTCCAGTCTTATGAACCTCTATACTGTTTTCAATAAGTGAGAGACAGAGAAGGTGCCAGCACCCTGATGCTGAGACCAGGTCATTCTGCCGATGTTTTGGATATATAATTGAGTCAGTCACAGTAGATCATTTTCACCTGCTCATATTGTAACCCAAGTCATGGATCTTTCAAGAGTTCATTCATGGGATGAAGGTGACATAGCTTCATCTGTCCCTCTTCTTTGTCTACCAGGGTCTTTGTCTTGTTTGTAATAAAGGAAATCAGAGATCTAACCTTGGCTACGGTGCTTGGAGCATAGGGGTCAGGAGGCAGAAAAGGGCAGGGAATGTCAAGAAATGGGATTAATAAGGTAGGACAGAGCCACATATCACAGAAGGTCTTGTATGTCAAATTGAGAAATTTTGACTTTATTCTATAGGTCTTTCTTCTCAAATTAGGGCACAAAGTTTTCCAGCATGTATGGTGATGTTGTTAGGGAATATTTTATTTACTTGGCACATCCTTTTGAAATAATACTAATATTCAATAATAATTTTAAAAACTTTTTTAATATTTTAGAGCATACAAGCATATATTATAGATTAGAATATAAACTTTACATTAATTTTTATGACAATACACAAGATTTCAAAGAAATATCATGCCTCCAAGCTGTCCACTTCAGGTCACACGAGTAGGCCTCCAGGGATAAGAGTTCACAGTACTTTGCCATTTGAGGTATTATTACAGAACTGTATGAAAATCACTTTGTAAAAAACAGGGGGCTGTGGAAAAGTTTCAAGCAAGTGAGTGACAGGACAAAGTAAACAATTGGAAGATGCTGTGGAAGTAGAAGAGACTAGAACCCAATTAAGATGTTATTTCAATTGTCCACACAAGAGAAAGGGAGCTCACCTCTAAGATAGTGTGGATGGATACCACAGATACCATACATGCCTGAATATAAGGTGACTTCTGAATATTAGCAATCTCTCATTCTCCTAACGGGAAGATGTCTCCCAAATGTTTTTGACTAACATGAAAAAGTGTAAGCTGTTAGAGATGAATTAATCAAATACATTTCATCATTTAATATAATTACACATGTATCTTTTAAATAACAAAATCTGTGATCTAAATAGAATCTACAGGGAGAATGAATAAATAAATTAATGAATGAAAGGACAGCAGGCATCTTGTGCGGGGTGGTGGGGAAGAGTCTAGAATTTCTGGCTTGGGTCAGAAAGTGATCAGAATCATAAGGTTACCAATCACTTAGGAGGGAAAAATAGGGAATCATGCTTCTTTGGGAAAGTTGGGGGTGGATTTGTTGATATGATAAGTTTAGTTTTAAACATACTGAGTTTGAAGTGCCTGGGGGAACATCAAGTGGAAATGCTCAGTAGGCAGTTGGCGATGTAGGTGTGGAACTTAGGAGGCAGATGGAAATGTAATATTTACTGATGAACAGCCATGGGGATGGCTGAGATCATCGAGGGAGCTTGTCATGTGGGAAGAGGAAGGATACAGGCCAGAACCCTGGAGAATCTCAACTCTGAGCAGGGGAAGGGGTGAAAGAAAGGAGCCAGTGAAGTAGCCTGGGAAGGAGTGGTCAGAGAGACAATACAGAAGCAGAAGAATGAGAGATTTTACAATTAGGCAATCAATCATAGTGATCTTGACAAAAAATGGTTCACTAAAATGGTGAAAGCAGAAGCCAAAATGAAGCAAGTCTGGAATTATTGGAAAGGGTAAAAGTAGACAAAAATGTATAGTCAATTCTTGCTCTAAGTTTGGCTGTAAAGGAAAGAAAAACATGAGAGGATTTGAAGAGGGAAATGTAGAGTCAAGAAGGGTGTTTCTTTTTTGATAGATAACATAATGATTAGAAAAATATCTTGTTAACAAGGAATATTTCAAACAAAAATAGTAGAAAGAATAGTATAATGAATCATACTATTGATAGTGAACCACGTAGCCATCACTCAGCTTCAATAGTTAGCAACTCATGGACACTTGTGTTTCATCCATGCTAACCACCCACTTTCCCCTTTCCAGAGTAATTTGAAGCAAATCCCAGAAATGAAACTACTTCATCCACAAAATATTTTAATATGTATCTCTAAACAATAAGGTTTCTTTTTAAAGTATAACTACAATAATATTATCATACCTAAAATATTAATATATCAAATATAAGATCAGTGTTTAAATATTGCTCACTGTCTCTTAACTGTTTTGTGTTTGTTCAAATAGAGTCTATACGTTGCTATTGATATGTCTAAGTCTCTTTTTATGTCCAGATTCTCAGGGAGTTTATTTTACTTTTATTAAATTTAAAAGATACCTGAACATATTTCAATGGGGAATAGGATAATCTACACAGAAATGTTCCTGAGTCATATTGGATACGGGATGGATATGAAATCACAAAATTATTTATTAAGCATTTAGTACGTGCTAAGCACTTAACATGTAAATACTGTCTTATGTTAACCCCCACAAAACCTGGGAAATTATCGTCATCATCCTTGTATTGGTCAGGACTATTTCAGTTGAAGTGGAAAAAAAAAACAAACTCAAATTGGTTTAAGCAGAGAAAGGAATTTACTGATTCTCATAAATAAGGACAAAGGACCACATGTGCGTTGTTTTCTGCAGTATCCCCATGCCTAAAACAGTGCCTGGAACATAACAGGCACTCAACAAACATTTTTTGAGTAAATAAACTGAAAAAAATCCAGGAGTATATGGATTCAGGCATGGCCATATCTAAGGGTTCAAACTATATCATCAGGACCCAATATCTTTTAGTTGTTCTTTCCACTGTGCTAATATCACTCTTGGTAAGGTTACCTTCACAGGGCAGCCCCCACTAGCAAGAGGTTTATGTCTACCCAGATTCTGGTACATAAAAAGGACAACTCTTCCTCAATTATTTGAAGAATGTCATATCTCTTTGGACCAAATTGGATCATGTGCCTTTCTCTGAACCAGTCTCCATGGCATACATTTATTAGTTAGACAGAGGTCTAGTGCTCATGCATGGAACAATCAGTATAGCTAGGAGAATAAAATGTGAGTGGTCATGCCAGGGGGACAAGCCCATTTCTGCAGTCAGGAGTGAAATCAGCTCATCCTCACCCAAACATGTAGACTGGGAGTGGAGAAGGGGTGGTTCCCTGGGGGAAAATATGGATTCTATTATCAGAAGGAGGAACAAATGATGGATAGACAAAAAACAACAAATGTCCCCATTTTATGGAAGAGGAAATTGAGTAAATTGCCTCAAAAAAGCAGTAGAGATGAATAGTTAGGGGCACTGGTTACAGAGTCTGACAGGCTTGTATCTGATCCTTCATTCTCTACTTCCTGCTCATGTAACATTGAACAAGTTCCTTAGCCTCCATAATCCTCAGTTGATCATCTGTAAAATGAGGGTAATGATAAAACCTATTTCACATGTTTGGTGTAGGAATTAAATGGAAGTAATGCAGTAAAAGCTCTTAGCACAGTGCCGAGAACATAATAAGCACTCAAAAATAATAGCTTTTAATATTTTCTATGGTCACACAGCTAGTATGGGGCAGAATACTGCATAAGCTACAGCAAAATAGAATGTGGATGAGCACATGCCCTTTTATCATTCCTATGTACTTACTTTTTGAGAAGAGTAAACCTGGGAGAGTATGATTGTATACATGGAAAAAGGTGCTCCGGTCATCAGTGCATGTTTGGAGACCCAGTGCTATTGTCTAGAGGGGGAATTAGCATCCAGCGGCAGTTCTCACTGGCCTCATAGTCTTCAAAGTCTCTGTACCAAAAGTTTGTGACCTCATCTGTCGCTGGTCATGTTCTTTCTAAGACTCTCCTTTCATATAATTTATATCCATAGATACCAGAACCAGTGAGGTAATCTTCTGTTCAGAAAACCCAAGAATTTGGCCACCCTAACCTTGGAATCTAAAACGTTAACCAGGAAAAAAAAATATACTCTTCATATAGTTATATAGGCATATAGATCTAGGTTCAAACTCTGGCTCTGTCACTTCATAGAATTGTGAAGTTCAATTTACTTCTGAGAGTATCAGTGTTTTTCCATGTGTAATGGGATAACAACTCCTGCCTCACAAGATTATTCTAAAGATGGGATGATATAAACATATACAAAGTAGCTAGTTCATTGCCTGCACATAAAGTGCTCAGTAAGTGGAATTTTTCATCTCTACTACCACAAATCATTGGACATCTCCTGAGGGGGCCATGTTTCTTAACTTTCTTACAGTTCTACCTTTACTTCATGGCCCTACATCCTCTCCTGGTTTTAGAAGATATACTCATCAAGATTACTCACTTGCTCCAGCCCACCAAATGCCAATGAAACTTTGACTCTTTCTGGAATAGACTTCTGGCTCCACATCCCCTGGACCAGATAACCTCAGATCCTGAAACTTCCAGATCTTTCCTTATGCATTTACATGCATATACATGCACTTGTGGAAATTGTGTAAATATGTGGGAATTTATTTATTTTTACATAAATGGCAGCATTCTGAACATATTGTTCTTCAAATTTTAAATGTTTTACCGTCTTACAATGTCTTAGAGATCTTCCCATATTACAAATTATTTTTACATTTTTGCTTAGGACCCAGAGTATGAATGTACCACAGTTTGTTTAACCCTTTCTCTATATGGACATTTATATTTTCTCCAATAGTTCACTATTACAAACAGTGTAATAGTGAAAGAACATCCACATACATGTCTCCTTGTGCACATTTTTCACTTATTCTCTAGGGCAGATGTTAAGAACTGAAACTATCTTGTCATGGAGACCATTACTTAAAATGTTAATAGGGACTGCCAAACTGTTCCCCAAAATATGGTTGTAGCAATTTACACTCCTGTCAGTAGTGTATTAGAGTATTTGTTTTCCCAGACTTTCCCCATACATGCTATTGATAAACTCAAAAAATTTTTGCCCATTTCATGGGTAAAATTGGTATGTCGTTTTAGTCTTCATTACCCTTAACATTAGTGAGGTTGGAAATATTTTCAAATGTTTATAAGCCTTCCCTATTTCTTTTTCTGTGAATTATCTGTTCAATTTGCCTTTTTATTGTCAGTTCATCATTTTCTTATTGATTTATCCTTTATGAATGTTGCAAATATTTTTTCCTTGTCTGTTACTTGTCAGTTGTCATTTATTTTTGTTTATGGTGTCTTTTGACACAAATACATTTTTAAAAAATATTTCTATAGTCAAATTTCTCAATCTTTTCCCCTGTGGCTTTTTGTGTTCATGCCTTAAGATAATCTTTGTTACCCTAAGGTTATTACTATATTCTGATACATATTCTTTCAATGTTTTTATAAGTTTTGACTCATATGTAGATTTGTAATCCATATGTAATTTATTTTTGTGAAAGATATGTGATAGAGATTTTTTCCCCTAATATAGCTAGCCAATTATCTCAGCAACATTTTTAAATATAGGCCATTCTTTGTTTACTGATTTGAACTGCCAACTTATATTAAATTCTCCTATATACTTGGGTCTATTTCTGGACTCTCTATTCTGTTCCCTAATAACATTTAAAAAAACCTCTCCTGTAGCTGTTGTTTATGTCAAAAATTTTACTCCTAATGTTATCTGTGTCTTCTCTTTTTATTTTTTGAACCTACTTGTCAAAGTTTGCCTATTTTATTGGTCTGTTAAAGAAATGGGTTTTGGTTTTACTGATGAACTCTATGGCTTATTGTGTGTTTTATATTTCATTAATTTCTGCCAAATATATTAATTCCTTCCTTCTACTTTCTTCTCCTTCAGTTTTCAACATTCCCTGCTATGTATTGTGAATGGTCCCTGTTCCAAACTCTGGGTCCAAAAGAATCCCTCCCCCAAAGGCAGCAGGATTCAAATGAAAGCCATAACATTTTAGCAGTACTAGTAGGATTTTAGTGGTTGAGTCATATACTCAACTCTTGGAGAGCCAGACATTTTCCAGCACAATGCCTCATTCATGAATAAGCAGGAGGTGGTTCAGGAGACTTGAGGACAAATACTATTTGGCAAAGATTCATGACTAGAAGGGTCCATTCCCCATTGCAGCTAGTATTTGAGTCAGTAGAGCCTGTAGACCCAGAAATTTCCCATACTATATGTTCTGTGGTGGAAAATTATGTAGTTAAGAGAAAAGGAAAAAATTCAAGGAGCTGCAGGTCATGAAGTAGGAAATATATACATTGTAAAGTTGCTATTTCCTCTCTTTGAGTCTCTTCTCTATCTGTTAAATGAATTACTTCCTTTATTCTCAAGTAGAAGTAAGGTTATGAGCTCCCTAAAGGAAGGGATCACGTTTGTCTTGATTATCACTTATTTCCAGTACTTTGTGTGACACATAATAGGTTTTCGATAATTATCTACTGAATAAATGAATGAATGAAGTTCTCTAAGTCTGTGAGATACTTGTTCTGATTGATAAATCACAGCATGCCTATTAAGGAAAAGTATCGGCCTTTGTATTTCCTATACAATATAGCACTGTGCCTGGTACATCATAGGACCTTAATACATTTGTTGACTGGATGAATGAATGAGTGAATTAATGACAGATTCAGGATTATAACTCAGGTTTCTCAATTCCAGTACTTTAATGACAATATACTTTGGGGAATTCTTCCCCCACACACACATACACACACAGTGTAATACCATTCTCTGTGATCATTTTGGATGCAATGTCCCATGGAATGTAAATTGAGGAAACAGTACTGGGTATTTAATTTGGACACTTAATACTCCTCATGAACATACTTACATTTGGAATGCAATAGAAATGGCAATAAAATAAATGTTTGTCTCTTTTATTGGTCTGTTATACAATAAATACACACTGAAAGGGAAATTTGGCCTTCTGAGGCCTTTGCCTCTTCAATTGAGATCCACAGTATCTGGAAGTTGGAGATGCTTGAATGGGGGAAATCTAGGACAAATAAGATAAAGTGATACTTGACCCAGCAGGACATAAATTCAGGTTCTTGTTCTCTCAGCAAGCTGGGCAGGTGGTGAATATCAATCGGTTCAAGAAGAATTGTGATAAACTCCAGGATGATAATGGTTTCACAAGCCGTTAGGGAAATCTGAAGAGATTTGGGGAATTGCAAAACATTGGAGGTGGCACCTGTCTCTGATTGAGCAGTTAGAGAAATCATGAGGCTAATGAAAGGATGCAAAAAGGGGGAAAACACTTCAGAAGTCCTCTCTGAGAAGAGTTTGTTATACAGTTTACCTCATTTCATTTTAATATGAAATATTTAATATCGATATATTTTTTTAAGATTTTATTTATTTATTTATTTCCCCCCAAAGCCCCCGTAGATAGTCGTATGTCATAGCTGCACATCCTTCTAGTTGCTGTATGTGGGACGCGGCCTCAGCACGGCCAGAGAAGTGGTGTGTTGGTGCGCACCTGGGATCCGAACCCGGGCCGCCAGCAGTGGAGCGCGCGCACTTAACCCCTAAGCCATGGGGCCAGCCCCATATCGATATATTTAAATTTCTCAATATCTTCCTCTATGGACTTTTGTGTTTGGGCCTTGAAAAATGAATTTTTTCTTGTTTATGTGCTTACTATGGGCTAGGCACAGTGCATGACACTGGGGATGGATAAAGGAGCAAAAGGTACAGCCAGTGCCTTCACATATTTACAGTCTACTGGAAAACACAGACATGTCAGCAAATAATTACAACATACTAAGTTTCATATAATTATAGAAATCTGTACAGAATACAGAAATAGCAGAAGAACGTAAAAAACTGAGAAAGTGAGGAAAGGTTTTAAAGAGGAGGTGATGGCCTGAACAGGGACAAACAGGTATTTACTAAGCAAATGAGGTGAGGACAAGGCATTAAAGGAAGGAGAAATAGTAGAGTCAAAGGCATAGAAACATTGAATAGTGTGGTATATTCAGGGAATTGCAAAGGGCAAGAGATAGGCAGGGGGTTAAAGATCTTGAATATTATCTTGTACTTGCTGCAGAACCATTCAAGGGCTTCAAGCAAGGGAGTTCATGGTCATATCTGGGTTTTATTTTTACAATTTTTAAATTTATTTTATTGAAATGTAATTCACATACAATATCATATTAGTTTCAGGTGTACATCATAGTGATTCAATATTTATATACATTACAAAATGATCACCATGATAAGTGTGGTAACCATCTGTCACCACACAAAGTTATTACAGTATTATTGACTATATTCCCTATGTTGTACATTGTAATCCCATGCCTTATTTATTTTATAACTAGAAGTTTGTAGCTATTAATCCCTTTCACCTATTTCACCCACCACCCCCAAACCTCCTCCCCTCTGGCACCCATCAGTTTGTTTTCTATATCTATGACTCTGTTTCTGTTTTGGTTTTTCATTCATTTTGTTTTTTAGATTCCATATACAAGTATAGTCATATGGTAACTGTCTTTCTCTGTCTGACTTATTTCACTTAGCAAAATACCCTCAAGGTCCATCTACATTGTTGCAAATGACAAGATTTCACCTTTTTTATCGCTGAGTAGTATTCCATTGTATATATATACACCACATCTTCTTTATCCATTCATCTGTATATGGACACTTTAGTTCCATCCTTATCTTGGCTATTGCAAATAATGCTGCAATGAACATAGGGGTGCATATATCTTTTTGAATTAGTGTTTTTGTTTCCTTCAGATAAATACCCACACATGGACTTGCTGGATCATATGGTAGTTGTATTTTTAATTTTTTGAGGAATCTCCATACTGTTTTCCATAGCGGCTGCACCAATTTACATTCTCCCCAACAGTGCACAAGCGTTCTTTTTTCTCCATATCCTTGTTAACACTTGTTATTTTTTGTCTTTTTGATAATAGCCATTCTTACTGGTGTGAGGTAATATCTATTGTGGCTTTGATTTGCATTTCCCTGATAATAAGTGATGTTGAGCATCTTTTCATATGCCTGTTGACTGTGTGTACGTCTTCTTTGGAAAAATATCTATTCAAGCCTTCTACCCATTTTTTTAATCGGGCTGTTTGTTTTTCTGATATTAAGTTGTATAAGTTCTTAATATATTTTGGATATTAACCCCTTATCAGATATATGATTTGCAAATATCTTCTTTCATTTCTGTAGGCTGCTCTTTTGTTTTGTTGATGGTTTCCTTTGCTGTGCAAAAGCTTTTTAGTTTGATATATTTCCATTTGCTTATTTTTTTTTCTTTTTTTTTTTCTTGCCTGAAGAGACAGGTCCAAAAAGCATTACTAAGACTGATGTCAAAGAGCATACTCCCTATGTTTTCTTCTAGAAGTTTTATGGTTTCAGGTCTTACATTAAAGACTCTAATCCATTTTGGATCTATTTTTGCATATGGTGTAAGATAATGGTCCAGTTTCATTCTTTTGCATATAGCTATCCAGTTTTCCCAACACCATTTATTGAAAAAGTCTTTTTTCCATCGTATACTCTTGCCTCCTTTGTCATAGATTAAATGACCATATATGTGTGGGTTTATTTCTGGGCTCTCTATTCTGTTCCCTTAATCTATGTGTCTGTTTTCATGCCAGTACCATACTGTTTTGTTTACTATAGCTTTGTAGTACAGTTTGAAATCAGAGAGTGTGATACCTACAGCTTTGTTCTTCTTTATCAAGATCACTTTGGCTATTTGGGGTCTTTTGTGGTTCCATACAAATTTTAGTATTCTTTGTTCTAGTTATGTGAAAAATGCCATTGGTATTTTGATAGGGATTGCATTGAATCTGCACATTGCTTTGGGTAGTATGTACATTTTAACAATATTAATTCTTCAAATCCATGAGCATGGTAAGTTTTTCCATTTATTTATGTTGTCTTCAATTTCTTTCATCAATGTCTTACAGTTTTCAGAGTATAGGTCTTTCACCTCCTTGGATAAATTCATTCTGCAATATTTTATTCTTTTTGATGCAGTGGTAAATGAGATTGTTTTATTAATTTCTCTTTGTGATAAATTGTTATTGGTGTATAGAAATGCAACAGATTTCTATATATTAATTTTATATCCTGCCATTTTATTGAATTAATTAATTAGTTCTAATAGTTTTTTGTTATAATTTTTAAGATTTTCTACATACAGTATCATGTCATCTGCAAATAGAGACAGTTTTACTTCTTTCTTTCTAATCTGGATGCCTTTTATTTCTTTTTCTTGCCTAATTGCTGTGGCTGGGACTTCCAATACTATGTTGAATAAATGTGGGGATAGTGGGCATCCTCGTCTTGCTCCTGATCTTAGAAGAAAAGGTTTCAGCTTTTCACCATTGATTATGATGTTCCCTGTGGGTTTGTTATATGTGGCCTTTATTATGTTGAGGTACAGTCCCTCTATACCCACTTCGTTGAGAGTTTATATCATAAATGGATGTTAAATTTTATCAAATGCTTTTTTTGCATCTATTAAGAAGACCATATGATTTTTCCTTTGTTAGTCTGATCTATCGTGTTGATTGATTTGCAGATGTTGAATCATCCTTGCATCCCTGGGATAAATCCCAATTGATCGTGGCGTATAATCCTTTCAATGTATTGTTGAATTTGTTTTGCTAATATTTTGTAGAGGATTTTTACTTCTATGTTCATCAGGGATATTGGCCTGTAATTTTCTTTTTTGGGGGTGTCTTTGTCCAGTTTTGGTATCAGGGTGATGCTGGCCTCATAAAATGATTTTGGAAGTGTTCTTTCCTCCTCAGTTTTTTGGAATAATTTGAGAAGGATTGGTATTAACTCTTCTTTAAATGTTTGGTAGAATTCACCTGTGTGCCCATCAAGGGACGAATGGATAAAGAACATGTGGTAGATATACACAATGGAATACTTCTCAGCCATAAAAGAGGATGAAATCTGGCTATTTGTGACAACATGGATGGATCTTGAGCGTATTATGCTAAGCGAAATAAGTCAGAGGGACAAAGTCAAATACTGTATGATCTCACTCATGAGCAGAAGATAAAAACAACAACAAACAATCACATAGAGACAGAGATTGGATTGGTGGTTACCAGAGGGAAATGGGGGAGGGAGGGGCAAGAAGGGTGATTAGGCACATGTGTATGGTGATGGATTGTAATTAGTCTTTGGATGGTGGACATGAAGTAATCTACACAGAAATCAAAATATAATGACATACACCTGAAATTTATATAATGTTATAAACCAATGTTACCACAGTAAAAAAAAATAAGAATTAAAAAACAAGAATTCACCTGTGAAGCTGTCTCATCCAAGACTTTTGTTTGTTGTGAGTTTTTAAATTACTGATTCAATTTCATTGCTAGTAATCAGTATACTCAGATTTTCTATTTCTTTGTGATTCAGTCTTGGAAGATTGTGTGTTTCTAGGAATGTATCCATTTCTTCTAGGTTGTCAAATTTGTTGGCATGTGATCATTCATAGTAGTCTCATGATTCTTCATATTTCTGTGGTATCATTTGCAACTTCTCCTCTTTCATTTTTTATTTTATTTCTTTGAGGCTTATCTCCTTTTTTCTTGATGAGTCTACCTAAAGGTTTATCAACCTTGTTCATCTTTTCAAAGATCCAGCTCTTAGTTTTATTGATATATTCTATTGTTTTTTTAGTTTCTATTTCATTTATTTCCACTCTGATCTTTACTATTTCCTTCTTTCTACTAACTTTGGACTTTGTTTGTTCTTCTTTTCCTAGTTCCTTTAGTTGCAAACTTAGATTGGTTATGTGAGATTTTTCTTATTTCTTGAGGTAGGCCTGTATTGCTATGAATTTTCCTCTTAGAACTGCTTTTGCTGTGTCCCATAGATTTTGGAAAGTTGTGTTTCCATTTTCATTTGTCTCAAGGTATTTTTCATTTCCTCTGATTTCTTTGTGGATCCATTCATTGTTTAGTCTCCATGTATTTGTGTCTTTTCCAGTTTTCTTCTTGTAATTCATTTCTAGTTTCATATAGTTGTGGTTGGAAAAGAGGCTTGATATAATTTCAATTTTCTTAAATTTATTGAGACTTGTTTGTGGCCTGCCATGTGATCTAGCCTCAAGAATGTTCCACGTGCACTTGAAAAGAATGTGTATTCTGTAGTTTTTGGAGGGAATGTTCTATATATATCTATTAAGTCCATCTGGTCTAATGTTTCCTTTAAGGCCAATGTTTCCTTATTGATCTTTTATTTGGATGATCTACCCATTGATGTAAGTGGGGTACTAAATTCACCTACTATTATTGTGTTACCCTCAATTTCTCTCTTTATGTCTGTTAATATTTGCTTTATATATTTATGTGCTCCTATGTTGGGTGCATAAATATTTACAAATGTTATATCCTCTTGTTGGATTGATCCCCTTATCATTAGGTAATGTCCTTTGTCTTTTGTTACAGTCTTTGTTTTAATGTCTACTTTGTCTGATATTAGTATTGTTCCTCAGTTTCCTTTTGTTTCCATTAGCATGGAATATCTTTTTCCATGCCCTCCCTTTCAGTCTGTGTGTGTCTTTAGATCTGATGAGTTTCTCTTATAGGCAGTATATAGATAAGTCTTATTTTTTTATCCATTCAGCCACTTTATGTCTTTTGATTGGATCATTTAGTCCATTTATATTTAAAGTAATTATTGATATGTATGTATTTATTGCCATTTTATTAATTGTTTTCTGATTGTTTTTGTAGTTCTTCTCTGCTCCTTTCTTTTTCTCTTGCTCTCTTCCCTTGTGGCTTGATGAATTTCTTTAATGTTATGTTTGGGTTCCTTTCTCTTTACTTTTTTCGTGTGTCTACCACAGGTTTTTGGTTTGTGACTAACATGAGGTTCATATATACCAATTTATATATATAGCAGTCTATTTTAAGTTGGAAGTTGCTTAAGATCAAATGAATTCTAAAAGCTCTACATTTTTACTCTGCCTTCCATGGTTTATGTTTCTGACATCATATTTTACATCTTTTTATTTTGTGTATCCCTTAACTACTTATTTTATAGTTGTTTTTATTACTTTTTTCTTTTAACCATTATACTAGTTTTCTAAGTAGTTGCTAACACTACCTTTACTATATAGTTGTTTTTACCAGTGAGGTTTTTTTCTTTCATGTATTTTCTTATTTCTAGTTATGGCCTTTTCTTTTCCACTTAAAGAAGACCTTTCAACATTTCTTGTAAGGGAGGTTTAGTGGTGATGAACTCTTTTAGTTTTTGCTTGTCAGGGAAACTATCTCTCATTCAATTCTGAATGATAAACTTGCCAGGTAGAGTATTCTTGGTTGTAATATTTTTCCTTTCAGCACTTCAAATATATCATGCCATTCCCTTCTGGCCTGTAAATTTTCTGCTGAAAAATCAGTTGATAGCCTTATGGGGGTTCCCTTGTACATGACTAGTTTTTCTCTGTTGTTTTTAAGATTCTTTCTTTATCTTTAAATTTTGACATTTTAATTATAATGTGTCTTTGTGTGTAACTCTTTGGGTCATTTTGTTTGAGACTCTCTGTGCTTCCTGGACTTGAATGTCTGTTTCCTTCCCCAGGTTAGAGAAGTTTAGCTATTGTTTCTTCAAATAGGTTTTCTGCTCCTTTCTCTCTTTCTTCTCCTTCTGGAACCTCTATAATGCAAATGTTAGTATGCTTGATGTTGTCTCAGAGGTCCTTTAAACTAGCCTTATTTTCTTTAATTTTTTTTTCTTTTTGCTGTTCTGATTGGGTGACTTCCAGTACCCTATCTTCCAGCTGGCTGATCCATACTTCTGTATCATCTAATCTGCTGTTGATTCCCTCTAGTGTGTTTTCATTTCAGTTATTGTATTCTTCAACTCTGATTGGTACTTTCTTATATTTTCTAACTCTTTGTTGAAGTTCTCACTGTGTTCATCCATTCTTCTCCCCAGTTCTGTGAGCATACTTATGACCATTACTTCGAATTCTTTATCAAGTAGATTGCTTATCTCCATATCATTAAGGTTTTTCTGAAGTTTTGTCTTGTTCCTTCATTTGGAGCATATTTCTTTGTTTTTTCCTTTTGCTTGGCTCTCTGTATTTGTTTCTGTGTATTAGGGGAAACTGCTACCTCTCTGTCTTGAGTGTGTGGCCTGTGTAGGTGATGATCCTTACAGTTCAACCCTGCCCTAACACTTGGTTATCTCGCCAACCTTTCTGGTTGTCTAAATTGCCTGATTTATTCTTGGCATGCCCCTGTTGTTGAGGTGTGCTAAGACCTGTTAGTGTTACAAGGGGAGGAATCTCATTTAGCACCTAGTTTCAGGCTTATTGGAAGCCAGACCCTCAGGCAGCAGCTTTTAAAGTATGCAAATATATACATTTCTGTGGGGCTGCAATCATAATGCCTGCTGGCCTCCAGATCAGCAGACTTGGAAGCGTCCCCTGTGCAACAGTTGCAAATATCAGGGCTCCTGATGAGTGTGTAAGCTCCTTCCTGGGGAGTCTTGTTGAGCTGTAGTGAGGCCAAGGTTGTGTGCAAGGCTGGTGTCTCCTGGCTTTTGTTCCCTGGGAGTGCCTCCTTAGACTCTAGATGTTTGGGAAACCTGGAGCCTTTCCTTCAGGATGAAGCTCCAGGCTAAGTAAATATGCCTTTTTTACAGGAAGACTGAGGTATGTTTCAGTCTGCTGTCTGTGCAGTGCTCTGTGGGTGGTGGCCTGCCTAGAACTGTCTTTCTGATTGTTACAGTCCTGGAGCTCAGAAACCAGCCCCCCCTGGCTACCTGGGCAGGGCAATCAAGGGGTGTTCCTTGTGTGGACTGCATGTGCCCCGCCAGTTTTACCTAGGCAGCTTGAGATCGTGTGTGTGGCGGGGGCTTGCTCTCTGGCTTCAGAAAAGGAAGAAGGGAAAAATGACGTGAATGTGCATGCCTGCAGACTTCAGCATTGTAGCAAAAGAGTGCCTTGTCTATGATCTTGCTTAGGTTTTAGGCTGGAAGCGAGAGAATGTCATGACTGCTTGAGCTCATCAGCCCCAGGCTGGGAACAGGGTAGTGTCCTGTGAGCTTTAAGATGATAGGGTGTAATGCCTCTACTGCTCACACTCTCCCACCCCAGCCAGGGGGAGGAGGAGTGTCACAGCTGCTTGCACTGCCAGACTTTAGGTAGGGAGCAGGAGAAAACTGCATCCCTTCATGCCAGCCCAGGCCAGAAATGCTACAACCACCTTATTTCTCCTGGTTCAGCAAGGTGGCGGGATAGTGCCACAACTGCTGGCCTCCACATCTGAGCTCACCGGTCTGTGCTGACAGATTAGGCAGGGAGCATAACAATGGCTTCCATGAGCACCTCCATCCCTGGGGAGTTATTTCGACTGTTCCCGCTCCTCCAGTGGCTGCTTTTAGATTCACAAATGACTCTTTCACATATATTCTCTGCACTTTTCAAACTATTTCCCTCGGTTTCTGGGCTAGTGATACCGAATACCAACCCTTTAAGTGGGGAATCTCAATTTCCTATAGCACTTTAGGACCCTTGGCCCTCAGCTCCGTTCGTTTTCACAGCCAGATGTTTTGGGTTTTGGGGGCTCATCTCTCTGGTGTAGATCATAGGAGCCAGGATGCCTTATATAGGGCGCCAACCCCACCCTCCCCGGAAGAAGCGTCCAGCGCACATCAGGTGATATTCCTCCCTATTGTGTCCCACCATGCAACCGGGTGGGGGGCGGGTTTATTTGGCAAGAGCGTTTCTCTGCTTCTCCTACCCATCTCATGCAGTGCTTTTTCTCCTTTGTTGTGGAGCAGGTGTTCCACTAGTTCTGTTTCTTTCCAAGGGGAATTGATCCATATGTAGCTGTATATTTGTTGTGTCTGTGGAAGGAGGTAAGTTCAGACTCTTTCTACACCATCTTGAAACCGCATCCCCCCAGCACCCCCCGCCCCAACTGCCCAGCCCAGATCTGAGTTTTAGAGGGACCACTCTGGCAGCAGTGTGGAGAATAGAGCTGGAGGGGAAGATCCACAGAGAATGCCATTGCAATGGTTCAGGCAATAAATAATGAGGGCCTGAAGTAAGGCAGCAGCAACGGAGAATCAGAGGAAAGGGAAAAATTAAGAGCCAACTAGGAAGTAAAAACAGGATTTCACATCCTCCTTCAGGTACTTCTCCATTTTTTCTGCCTTTCATAACTAATCTTGAAAGAGCTGTCTGTAGCACTTCTCCTCCTTTCATGTACTTCTCAACCTATTCTAATCCGGCTTCTGCCTCTACAGCACCACCAACTTCAGTTTTTGCAAGGTGTCCAATGATTTCCATGTCAATAAAGCCAACAGACAGGTTTCAGTCCTCATCTTACCTGACCCCCTTTCTTTTTTTTTTTTTTTGTGAGGAAGATCAACCCTGAGCTAACATCCATGCCAATCTTCCTCTTTTTGCTGAGGAAAACCAGCTCTGAGCTAACATCTATTGCCAATCTTCCTCATTTTTTTCTCCCTTTTCTCCCCAAAGCCCCAGTAGATTGTTGTATGTCATAGTTGCACATCCTTCTAGTTGCTGTATGTGGGATGCCGCCTCAGCATAGCCAGACAAGTGGTGTCTCAGTGCGCGCCCGGGATCCGAACCCCGGGCCGCCAGCAGTGGAGCACGCACTCTTAACCACTAAGCCACGGGGCCGCCACCCTCCCTTTCTTTTTAAAGTACTCTCTTCTCTTGGCTTCTGCAATACTAGACATTCCTAGATTTCCTCCTGTCTTTTTGCCTGCTCTTTCTCTGTCTCCTTTGCCAGTTCATATTCCTCTTCTGGATTTTTAAATGTTAAAAATCCTCAGGGCTCAGGCCTTTGCTCCCTTCTCTTCTGAGTCTATATTCTCTCTCTGGGTGATCTCATCCATGTTCCTGGATTCAACAAGATAATTTAACTAAAATTAATATGCCATTCATTTCAAGAAGCACCATTATTTTATATATCACTAAGAAAACAAAATAAATGCTTCCAATTAAACTATGATATCTCAAATTGCTCTAATCATCTCACTGTACCTCAAAATTGTTCCTCCTTGTAGTATTCCCAACTCAGAAAATGACACCACCATTCACTTAGTTATTCAAGCTAGAAACTAGAAACTTGGGACTTCTATTCTCTCTACCTCACCATCTCCTACGCCTCATATCTAATCAGTCTCTATGTCCTATTGCTTTTACTTCCTAAATAATCCTTAAATATGCTCGTCTCTCTGACCCTCACAGTCACAAACCCAATAGAAGCGACTATCTCTCTTTCCTGAATTACCTCAAAAACATCTTAACTCGTCTCCCCAGTCTTCCAATTTGCTATTCAGTAGGCAGAGTGATCTTTTCAAAACCCAAATTTGACCATGTCACTTCCCTGATGAACACCCTTCAATAGCTCCTCATTAGTCTTAGTAAAAAGTCCAAATTCTTCTGGTGGCCTATAAAGCCCCTGTCCACCTCTCCAGCCTTGTCTCATGCCACTCTGTCCTGTGTTCTCTAAGTGCCAACCACACACTGGTCTCTTTGGTTCTCAAATGCGTCACCCTCTTCACTGTCTCAGGACCTTGTACACATGCTTTCTCCTCTACCCAGACTCTCTTACTTCTCTTTATCTAATTAATTCCTCAGCCCTCCACTCAAACATCACCTCCTTAGGGAAGTCTTCCATGATCCCAGACTATGTGCTCTCCTAAAACACCACTCTTCTCATTTTTGGAATTTAAAATTGTAATTAATTTAGTGTGTAAATCACAGCTTAGTATTGCGCTTAGTACTGGAATGAAAGTTGCATGAAGGCAGGGGCTGTGCTAGGGACTGGGCTAGGGGCTATATCCTTAGCACCTAGCATAATGCTGGGAACAAAGTGGGTGCTCAGTTAGTATTTGTTAAATGAATAAAAATGAATGAATTTGTTATCCAAACTGATGATTGATGGGATGTAAGAGTTAAGGTAGAATAAGGAATCAAGAATTATAGCCAAGTTTCTGGCTTTGGTGACTAAGTTGGATGGTAGTGCCTCAGATCTGAGGCAAGGAGAAAATGATGAATTCAGTTTTAGAAGAAAGAGTTGGAGGTGCTTGTGAGATGTATGGTAGACAGTTTGATATATGGTTCGGGAGTTGGGGAAAGCAGCCTGGGCTGTGGACATAAATTTAATAGCCACTAGGTCCAGGTATTGGTTGAAACTGAATGAGGGGATGAGATCATCCAGGAAATGAGTGTAACATAAGAAGGAGAGAAGGCCAAGGACATATCTTTGTAGAACATCAACACTTAAGGGATAGGCAGAGGAAAATAAACCATAGAAGGAAAGGGTGAAGAAAAGGACAAAGAAGCTAAAACAATAAGAACGGTATGGTATCTTAGAGATCAAGAGTCAACAGGATTAAAAGTAGCATATGGGTCAGAAGAGTGCCTACTAGCTTTGCCAATGAGAAGAACACTGATAGAATGCTGAGGGAAGTGAGTTAATAGGTGAAGCAGAAGTGAAGGCTTTGAAACCCTGAATAAACAGCCATTTTCCTTGAAGCCTGGTGAGAAGAGAAGGAGAGAGAGAAAGTGATAGCTGAGGAGAGACCAGTGTCTAGAAAAGCTTTTATTTTCTTTTAATTCATGAGAAACCTGGACAAGTCTGAATATTAATAGGGCGCATCACAGTGAAGTTACTTTTCTATAAATGATATTGGGTTGACCAATATGGAATTTTCTCCCTGTCACATGTGTTTAAGCCCAGACTAGATACAGAATCACCTGAGGATTTCTTTTCTCAACTATAAAATGAGAGTCAAGGTTAGAAGGTTTAACCCAAGTTTCCACAAGGTCCTTTGCACCAGTCCTTCATAGCACAATGGAAAGAGCCCTAGGCCAAGAATCTGACAGATCTGGTTCTAGAATACCAATTCTGTCACTGACTAGCTAGACAACCTCATATAAATTATTTAGTATATCTTTGTCTCAATTTTTCTTATGTGTAAACTAACCTCATAAAATCATAAGGAGGATCAAAGGAGAGAGTGGATGCTAAGACTATAACAACATGAGATGCTATAAAGCTGCTAAGGGTTACTAAACTCTTGGGGAAGCCATTAAATTATTTTTAGTTAATAAATGCTTATAATAACAATTTTAGGTTAGTAAGCTCATTTTATAACAACGCTGAGAGGAAGGCACTGCTATTATCCCCATTTTATAGATCAGGAACTGAAATACAGGCAGCTTAAGACACTTGCCTAAGATTACACAGCTAGGAGTTAGAAGAGCAAAGATGGGACACCAGAGAGTCTGGCTCTAAAGTTCTGCATAATCTTTATGGTATGTTATCCTTAGTCTAGAACCTCATCCTCTAAAGGAAGGATTCACCAATCCCTTTGGAAAAATCTGATGACAGCTATGGACCTTCTCTCCCCCAAAATGTACAGAAACTTGCATATGTGTGTTGTTATATACTATTTCAAGGAGTTCACTCACTGATCTTCACCACTGCCATAAACCCCTACAGTATGACTCACCCAGGAATCTCACATTAAAACTCCTGGCTCTAAAGTTTAAATTCTGCCAATCTTTAACTCTGCCTCAAATCCTGTCATAACAGCCCAGTTGTAGAAAAAAAAAAAAAAATAGGAAGTGGCTGCGGTCTCATGCTGCCCTCTACCGGCGGCTACTTGACTGTCCGCAGTAATGACAACAACATCACCATACCTGTCGCTTAGAGACCTCTTCAGATCTTCTGAAGCGCATTCATAAGAAAGTGCTGTCACAGCTTTGGGGTCCAAAACCCCAAACCCGGTGGCCAGCGCCTGGGGTCCATCCTCCTGTCATTGCTGCCGCATCCTTCCCGTCATGCTCTACAGCACAGCTTGAGGCGGTATCGCCTCCATTTTAGCTTCTTCTCGGACTGCGTCACCAGAGCTAGGGAGACAGCCTTTAGGATTCAGCAGAGGGCGCTGGAGTACATCTTTCGTGGTAGAAACTGTTAGCCATATAGGCACAAATCTCAACTTTCTGACCTGTTCTTTAGGGGTTCCTCTTCAGGGACTGGATACACTTAGCACGCACCCCCACCAACGCTCTTACTGTTCACCTGTCCTTGACCTTCTGACCTAGCAATGTTCTTTTGTTTGTTTTTAGTAGTAAGGCTTGCAAAACTCTGGAGTCACAAATGTGGGAAAAACAAAAGCCCCTCCCAGACCCCAGCTTAAGACCCACTCTTCTAATTTATCATTATCTTGCTGTTCACACTTGCCATCCCCATCCCTGTAGTCCTTTTGGCTGGCCATCTTCCACCTCCAAACCAGGGAGTAGTAATCAGAGCAGTGGACTGAAAATCAAGGCAGACCTTCAGATTTAAGCTTTGCCACTTTATTAGCTGTGTGAGCAGTCACTTGACCTCTCTGGAATCTCAATCTACTAAAATTGAAAGAGGGAGGTTAATATTGGAGGATCTCTATGGGCCTTTTTTGACCTGCTAAGATTCTAGGAGTTTTCTCTGTTCTTTACAGTCTACACTCTGTTCCTTACACTTCCAAACTAGTCTACCCCACCTGTATTTCCAGAACGATGTCTCTAAAATTGGATCATACGGCCCTTGTTTAAATTCCATAATACCCCCTTTTTGCCCACAAGAAAGAGCTCAGACTCTCTACTGTGATATCAAAGACCTTCACAATCTTGTCTCTTCTTCCCTCTCTGACCTCTACCCTTGCCATTTTATTCCCACACACCACACAGTTTAGGAGACATGGCTCCCATTACCAAAACAGACTGCATTAGATGCTGATTTTATCTTCATCTCAGCATTGTCAATGTGTCCCGTAATTATCTGTTCATTTATGTTTCCTGCAGTCCAGGCTGTGAGCTCCTTGAAAGCAAGAGCCGCTGTTGAATCTCCAGCTCCTAGAACAATGCAGAACACTTTGTGGTTGTTCAATAAATGTTTATTGAATGAATGAATGATTATATGTTGCTGCATCCCCACTTGCCTGTCACCATGCCAGGCATATAGTAGGTGTTCAATAGATATTGAATGAATAAACAAATGAATTTGCAAAATCTCATCAGCCTCCCCAATATCTCTTGCATTCTGTCCTTCCTTCTTCAGTACCTGTCAGGCACTAATCATCTCTACCTGAATTACTGGGAAGCTTCTTATCTAGTGTCTTACAACTAGTCTTTCTCCCATTAAGATAATTTTCATTGAAACACAATTCTGCAATACTATTCTTTATTCCAAAATCTTCCAGGACTCCCTATTTCCCACAGGATCAAGTCTGAAGTCTTTCACCAGGCAGTTAAGACCCTTCTCTAACCTGCCCCTTCATTAACCTGATGCTCCAGGCAAACAAAATTGCTTGCTATTCCTCAACTCATGTCCTACTTGTCATACTCCATGTGCAGTGAGAAATAATAAGAGCCCAAATGAGGTCCCTGGCAGTGGGGATGAAGAGCAGGAGACGGATTTGAAGAGATGCACTTTGAAAAGGTGGGGTTCCCTTAGTTCTAGCTGTCTCCTTCCTTTCAAAAGCACCATCAAACTTCTTTAAGGGAATCTTCCCCTCATTCTGGAAATAATATAAGCCAACATTCATTGGGAGCTTCTTGTGTGTCATTGTTCTAAGTGCTCTGTGTTCATTAATGAGTTTAATCTTCACAATAGCGTTCGGGGTAGGTACTATTGGTGTCCTTTCTTTATATATAAAGACATGAGGCAGGTTTAGGATTAAGTAACCTGTATAATGTCATGTAACCAATGAAAATAGCAGAGCTGGGACTTAACTCAGGTAGACTTACCCTGGGGCTTGTGGTCTGAACTACTACAGTACATTACCAGATGCATCTGTTGGCTGTCACAATACTGCCTATTTCTAATTCTCTATTTCTTTTTGTGACAGCATCAGCCTCCTTGCTTATTGGCTCCTACTATTCCCAAATATAAAAATCCCACAAAGTTCTGGCCTTTGTCCCTGTTTCTCTATATGCCCAAATAGGTAACATTTATTGAGCATACTGTGCATCAGAGACTGCCCTAGCATACTTATATACTTCATCTCATTGACTTCTTTCAGCAGCCCTCGGAGGTATGTGCTATTATTATCTCCTTTTCACAGATGAGGAAACCAAGGCACAGAGAAGTGAGGTAATTTGACCAATTTCACATAGCTGGCAAATGTCAGAGCTTAAATTGGAACCCAGGAAGTCTGATTCCAGAGACCACACTTATGTGGTCCATACATTTGTGTTGTTTTGTTTTGTGATTAAGAGCCATACCCAGAGCTAGACCGCTGGGTTCAAATCCCAACTTTACTGCATTCCAGTTGTGTGACCTTGGCAAAGTGACTTCACTTTCCTGAGCCTCAGTTTCCACATCTATAAAATGGCTAATGTGAAGATTAAATGAGCTCATTTATGGAAAACACTTAGAATAATGTCTGCGCCAGGTAATCAGTACATAAATATTACCTATAATTATTATTTTGTTTTTTATATCTTTCTGAACTTTTAATTTTTATATTGGTTACACCTATTTATCCAGCTTTATTTAGATGTTATTGACATATAACATATGTAAGTATAAGGTGTAAAACATGATGATTTGATACACCTATATATTGTGAAATGGTTACTACAATAAAGTTAACACCTCCATTTCCGCACATAATTACCATTTTGTTGTAGTGATAACATTTAAGATCTACTCTCTTAACAACTTTTAAGTATATATTACAATACTGTTAATTATAGTCACAATGGTGAACATTTGAACCTCAGAACTTAATTCATCTTATTGCAGGAAGTTTGTATCCTTTGATACGTATTTCCCCATTTCTCCCACCCCACAACATTTGATAATCACCATTCTACTGTCTATTTCTACGAGTTCAACTTTTTTAGATTCCGCATATAAGTGACAAAACACGGTATTTGTATTTCTCTGTCTTATTTATTTCACTTAGTATAATGCCCTCAAATACCATCCATATTGTCACAAAAGGAAGAGTTCCTTATTTTTCAAAGGTTAAATAATATGCCATTATATGTATGTATACTGATGGACATTTAGGTGGTGTTACGTTGTTTCTATGGCTTGGCTATTTTAAATAATGCTGCAGTGAACATAGGGAGTGCAGATATCTCTTTGAAATAGTGATTTCATTTCCTTGAGATATATACCCAGAAGTGGGATTGCTGGATCGTATGGTAGTTCTTTATTTTTTTGAGGATCCTCCAAACTGATTTCCATAGTGGCTGTACCAATTTACATACCCACCAACGGTGCACAGGATTCGCTTTTCACCACATCCACACCAGGATTTGTTATCTTTTGTCTTTTTGATAACAGCCATTCTAACAGGTGTGAGGTGATATCTCATTGTGGTTTTGATTTGCATTTCCCTGATGATTAGTAATGTTGAACATCTTTTCATGTACCTGTTGGCCGTTTGGATATCTTCTTTGAAACAATGTTTATTCAAGTCCTCTGCACATTTTTAAATTGGATTATTTAGGTTTTTTACTATTGAGTTGTATGAGATTCTTATATACTTTGGATATTACCCCTTATCAGATAGATGGTTTTCAAATATTTTCTCCCATTCCATAGGATGCTTTTTCATTCTGATGATTGTTTCTTTTGCTGTGCAGAAGCTTTTTAGTTTGATGTATTCTTACATGTTTATTTTGTCTTTTGTTGCTTGCCCTTTTGGTGTCATATCCAAAACATTCTTGCCAAGACCAATGTCAAGGAGCTTTTTCCCTTTGTTTTCTTCTATGATTTTATGGTTTCAGGTCATACATTCAAGTATTTAATCTATTTTGAGTTAATTTTTGTGAACAGAGTAAGTGATGGGTCCAATTTTATTCTTTTACATGTGAATATTCACTTTTCAAAACACTGTTTATTGAAAAGACTATCCTTTCCCCATTGAGTATTCTTGATTCTTGTCCAATATTAGTGGACCATATATGCATAGGTTTATTTCTGGGATTTCAATTCTGTTCCATTAGTCTATGTGTCTGTTTTCACGCCAGTACCATATTGTTTTTATTACTGTAGCTTTTTAATCAAGTTTGAAATCAGGAAGTGTGATGCTTCCAGCTTGGTTCCTTTTTCTCAGGATGCTTTGATTTTTCAGGGTCTTCTTCAGTTCCATACAAATTTTAGGATTGTTTTTTCTATTTCTGTGAAAAATGCCACTGGAATTTTGATAAAGATTGCAATGAATCTGTAGATGGCAATGGGTAGTATGGACATTTTAATATTAATTCTTCTAATCCATGAACATAGGATATCTTTCCATTTATTTGTGTCTTCTTTAACTTATTTAATCAATGTCTTGTATTTTTCAGTGTATAGATCTTTCACCTCCTTGGTTTAATTTATGCCTAAGTATTATATTATTTTGATGCTATTGTAAACATGATTGTTTTCTTTATTTCTTTTTAGATAGTTTGTTGATAGTATACACAAATTTAACAGATTTTTTTGAATGTTGATTTTGTATTCTGAAATTTAGTGAATTTGTTTATTAATTCTAACAGTTTTTTTGTGGAGTCTAATGTTTTCTATATATAAGATTATATCATCTGTTAACAGAGATAATTTTACTTCTTCATTTCTGATGCCTTTTATTTCTTTTTCTTGTCTAATTACTGTGGCTCAGACTTCCAGTAATATGTTGAATAAGAATGGTAAGAATGGGAACTTGTCTTATTTGTAATCTTTGCAGGGAAGCTTTCAACCACTCAAAATTGAGTATAAAGTTAGCTGTGGTCTATCATATATGGCCTTTATTATGTTGAAGTATGTTCCTTCTATACCTAATTTGTAGAGTTTTTATCATGAAAAGATGTTGAATTTTTCTCAAATGCTTTTCTGTGTCTATTGAGATGATCATATGATTTTTATCTTTCTTTCTGTTAATGTGGTATATCACATTTATTGATTTGTATATATTGAGCCATCCTTGCATTCTAGGGATAAATCCCATATGATCATGGTGTATAATACTTTTAATGTGCTGTTGAATTCAGTTTGCTAGTATTTTGTTGAGAATTTCTGCATCTGTATTCATCAGGGATATTGGGCTGTAGTTTTCTTTTCTGATAGTGTCCTTATCTGGATTTGGTATCAGTGTAATGCTGGCCTTGTAAAATGAGTTTGAGAGTATTCCCTTCTTTTCAATTCTTTGGAAGAGTTTGAGAAGGAACCAATCCTTAATTAATTCTTCTTTAAAGGTTTGATAGAATTCACCAGTGAAACCATCTGCTTCTGGGCTTTTCTTTGTTGAGAGGTTTTTGATTACTCTTTCAAGCTCCTTATTCTTTATTGGTTTGTTCACATTTTATATTTCTTCCTGATTCAGTCTTGGTAGGTTATATGTTTCTAGAAATCTATTCATCTCTTCTAGGTTATCGATTTTGTTGGCATATAATTATTCGTAGTAGTCTCTTATGATCCTTTGCATTTCTGTGGTGTCAGTCGTAATGTCTTCTCTTTCATTTCTGATTTTTTTTATTTGAGTCTTCTCCCTTTATTCTTAGTGCAGCGAAAGATTTGTCAATTTTGTTTATCTTTTCAAAAAACAGCTCTCAGTTTCGTTGATCTCTACTATTGCTTTTCTGGACTGTCCTTTATTTATTTCTGCTCTGATCTTTGTTATTTCCTTCCTACTGCTAACTTTGGGCTTAGTTCTTCTTTTTTTAGTTCCTTGAGGTACAAAGTTTGGTTGTTTATTTGTGATCTTTTTTTTTTCTTAATGTAGGCATTTATTGCTATAAACTTCTCTCTTAGAACTATTTTTGCTGCATCCCATAAGTTTTGGTATGTTGTGTTTACTTTTTAGTTCATTTCAAGATAATTTTCTTTAATTTCTCTATGTTTTCTTCTTTGACCTCTTGCTTGTTCAGGAGTGTGTCGTTTGATTTCTAAATATTTGTGATTTTTTTCAGTTTTTTTTTCTGTTATTGATTTCATACCATTGTGATTGGAAAAGATTTGATATGATTTCAATCTTACATTTGCTAAAGCTTGTTTTGTGACCTAACATATGATCTATCCTGGAGAATGTTCTGTGTGTTCTTGAGAAGAACGTGCATTCTCCTGCTGTTAAGTGGAATGTTCTGTATACATATATTATGTACATTTGGTCTAAGGTTCAAGTCCAGTATTTCCTTAGTGATTTCTGGCTAGATGATCAATCCATTGTTGAAAGTGGGCTACTGAGGTCACGTACTATTATTCTCTATTTCTCCAATTATCCCTTCAAATCTGGTCGTATTTGCTTCATATACTTAGGTGCTCTGATGCTAAGTGCATGTATAATTTACACTTGTTATAGCCTCTTGATGAATCGATCCCTTTATCATTATATAATGACCTTCATCACTTGTTACAGTTTTTTACTTAAAGTCTATTTTGTCTTATATAACTACCACTGGTCTCTTGGTTTCCATTTGCATGGAATAACTTTTTCCATCTCTTCAGTTTGAGTCTATGTGTCTCCTTAAAGTTGAAGTGAATTTCTTGTAGGCAATATATAGTTGGGCTTATTTTTTAATCCATTCAGCTACTCTATGCCTTTTGATTGGAAAATTTAATCCATATATATTTAAAATAGTTATTGATAGATAAGGACTTACTAATGCCATCTTATTAATTGTTTTCTTGCTGTGATATAGTTCACCTGTACTTTTCTTCTCCTTTTGCTGTCTTTGTGAGTTGGTGATTTTCTGTAGTGGTTTGCTTTGATCCCCTTCTCTGTATATTTTGTGTATCTACTGTAGGTTTTTGCTTTGTGGTTACCATGAGGCTTACCTAAAACGTCTTATAAATATAACACTCTAGTTTAAGCTGATAACAACTTAAATTCTATAGCGTACGGACACCCTACCCTTTTACTACCGTTTTACTGCTTCCCCATGCTTTTGATGTCATAATTTACCTCTTTTTATACTGTGTATCCATGAACAAATTACTGTAGCTATAGTTATTTTTAATAATTTTGCCCTTTAAACATTTATACTAAAGTTAAGTTATTAACACACCACCATATTACAGTTTTAGAGTATTCTGAATTTGACTATATACTTAACTTTCCAAGTGTGTTTTTTATTTTCATATATTCCATATTAATAATTAGTGTCCTTTCACTTCAGTTCGAAGAACTCCTTTCAGCATTTCTTATAAGGCAGCTCCAGTGATGATGAACTCCCTCAGCTTTTGTTTGTGTGAGGAAGTCTGTATCTCTTTTTCATTCTTGAAAGATATCTTTGTCAGGTAAAGTATTCTTGGTTGGCAGTTTTGTTCTTTCAGCATTTTGAATATATCATCCCACTATATCCACGCCTACAAGGTTTCTGCTGAGAAATCCTCTGATAGCTTTATGGGGGGCTCCTTATATGTGAGAAATTTCTTTCTCTTGCTGCCTTTAAAGTTCTCTTTGATTTTAGACTGTGTTTTTATAATGCATCTTGGAAAAGACAGTTTTGGGTTGAAATATTCTGGTGATTTATTAGCTTCAGGAACTTGGATGGCAAAATCTGTCTCCAGATTAAGGAAGTTCTCATCAATTATTTCTTTACATATGCTTTCTGTTCTTCTCTCCCTTTCTTTTCCTTCTAGGACCCCAGTAATGTAGAGATTGTTTCTTTTAATGCTATCTCATAATGCATGTAGGCTTTGTCCACTCTTTTTCATTCTTCTATATCTTTTTGCTCCTCTGATTTGAAGATTTCAAATCACTTGTCTTCTAATTCACTAATTGTTTCTTCTGATTGGTCAAGTCTGTTTTTGAAACTCTCTTTTGAATTCTTTGGTTTATTCAATAAATTCTTCAACTCTAGGGTTTCTGCTTGGTTTTTAAAAATAGTTTTTATTTCTTTGTTGAAATTCTCCTTTTGTTCATGCATTTTTCCCTAATTTAATTTAGTTGTCTATCTGTGTTTCCTCATAGTTCACTCTTTCTTTAAGAGGATTATTCTGAATTCTTTGTCAGAGAGTTCATGCATCTCCATTTCTTTAGGGTCTGTCATCGGTATTTTATTAGTTTCTTTTGGTTGAGTCATTCACGATCCTTGTGGTCTTACATTGGTGCCTGCACATTTGAGGAAGCAGGAACATCTTACAGTCTTTATAGACTGGCTTTGGCAGGCAAAACTCTTCACCAGTCAGCCCATCCAGAGATTCTGTGTAGGCCATCTGGTGGTGACTGTGGATGAGCTTGCTGCCGGAGTCCTTAGGCTGGCAGGTCAGGTGCCTGGTCAGCAGGTAGACAGACTTGGTATTTGGTTACACAGGGACCAGCCTGGTGCTTAGGTCTGTAGGAGTGGGCCTGGGTCCTGGGTTCACCGGAGCAGCCCTGGTGTTTGAGTCTGTGGTGATGGAACTGGGACCTCATTGTGCACAGGCAGACCTGAGTCCTGGGATCACAGGGGCCAAACAGGCAGTGGTGATCACTGAAGTGGCCCATTGTCTAGACCTGTGGGAGCCAGGCTGGAGCCGTGGAGGTTGGCCTGGTGCTAGGACAAACCTGAATCCTGAGTCTGCAGGAGTTGGCCTGTAACCTAGGGCCTCAGAGGCTAGACTGGAGGTTTGGTTTGTGGCCGCCATTTTGGCACTGGGGAATGCCAGGATCCTGGGTCTGTGGAAGCTGGCCTTCAGGTTAGGTCCATGGGGCCCAGCATGGCCCCTGGGGTAGGCCAGGAGCCTGGGTTTGTAGTTATCCACCTGGGGCTTGGGTTTGTGGGAGCCCACTGAGAGCCCGGTGCCATAGAAGTCAGCTATCACTGTGGTGGACCAGGAGCCTAGGTTCGTGGGAGTCTACCAGGAGTCTGGGGCCATAGGAGCCACTTAGGGCCATGGGAATTGGCAGGCACTGGGTTGGGTATGGAAGCCTAAAGTTGAGGAAGCTGTCTGAGCTGCAGGAGCTGCCTGGGGCAGTTTAAGCCGACAAGTGCCTAGGAGAGCTGGGGGCCTGGATTCCCAGGACCCTGCACAGAGCCTGGTGCCATGGGAGCCACCTGGGGCCACTGAAGCCAGCAGGCACTTCAGTGAGCCACAGGCCTGTATTCACTGGAGTCCACTGTGAACCTGGTGTCAAGGATGCTGCCTGGGGCCACTTAAACCAGCAGGCATCAAGGTGAGACAGGGATCTGTGTTTGTGGAGACGTGCCAGGAGCCTGGTGCCAAGGATGCTGCCTGGGACCACAGGATCTGCCTGGGGCCAAGGTGAGCCAGAGACCTGAGTTTGTGGAAGCCCACAGGGAGCCAACTAGCGCCATGGGAGTCATCCTGTTGCTGGGGCAGGCCGGCTCTGGGGTCTGCAGTTAAATCAGGCATTCACTTCACTCTCCTTCCACGGGGGGTGTCTCTGCACTGGGCTGCCTGGGGTTGGGGGAGAGGTGATATGAATAGTGTGAATCTATCCTTTCTACCCTCCTCAATGCATCTTTCCTTATTTTTGTGCTTCACCCAGGTGCTATAATCCCCAACCTGGAATCTTTGTCTCTTCTGAAGGTATTTTCATGTGCAAATAGTTGTTCAAATTGATATTTCTGAGGGGGGAAGAAGCACTAGGAATTTCTATGGTGTCATTTTGCTTATTATTTTCTAAATAAAATCAATCATTTTCAGCTTCCCAGGCAAGGTTGGTGGGAAATCCAAACTCAGTCTTTTTTTCCCCCCACTTTCTAAGATTGCACAGAATTACAGGGATTAAGCATTCAAGAATAAATGGGGCCTCTGGTCTTCAGCAGTTCCTCATGGCTGCCCTCTGGTTTTCCTTGGTCCTGTCCCAAGTGGTCCTTTTCAAGGCCTGGTAATCCTGCCTCAGCTCTAAGCCTCTGAACAGGAGCTCATACTCTGATTTATGATGCTATACTTCCCCTTTCTGTGGATTATAGTTAATGAGATAACTCAGGGGCTGGCCTGAAATTTACAGGCAGAGTTTCACACATGCTTAATGAATGGTAGTGATTTTATTTTACTAGCTTCCACTATCGTACCTATGAGGATGACTCCCAACCCTTACTATCACCATGAGGAAACTAGGCCAGGCAGAATAAATATATTAAACAAGGGCACATAGGTAGTAAGTGATGGAAGTCTGGATTTGAATCCAAGCCTTGATCTTTTCATATTCCCTGCCTTTTCCTTTTATTTTATGTTTCATTTCTATCCTTCCTAAATATACTCAGTAATAATGACATTCTACTGCCTACTTCAAAATCTGTTTCTCCTTTAGAGAGTCTTCCTGTGTTCTTGTGTATTGTGCTGTACTTCTATGTTGACTACTCTCGCATTGCTTATGAAGGCATGTATTATCCTGTCTACTGTATTTTTAAAGTAATTGAATATAAGGACTAGATTTTATAATTCCTTGTTGAATTGATTTATAGGAATGGTACTAATTATTTAGTCAGAATCTACTAAAATGCAAGAAACTCAGTTAAAAGGAGAGCGGAGAAGAGCACCAAGATAAAGGATGCATGGGCCCTGGTAAAAGGTACTTCATAATAATAGGTGTTTAAGAAAGTGAACATCTTGAGAGCAGGATCTATTTCTTCTAAAACGCAGCATCCCTCACAAACTAGCTTAGTGCTTGACTTGTGGTAAGGACTCTCCAAATATTTGTTGAATTACTATTTACAGTTTGCTGATGGGCTTCAGTGAGTCTTAATTAAGTAATAATATACTTTCCCTATATGGCCAGGAAAGGAAATGTTCTAATGAGTTATATTTGCAAGTCATGAAAGATTTAATCAATTTAAATGCTAAACTGCATTTTAATATTTTTAAAGAGAATCATAACAAAGTTAATGTTATAGTTATCGGCTTTAGTGTACTGAAATATGTGATGTGATTTTATTTTTCTTAAGAAACTTGGGGTCATCTATAAGAATACTCATTATTGTGAATTACTCTAGACAGGGCCAAAGATGTATACATAGTTGTGTGTGTCACTAAGCTATCAGATAATGAGCCTGAAGCGTATAACTTGTTTCCTTTTTTATTTTTTGCTTTCTTCTGTAAAAGTGGAGTGAAGAAGGTGTAGTTAAGTACAATCCAGCACAAGGTAACGTGATTGCTTTTTTTTAGACTTAATGAGTAAATCAAAAGCCAAAGCATCTGCCTACAAGGTGATAATTTCATCTTTTAGAAAATCCATGCCAGTATCAGATGCAATGTATTGTAATGAAAAGACCACTAAAGTGGGAGTCAAGAGTATTCGATTTTCATCCCAACTTAACTGCTTGGCTATGTGGTCCTTGATTAGTCCTATGCTCCTCTCTGGACTTCAGTTTCCTCATTTGTACGATGAAGATTACAATGCCTATTCTACAAGGTTGTCGTGAGACTCAATGAAAGTACTTTGATAAGTGTAAAGTGCTAGACAAAATAGAAACAGTATTATGGTAAGGTATCATTGGTATCTTTTCACTTGTCAGGAACTCTTTCTGATGCTATCAGCTATTTTAATATTGGTAACACAAGGCACTACATTCATCTCATTGTCATCTTTAAGCTACACTTTAATCATACCCACATTAAGTCGACTGATGGGATATGAAGGAGCACTATCCTTCACCACCTCAAGAAATTGTGCTGGTGCATATTGGGGTATGCTTGCTTCTAGCCTCCAAATTCACTTTGTCAAAAAAAAAGCAAAGACATGTCTGCGAACAGAACACTGAGTTGAAATGTTCTACAAGCCATCTGTTTTGATGAAAGTTTACAGTCCTTTGCCTATTTACTTTACTCCAATACGACAGCATTTTATCACTTCAGAAATATCCTTTTGCCTCACTCTACCTTAAATAACTTTCACACAGAACTACAGGAGTTCAAAACAGAACACAAAACTAACAGTGTCCACAAGAAATGCTAACACTAAAATCTAACTACTGTACCACCTCAGTATCCTTCCTCTACTAACGTTAATCTTTTAATCAGCAAGAACAGGTAATTTTATAAAGCTGTCTCTATAGTACAAGCAACTGTAGAAATACCAGTTGATTCCATTTTAACACTGCCATTATCTAGAAAAAAATGAATGCTTTGGTAAGTTTGTAGCTCTGGTAAGTCTTGTACGGGCTTCTCCCTCCAGATGGAGGTAGTCCAGAAAGACTCCTCACTTAATGGCAGTGGTCAAGGAAGGAAATGTAAGAGCTAAGTTTTGAAAGATGAAGTAAAGAAATAGACTTGGGAAGAAAGACACTTCAGGCTGAGAGATAAGTATATGCAAAGGAAAATTTGCAGGGGAGGGGAAGGTATTCTCAACTGTAAGGTCCCTGGAGTAGAGTGGTGAGATATGAAGTTGAAAAAGTAGGAAGGGACAAGGCCATGAGGGCCTCATATGCTATACCAAGAATTTTATATTTTATCTTTAAAGTAATGGGGAGTATCTGAAGAATTCTGAATTATTAGTGTGCCGAAAAGATCACCCTGGCTGCTGTGTAGGCATTTGATTGGAGGAAGTTGGGAGCACAGGCAGGGAAACAAGATGGAAGGCTGGTGCAATAGGCCAGACAAGAGATGACAAGGGTTTATGCTAACATAAAGGGATGGTAGAACTGACCAGACTTGCTAACAATTCAGATGTGGGGCAACTCCCCAGTTTGTGACTTCAGTGCCATGTCTTTTAGCTAGTGCATGCCATTTTCATGCAAACTATCTCTGACTGCTTCATATAGCTTGGCCAAGATAATGAAATGAGCAACTTGAATCCACAAATGGCACATGAATCACTTGAATATTTCAGGTGGTTTCTTCATTGAACACACCCATCTCAGTGGATGGGCTTTTTTCACCCAGCATAATTCCCTGGAGATTCATCAAAGTTGTTTTGTGTATCAATAGTTCATTCCTTTTTATTGCTGAGTAGTATTGCATGGAATGTATGTATCACAGTTTGTTTAATCATTTAACACCTTGAATGAAATCTTGGCTTGTTCCAGTTTGGGGCTATTACTAATGAAAGCTGCTATGAATATTCATGTACAGGTTTTTGTGTGGACAATTTTTGTTTATCTTGTATAAATGCCCTAGAATGTCATTGCTTTGTCATATGGTAAGTATATGTTTTGGGCTTTTTTAAATTGCCAAATTATTTTTCAGAAAGGGTTTATCGTTTCACATTTCCACAAGCAATATATGAGTGATCCATATTGTCTGTATCCTTGCCAGCATTTGGTATTATTGCTATTTTTTTTTTTATTTTAGCCTTTCTATTACGTGTGTAGTGATAGCACATTGTGGCTTTATTTTGCATTTCCTTGTTAGCCAATTATACAAAACAACTTTTCGTGTGTTCATTTTCCATCTGTATACCCTCTTTTTAAATAACTTATTTTACTGAGGTCACATTGGTTTCTAACAGTATATAAATTACAGGTGTACATGATTATATTTTGGCTTCGGTATAGACTGCATTGTGTTCACCACAAAAAGTCTAGTTTCCATCCATTACCATACACATGCGCCCCTTTACCCCTTTTGCCCTCCCCCCACCCCCTTCCCCTCTGGTAACTCCCAATCTGTTTTCCATATCTATGTGGTTTTTTGTTTATGTACTCTCCAGTGAAATGTCTCTTCATGACTTTTGCTCATTTTCTAATTCGATTGTTTGTTTACGTTGAGTATTTTAAATTTAATTAAATTTTTTCTAACAGGCTTATGGAGATATAATTGACATACAACACTGCATAAGTTTAAGGTGTACAGCATGACTTGACTTACATATATTGTGAAATGATTACCACGATAAGTTTAGTAGACATCCATCATCTCATATAGATACAAAAAAAGAAAAATGTTTTTTCCTTTTGTGAGAACATTTAGGATCTACTCTTAGCAACTTTCCAATATACCATCCAGCAGTGTTAACTATAAGTCATAATGTTGTACATTACATCCCCATTACTTAGCTATTTTATAATTGAAAGTTTGTACCTTTTGACCACCTTCATCCAATTCCCCCACAACACACTCCCCACCTCTGGTAACCAGAAATCTGATCTCTTTTTCAAGTAGTTTTTTTCTTTTTTTTAGATTCCACATATAAGTGAGATCACACAGTATTTGTCTTTGTCTGACATATTTCACTTAGCATAATACCCTCAAGGTCCATCCATGTTGTTGCAAATGGCAGGATTTCCTTTTTTATGGCTGAATAGTATTCTATTTTGTGTATATGACACATTTTGTTTAACCATTGATATGTTGATGGACACTTAAGTTGTTTCCATGTCTTGGCTATTGTAAATAATGGTGCAATGAAGGTGCAGATATCTCTTTGACATATTTATTTCATTTCTTTTGGATATATACCCAGAAGTGGAATTGCTGGAGTGTATGGTAGTTCTATTTTAAATTTTTTGAGGAACCTCCATACTGTTTTCTATAGTGTCTGTGCTAATTTACAATCCCACTAGCAGTGTATAGGATTCCCTTTTCTCCACATCCTTACCAGCATTTGTTATCACTTATCTTTTCAATGATAGCCATTCTAACAAATGTAAAGGGATATCTCATTGTAGTTTTCATTTTCATTTCCCTAGTGATTAGTGATGTTTAGCAACTTTTCATGTACCTGTTTTCCATTTGTATATCTTCACTGGAAAATGTCTATTTCAGGTCCTTTGCCCATTTTTAATTGGATTATTTGTTTACTTACCATTAAGTTGTAAGAGTCCTTTACATATTTTGGATATTAACCCCCTTATCAGATACATGATTTGAAAATATTTTTTGGCATTCCATAGGTTGCCTTTTCATTTTGTTGATCATTTCTTTTGCTGTGCAGGAGCTTTTTAATTTAAAGTAAGCCCACTTTTTTTTTTTTTTTTTAATATTTGGTTGCAAAACCCACTTGTTTTTTTTTTTTCTGTTTCAGTTTCATAATCTTTATTTTTTTTTTATTGCAGTAACATTGGTTTATAACATTGCAAAAATTTCAGGAGTACATCATTGTACTTCTATTTCTGCATGGACTACATCATGTTCACCACCAAAATACTAATTATAACCCATCACCACACACCTGTACCGAATTATCTCTTTCACCCTCCACCCTCCCCCCTTCCCCTCTGGTAACCACCAATCCAATCTCTGTCCCTATGTGTTTGTTTATTGTTGTTATTATCTACTACTTAATGAAGGAAATCATACGGTATTTGGCCTTCTCCCTCTGACTTATTTCACTTTGCATTATACCCTCAATGTCCATCCATGTTGTCACAAATGGCTGGATTTCGTCGTTTCTTATGGCTGAGTAGTATTCCATTGTGTATATATACCACAGCTTCTTTATCCATTCGTCCCTTGATGGGCACTTAGGTTGCTTCAAGTCTTGGCTATTGTGAATAAGGCTGCAATGAACACAGGGGTGCATGTACCTTTGCAAATTGGTGTTTTCAAGTTCTTTGGATAAATACCCAACAGTGGAATAGCTGGATCATATGGTAGTTCTATCGTTGATTTTTGAGGAATCTCCATACTGTTTTCCATAGTGGCTGCACCAGTTTGCACTCCCACCAGCAGTGTATGAGAGTTCCCTTCTCTCCACATCCTCTCTAACACATGTTGTTTCCTGTCTTGTTAATTATAGCCATTCTGACAGGCGTGAGGTGATATCTCATTGTAGTTTTTGATTTGCATTTCCCTGATAGTTAATGATTTTGAACATCTTTTCATGTGTCTGTTGGCCATCTGTATATCTTCTTTGGAGAAATGTCTGTTCAGGTCTTTTGCCCATTTTTTAATTGGGTTGGTAGTTTTTTGGTTGTTGCGATGCATGAGTTCTTTATATATTTTGGAGATTAAGCCCTTATCAGATGTATGGTTTGCAAATATCTTCTCCCAATTGTTAGGTTGTCTTTTCGTTTTGTTGATGGTTTCCTTTGCTGTGCAGAAGCTTTTTAGTTTGATGTAGTCCCATTTGTTTATTTTTTCTATTGTTTCTCTTGCCCGGTCAGATGTGGTGTTTGAAAATATGGTGCTAAGACCGATGTCGAAGAGCGTACTGCCTATGTTTTCTTCTAGAACTTTCACAGTTTCAGGTCTTACATTCAAGTCTTTAATCCATTTGGAGTTAATTTTTGTGTATGGTGTAAGGTAAGGATCTACTTTCATTTTTTTGCATATGGCTATCCAGTTTTCCCAACACCATTTGTTGAAGAGATTTTCTTTTCCCCATTGTATGTTCTTGGCTCCTTTGTCAAAGATTAGCTGTCCATAGATGTGTGGGTTTACTTCTGGGCTTCCGATTCTGTTCCATTGATCTGTGTGTCTGTTTTTGTGCCAGTACCATGCTGTTTTGGTTACTATAGCTTTGTAGTATATTTTGATATCAGGGAGTGTGATACCTCCAGCTTTGTTCTTTTTTCTCAGGATTCCTTTAGCTATTCGGGGTCTTTTGTTGTTCCATATGAATTTTAGGATTCTTTGTTCTATTTCTGTGAAAAATGTTGTTGGAACTTTGATAGCGATTGCATTGAATCTATAGATGGCGTTAGGAAGTATGGACATCTTAACTATGTTAATTCTTCCAATCCAAGAGCACAGAATATTTTTCCATTTCTTTGTGTCTTCTTCAATTTCTTTCAGAAATGTTTTATAGTTTTCGGTGTACAGATCTTTCACCTCTTTGGTTAAATTTATTCCTAGGTATTTTATTCTTTTTGTTGCAATTGTAAATGGGATGGTATTCTTAATTTCTCTTTCTGCTACTTCGTTGTTAGTGTACAGAAATGCAACTGATTTTTGTATGTTGATTTTGTATCCTGCAACTTTACCATATTCGTTTATTACTTCTAAAAGTTTTCTGGTGGATTCTTTAGGGTTTTCTATATATAAAATCATGTCATCTGCAAATAGTGACAGTTTCACTTCTTCCTTTCCAATTTGGATCCCTTTTATTTCTTTCTCTTGCCTGATTGCTCTGGCTAGGACTTCCAATACTATGTTAAATAGGAGTGGTGACACTGGGCATCCTTGTCTGGTTCCTGTTCTTAGAGGGATAGCTTTCAGTTTTTCACCATTGAGGATGATATTAGCTGTGGGTTTCTCATATATGGTCTTTATTATGTTGAGGTACTTTCCTTCTATACCCATTTTATTCAGAGTTTTTATCATAAATGGATGCTGTATCTTGTCAAATGCTTTCTCTGCATCTATTGAGATGATCATGTGATTTTTGTTCTTCATTTTATTAATGTGGTGTATTACGTTGATTGATTTGCGAATGTTAAACCATCCCTGCATCCCTGGAATAAATCCCACTTGATCATGGTGTATAATCTTTTAACGTATTGTTGTATGCGATTTGCTAGTATTTTGTTGAGGATTTTCGCATCGATGTTCATCAGTGATATTGGCCTGTAATTTTCTTTTTGTGTTGTCCTTGTCTGGTTTTGGTATCAGGGTAATGTCAGCTTCGTAGAATGAGTTAGGAGCTTCCCCCTCCTCAATTTTTTGGAAGAGTTTGAGAAGGATAGGTATTAAGTCTTCTTTGAATGTTTGGTAGAATTCACCAGGGAAGCCGTCTGGTCCTGGACTTTTATTTTTGGGGAGGTTTTTGATTACTGTTTCGATCTCCTTACTGGTGATTGGTCTATTCAAATTCTCCACTTCTTCTTGATCCAGTTTTGGAAGGTTGTATGATTCTAAGAATTTATCCATTTCTTCCAGATTGTCGAATTGGTTGGCATATAGTTTTTCATATTATTCTCTTATAATCTTTTGTATTTCTGAGGTGTCTGTTGTAACCTCTCCTCTTTCATTTCTGATTTTACTTATTTGTGCCTTCTCTCTTTTTTTCTTGGTGAGTCTAGCTAAAGGTTTGTCTATTTTGTTGATCTTTTCAAAGAACCAGCTCTTGGTTTTATTAATTTTTCTATTGTTTTTTGGTCTCTATTTCACTTATTTCTGCTCTGATTTTTATTATTTCCCTTCTTCTACTGATTTTGGGCTTTGTTTGTTCTTCTTTTTCCAGTTCCTTTAGGTGCATTTTTAGATTGTTTATTTGAGATTTTTCTTGTTTGTTGAGATAGGCCTGTATCGCTATAAACTTCCCTCTTAGAACCGCTTTTGCTGTATCCCATAAATTCTGGCATGTCGTATTTTCATTTTCATTTGTCTCCAGGTATTTTTTGATTTCTTCTTTGATTTCTTCGTTAACCCAGTCGTTGTTCAGTAGCATTTTGTTTAATCTCCAAGTATTTGTGGCTTTTCTGATTTTCTTCCTATAGTTGATTTCTAGTTTCATACCGTTGTGGTCAGAAAAGATGCTTGGTATTATTTCAATCTTCTTAAATTTATGGAGACTTGTTTTGTGGCCTAATATGTGATCAATCTTAATCCCACTTTTTTAAATTTTTTATTTTGTTGTTTGTGCTTTAGATGTCATCTCCAAAAAATCTCTGCCAAGCCCCAGGTCAAGGAGTTTTTTTCCTATGTTGTCTTCTATGAGTTTTATATTTTCCAGTCTTACATTTAAATCTTTAATTCATTTCGAGTAAATTTTTGTGAGTGGTGTAAGGTAGGGATCTTTTTCGTTCTTTTATACGTGAATATCCTATTTTCTGAGCACCATTTATTGAAGAGACTGACTTTTCTCCGTTGAGTATTCATGGATCCCTTGTCAAATACTAGTTGACCATATACGCATGGGTTTATTTCTGGGCTCTTGATTCTGTTACATTAGTCTATGTGTCTGTTTTTATGCCAATACCACATTGTTTTGATCACTATAGCTTTGTGATGTAGCTTAAAAACAGGGTGTGTGATGTCTCCTACTATTTTTTCCCTCAGGATTGCTTTGGATATTTGGAGTCTTTTGTAGTTTCATGTAAATTTTAGAATATTTTTTCTACTTCTGTATAAAATTCCACTGGAAACTTGATAGGGATTGCATTAAATTTATAGATGGATTTAGGTAGTATAGCTATTTTAACAGTATTAATTCTTACAGTTCATGAACACAGATACTTTTCCATTTTTTGTGTCTTCAATTTTTTTGATCAGTGTTTCATAGTTTTCAGTGTAGAGAACATTGACTTCCTTGGGTAAATTTTTTCTTAAGTATCTTATTGTTTTTGATGCTATTGTAAATGGAGTTGTTTTCTTTATTTCTTTTTCAGATAATTCATTGTTAGTATATATAAATGCCACTGATTTTTGTGTGTTAATTTTATATCTGGCAACTTTACTGAATTTGTTGATACATCTAATTGATTTTTGGTGGAGTCTTTAGGGTTTTCTATATATAAAATCATGTCATTTGCAAATAGAGACAATTTTACTTCTTCATTTCTAATTAAGATCCTTTTTATTTCCTTTTTTGCCTGATTGTTCTGGAAAGAACTTACAGTACTATGTCGAATAGGAGTGGTGAGAGTGGACACCCTTGTCTTGCTCATGATCTTAGAGGAAAAGCTTTCAAGCTTTCACTATTGAGTATGATGATAACTGTGGGCTTGTCATATATGGTCTTTATTATGTTGAGGTATGTTCCTTCTATACCTAATTTTTTAAAGAGTTTTTATCATGAGCAAATGTTGAATTTTGTCCAATGCTTTTTCTGTGTTTATTGAGATAATCGTACGATTTTTTCTTTCATTCAATTAACGTGATCTAATACACTTATTGATTTGAGTATGTTGTCCCGTTCTTGCATCCCAGGGATAAATCCCACTTGATCATGGTAAGTGATCCTTTCAATGTGCTGCTGAATTTGGTTTGCTAGTATTTTACTGAGAACTTTGCAGCTATATTCATCAGGAGTATTGGCCTGTCTTTTTCTTTCCTTGTAGTGTCCTTTTGCTGGCTTTGGTATTAGGGTAAAGCAGGCCTAGTAAAATGAGTTTGGGAGTGTTTCCTCCTCTTCAAATTTTTGGAAGAATTTGAGAAGGATTGACCTTAATTGTACTTAAAATGTTTGGTAAAATTCACCAGTGAAGCCATCTGGTCCTATGCTTTTCTTTATTGGGAGTTTTTGATTACTTATTCAATTTCTTTACTAGTAATTAGTTTGTTCAGATTTTCTAGTTTTCCTGATTTATTCTTGGTAGGTCATGTGTTTCCAAGAGTTTTTCTGTTTTTTCTAGATTGTCCAATTTGTTGACGTATAGTTGTTCATAGTAGCCTATTATGATCCTTTGTATATCTATGGTATCATTTGTAATGTCTCCTCTTTCTTTTATAATCATTGATTTTGGTCCTCTCTCTTTTTCCTTGGTTAGTCTAGTTAAAAGTTTGTCCATTTTGTTTATCTTTTCAAAGAACCAACGGTTAGTTTTGTTAATCTTTTCTATTATTTTCCTTTCTCTATATCTTTATTTAATTGAGGTAACATTGGTTTATAATATTATATAAATTTCAGGTGTACATCATTATATTTCAATTTCTGTGTAGACTACATCATGTTCACCCAAAGACTAATTACCATTTATCACTGTACACATGTGCCCTGTCACCTCTTTCACACTCCTCCCTCCCCCTTCCCCTCTGGTAACCACCAATCTAATCTCTCTATTTATGTGTTCGTTTGTTGTTGTTGTTTATATATTCTCCTTATGAATGAAATCATATGGCATTTGACTTTCTCTTTCTGACTTATTTCGCTTTTCATAATACACTCAAGGTCCATCCATGATGGCACAAATGGCAAGATTTCTTCTTTTATACAGCTAAGTAGTATTCCATTGTATATATGTACCACATCTTCTTTATCCACTCATCCATTGATGGGCACTTATATTGTTTCCAAGCTTTGGCTATTGTGAATAATGCTGCAATGAATATAGGGATGCATATATCATTATGCATTTGTGTTTTCATGTTCTTTGTATAAATACTCAGAAGTGGAATAGCTGTATCATATGGTAGTTCTATTACAGCATCTCTATACTGTTTTTCATAGTGGCTGTACCAGTTTACATTCCCACCAGCAGTGTGTGAGAGTTCTCTTTTCTTCACATCCTCTCCAACACTTGTTTCTTGTTGTTTTAATTATAGCCATTCTGATGGGTGTGAGGTGATATCTCCTTGTAGTTTTGATTTGCATTTCCCTATTAGTAATGTTGAACATCTTTTCATGTGCCTGTTGGACATCTGTATATCTTCTATGGAAAAGTGTTCAGATCTTTTTCCTGTTTTTTAATTGGGTTGTTTGGTTTTTTTGTTGTTGAGATGTATGAGTTCTTTATTTATTTTAGATATTAACCCCTGGTCAGATATATGGTTTGCAAATATCTTCTTCCAATTGTTAGGTTGTCTTTTTGTTTTGTTGATGGTTTCCTTTTCTGTGAAGAAGCTTTTAAGTTTGATGTTGTCACATTTGTTTCTTTTATCTTTGGTTTCCTTTGCCTGAAAATTACAGGCTAATATCACTGATGTACATAGATGCAAAAACCCTCAATAAAATACTAGAAAATCAAATACAACAATACATTAAAAAGATTCTACACCATGATCAAGTGGGATTTATTCCAGGGATGCAGGGATGGCTCAACATCCACAAATCAATCAACATGATGCATCACATTAACAAAATGAAGAATAAAAATCACATGATCATCTCAATAGATGCAGAGAAAGCATTCAACATGATCCAACATCAATTTATGATAAAAAACTCTGAATAAAATGTGTATAGAATGAAAGTATCTCAACATAATACAGGACATATATGAGAAACCCACAGCTAATACCATACTCAATGGTGAAAAACTGACAACTATCCCCTTAATAGCACGAACCAGACAAGGATTCCCACTTTCACCATTTTTACTTAAAACAGTATTGGAAGTCCTACCCAGAGTAATCAGGCAAGAAAAAGAAATAAAATGGATCCAAATTGGTAAGGAAGAAGTGAAACTGTCACTGTTTGCAGATGACATGATTTTATACATAGAAAACCCTAAATAATCCACCAAAAACTATTCAAAACAATAAATGACTACAGTAAAGTTGTAGGATAAAAAATTCAACATACAAAAATCTGTTGCATTTCTACACAATAACAACAAAATAGCAGAAAGCGAAATTAAGAATATAATCCCATTTACAATCACATCAAAAAGAATAAAATACCTAGGAATAGATTTAAGTAAAGAGGTAAAAGACCTGTACACTGAAAACTGTAAACCATTGTTCAAAGAAATCAAAGGATACACAAAGAAAAGGAAGGATATTCTGTGCTCATGGATTGGAAGAATAAACATAGTTAAAATGTCCATACTTCCTAAAGCAATCTATAGATTCAATGCAATCCCTATCAAAGTCCCAACAACATTTTTCACAGAAATAAAACAAAGAATCCTAAAATTTATATATAACAAGAAAAGACCCTGAAGAGCCAGTGGAATCCTGAGACAAAAGAACAAAGCTGGAGGTCTCACACTCCCTGATTTCAAAATATAATACAAAACTATAGTAATCAAAACCACATGGTTCTGGCAGAGAAACAGAGACACAGATCATTGGAACAGAATTGAGAGCCCAGAAATAAACCCACACATTTATGGGCAGCTAATTTTTGACAAGGGAGACAAGAACATACAATGGAGAAAGGAAAGTCTCTTCAATAAATGGTGTTGGGAAAACTGGACAGCCACATGCAAAAGAATGGAAGTAAACCATTATCTTAAACCATAGACAAAAATTAACTCAAAATGGGTTAAAGAATTGAATTTAAGACCTGAAACCATAAAGCTTCTAGAAGAAAAGAGAGGCAGTACACCCTTTGAGATTGGTCTTAGCAGCTTCTCTTTGAATATCGTGTCCTGTACTCTGTTTCATTTACTCCTGCTATAATGTTTATGTCCGTCCTTTTGTTAACTTTGAGCTGTTTGCTCTTATTTTTCTCGTTCCTTGATGCATAGAGTTTGGTTGTTTATTTGAGATTATTCTTGTTTATTAATGTAGGCATGTATTGCTATGAACATCCCTCTTAAAACTTCTTTTGCTGCATTCCATGAATTTTGGTATGTCGTGTTTCCATTTCTGTTTGTCTCAAGATACTTTTTTATTTCTCCTTTCATTTTTTCTTTGATCCATTAGTTGTTCAATAGAATAATGTTTAATTTCATGTATTAGTGAGTTTTGTAGTTTTCCTTCTAATATTATTATTAATTTCTAGTTTCATAACATTCTGGTCAGAGGGGACACTTGATATGATTTCAGTCTTCTTGAATTTGCTAAGAATTGTGCACCTAACATATGGTATATACTAGACAATATCCATGTGCACTTGAGAAGAACGTGTGTTCTGCTGTTGTCAGATAGAATGTTTTGTGTGTGTCTATTAAGTCCATTTTTAGTGTGTAGGATTGATGAAATCTGCTGTTTCCTTATTGATTCTCTGTCTGCATGATCTATTCATTGTGAGTGTGGGGTGTTAAAGTCCTCAACTATTATTGTATTGTTGTGGTATTTCTTTGTTTAGTTCTGTTAGTATTTACTTTATATATTTAGGTGCCCTGAATGTCATATGTATAAATATTAACAACAGTTATATCTTCCTGATGGATTAATCCATTTTTCATTATATACTGACCTTCTTTGTCTCTTTTTACTATTTTTAAAGTCTATTTTGTCTCATATAAGTATACCTATCCCTGCTTAATTTCATTACCATGGCTTGAGATATCTTTTTCCACCCTTCACTCTCAACATATGTGTGTCTTTAAAGCCAAAGAGAGTCTCTTGTAGGCAGTATATTGTTGGATCTTGTTTTTTTTTTTTTTTAATCTATTCAGCTATTCTAAGACTTTTGATTGGAGAATTTAATTCATTTACATTTAAAGTAATTTTTTATACGTAAGGACCTTGCAATTTTGTTAATTGCTTTCTGACTGTTTTGTAGATCTATTTTTCTTTACTTCTTATCCTGATGTCTTTTTTTGTGATTGATATCTTTTTCTATCAGTATTCTTTGACTTCTTTGTTATGTTGTTTTATATAATTGCTGCATATTTTTCTCTCCTGTGGACACCATGAGGCTTACACAAAATATCTTAAAACTATAAGACCCTATTTTAAACTGATAACTTTGGTAACATTCCTTAACTTTACTCTTTCATGTGTTCTCCTCCTCACATTTTAGGTTATTCATGTTACAGATTACATATATTTTATATTATGTAACTAATAACAGATTATTATAGTTATGTTTATTTTTAATACATTTGTTTTTTAACTTTTAAACTAGACTTGTAAGTGAATTACACACCACCATTGCCATATTATAGAATCTGACTTTGACTACATATTTACCATAACCAGTGAATTTTTTGCTACCTTCTTATGTTGTTATGATGTTAATTAGCATCCTTTTACTTTCACTCAAAAATTTCCTTTAGTGTTTCTTGTAAGTCAAGTCTAGTGGTGATGAATTTCCTCTGCCTTTGTTTGTTCAGGAAAACTTTATCCTTCCTTCATTTCTGAAAGATAGTTTCACCAGCTACAAAATTCTTGGTTAACAGTTTTTTTCTTTCAATATTTTGAATGTGTCATCCCATTCTTTCCTGGCCTGAAAAGTTTCTGTTGAGAAATCCACTACTGGTATTATGGGTGTTTCCTCGCATGTAACTTCTTTCTTTTCTCTTACTTCCTTCAAAATTCTTTATTTGTCTTTGAATTTTGACAATTTAATAATAACGTGTCTTGGTGTAGCCCTTTTTGGTAACAACCTATTTGGGGTCCTTTGGGCCTCATGGACCTGGATGTTCATTTCTCTCCCTATGCTTGAAAAGTTTTCAGCCATTATTGCTTTAAAAATACTTTCTGTCCCTTTCTTTCTTTTCTGCTTCTGGTATTCTTATAATGCAAATACTGTTCCTTTTGATTGTGTCCCATAACTCTGTAAGTTTTCTTCACTCTATTTCATTCCTGGTTCTTTCTTCTCCTCTGACTAGATCATTTAAATGCCTTGTCTTCTAGATCATTGATTCTCTCTTCTGCATGGTCGAGTCTGCTATTGAAACTCTCTGTCAAATTCTTCAGTTTAGTCATTGTGCTCTTAAGCTCTAGCATTTTTGTTTGTTATTGTTGTTTGATGGCTTCTATTTCTTTGTTGAACTTTTCATTTTGTTCATGCATTGTTCTCCTAATTTCATTTAGTTTTCTGTCTGTGTGTTCTTGTGTTAACTAAACTTAAAGAGGATTATTCTTAATTCTTTGTCTGACAGTTCATAGATCTCCATTTCTTAAGGGTAAATTATTAGAGCTTTATTAGTTTCCTTTGGTGTTGTCATGTTTATCTGATATTTTTTGATCCTTGATTCCTTACATTGATATGTGTACATTTGAGTAGAGTCTCGTTTTCCAGAGTTTATAAGTTCACTTTGGCAGAGACAGTTCTTCACCAGTCTTCTCAGCTTGGGTTTCTGGATGTTTTAGCTGCTACTGTCCTTGGGCAGGTGAGGCTTGCTATCAGAGTCTCTTTTTGGGCTACACCACTGCCCGTGCTCTGAAGTTGGGGGGGTGCTGCTGGCTCAGAACATTTAGATAGGACCACTGGATTGATTCTCTGTGCATGTGAGCCTGTAGGATGGGTGCTGTTGTTGCCCAGGTTCTCTTGTCAGGCTGCCTAGATGGTCAGAGCTAGGTATTATACTCAGCAGTAGGCAGTTTATGAATTAGCTTCCCTGCCTTGGCAGGGCAGCATATCACGCCCCAAGGCATGCACTGCTTATAGTTTGGGAACCAATTCAATTAAGACTGTGCACTGAATTCTCTGGGCAGACGGGGCCACAAGTTTTGCTCTGCAGATTGGGACAGCCCTAAGCTATGCTTTATGTTCAAGTGCCACAATAAGCAGTGTTGTAGGATGGGCTATGTAGCTTCCTGTGTGCTCTGTTTAGGTTCTCTGATCAGGCAGGCTGAAGGCTATATTCAGCAGTAGGTATAACTAAGAATTTGTTTCCTTCTCTTGGCAGGGCACTTTACACGCCCCCAGGCTGGCAAGGCTCTAGTTTGGGGATCAAGTTAAGCAGAACTATGCACAAAGTTTGGTCATCTACTGGGCCACTGCCTTGGCTCTGCAGATGAGAAGGGTTGCCAGCTGGGATCTTTGCTCAAGTGCTGCTGTAATTGGAGTTGCAAGATGGGCTACCTAGATTCCTAGGAGCTTTGGTTAGGATTCCTGGTGAGATGGGGCTGGAGGGTGTATTCAGCTTTGGGCAGGACTGTACATTATCTTCCCTGCTCAGTGCTCAGTTGGGACTGCAGAACAGGTTATAGTGCTGGCAAGTCTTTGGGAATCACATCAGACAGACCTTCACACTAAGCTTATTGGACAGATGAGGCCATTTTCTTGGCTCTGCAAGTCCAGAGCCACTGGCTGGGTTTTCTGCTTAAGTGTCACTGTAATCAGGGCTGCAGTGTGGGCTACCAAGATGTCCAAGAGGTCTGGTTAGGTTACCCTTCTAATGTGATCTGTCATGGTCTCTGTGTTACAGGGGGTGCTCCAGCCTCACCCCTGTGTTCTAGGATTTTCTCAGGGATGTCTTGTCCATGAATAGTTGTTAGTTGTTTTTCTTGTGAGAAGGGGTGAAGTCAGGAATGACCAATGCTGCCATCTTGGTGACATCACTCCCCTGTCTTGTTCAGTAGTTTTCAGAGTGTGGTCCTTGCACTAGCAGCACTGTTGAGTTTTGAGAGTTCCACAGATACTAATCCTTTCTTGTATTTGTGGTTTGCAAATATTTTCTCCCAGTCTACCTTTTCTTTACATTCTCTTCACATGGTCTTACGTAGAGCAAATATTTTTAATCTTCGTGAAGTTCAATTAATCATTCTTTTCTTTTATGGATTGTGTTTTTGTTATCAAAACAAAAAATCTCTACTTAGCCTAGATGCCAAAATAATTTCTCCTATGATTTTTCTAGAAGTTTTATATTTTTACATTTAAATTTTAATCCATTTTCTGTTTTGAGTTAATTTTTGTATAAGATGTGAGGTTTAGGTAAATATTCATTTTTTTAAACCTATATATGTCCAATTATTCCAGCACTATTTGCTGAGAAATTATCTTGCCTCTGTGGAATTGCTTTTGCACCTTTGACAAAAATCAGTTGAGCATATTTGTATGTGTCTATTTCTGGGTTCTCTGTTCTGTTCCATTGATCTATGTGTCTATCCACAAATATAATACTATTTTGATTACTGTGGCTATATATTAAGCCTTAATATCAAGTAGAATGATTCTCCTCATACTTACTTCTTCTTTGTCAATATTGTTTTAGATATTCTAGGACCATATACCCTTGAGAATAATCTTGTCTATGTCTACAAAGAAACCTTCCTGGAATTATTATATAAATTGCATTAAACCTATAGATCAGTTTGGGGAGAATTGACTTCTTTACCATGTTGACTTGTTCAATCTATGAACACAGTATGTTTCTCTAAGTATTTTGATCTTCTTGGATTTCCTGACATCAGGAAAATTTTGCAATTTTAAGCATACAGGTCATGTACCTATTTTGTTAAGCATATACCTAAGTATTTTCTTTTGATTAATTGAAAATGTTATATTGTTTTTCATTCTGGTTTTCACATATTTATGGTTAGTATATAGGAATGTAATTGATTTATTTTAGTTGATCTTTTATCCTGTTACCTTGCTGAACTCACATATTATTTCTAGTTCTTTTGGAGAGCCCTTGGGATCTTTTACATAGACAATCATGTCATCTGTGAGTAGGGACAATATTATTTCTTCTTTTCCAATCTGTAAACCTGTTCTTTTTTTTTTTTTTTTTTTTGCCTTATTGAAATGGCCAGAACTTCAAGGGCTATGTTGCATAAGAGTGATGAAAGTGGTTATCCTTGCCTTGTTCCCAATCTAAGGGGGATATAATTCAGCCTTTCACCATTAAGTATAATGTTACTTGTAAGTTTATTGTAGATGCCCATTATCAATTTGAGGTAATTTCCCTCTCTTCCTAACTTGCTGAGAGTTTTAATAAGGAATAGGCATTGAGTTTTTCAAAAGTTTTTTCTATGTCAAATAATACGATCATTGTTTTTTAGCCTGCTTATCTTTTCATTGAGGTACAATTGACATATAACATTATATTAGTCTCAGGTGTACAACATACTGATTTGATATTTGTATATATTGAAAAATTGTCACCACAACAAGTCTAGTTAACATCTGTCACCATACATAGTTACAAATTTTTCGTGATGAGATCTTTTAAGAATTGTTCTCTTAGCAACTTTCAAATGTGCAATAGAGTACTATTAACTATAGTAATCATGCTGTACATTATATTTCCATAAGTTGTTTATTTTATAACTAGAATTGTGTACCTTCTGATCCCTTTTACCTATTTCATCCACTCACCACTCCACACCTCTGACAACCATCAATCTGTTCTCTGTATATATTAGTTTGTGGGGTTTTGTTTATTTGTTTGTTTATATATTTCACATAAAAGTGAGATTATATGGTATTTGTCTTTCTCTGTCTGACTTATTTCACTTAGTGTAATGTCCTCAAGGTCCATCCATGTTGCATCAAATGGAAAGATTTCATTTTTTATGACTGAATAATATTCCACTGTGTGTGTGTGTGTCTGTGTGTGTGTGTATACCACATTTTCTGTATCCACTCATCTATCGATGAAGACTTAGGTTCTTTCCATAGCTTGGCTATTGGGAATAATGCTGCAATGAACCTGGGGGTAAATATATCTTTTCAAGTTAGTGTTTTTATTTCCTTCAGATAAATACTCAGAAGTGGAATTGCTGCACTACATGTAATTCTACTTTTAATTTTTTGAGGAACCTCTATACTGTTTTTCATAGTGACTGCACCAACTTACATTTCCATTAACAGTGCCCAAGTGTTCCCTTCTCTCTATGCCCTTGCCAATACTTATCTCTTGTCTTTTTGATGACAGCCATTCTAACAGATGTGAGGTGATATCTCATTGTGGTTTTGATTTGCATTTCCCTGATGATTAGTGATGTTTAATATCTTTTTATTTGCTTGTGGGCCATCTATATGTCTTCTTTGGAAAAATGTCTATTCATATTCTATATTTTTTAATTAGATTGTTTTTCTGCTATTGAGTTGTATGTGTTCTTTATATATTTTAGATATTAATCCTTTATCAGATACAGTCAGCCCCCTGTATCAACAGGTTCTGCATCTGTGGATTCAACCAACAATGAATCAAAACACCTACGATGGTTGTGTCTATATTGAACATGTGCAGACTTCTTTTTTCTTGCCTTTGCTTTTGGTGTCAGGTCCAAAAAAATCATTGCCATGACTGATGTCAAGGAGCTTATCACATATGCTTTCTTATAGAAGTCTTATGTTTTCAGGTCTTACATTCAAGTCTTTAATCCATTTGCATTAATTTTTGTGTATGGTGTAATGTAGTTGTCATTTTGTTCTTTTGCATGTGGCTGTCAAGTTTTCCAACATCACTTATTGAACAGACTGTCCTTTCTCCATTGTATATTCTTGGCTCCTTTGTTGTAAATTAATTGACCATATATGTGTAGATTTATTTCTGGGCTCTCTATTCTGTTCCACTGATTTATGTCTCTCTTTTTATGTCAATACCATACCATTTTTATTACTATAACTTTGTAATATAGTTTGAAATCAGGAAGTGTGATGCCTCCATCATTGTTCTTTCTCAAGATTGGTTTGGCTATTCAGAGACTTTTGTGGTTCAATAAAAATTTTTGGATTATTAATTCTATTTCTGTGAAAAATGACATTGAAATGAATTATAGCAAGAAAACTGGAAAATTCACAAATATGTGACGATTAAACAACATGCTACTGAACAACCAATGGGTCAAAAATAATTAATAAAATATACCTTGAGACAAATGAAAATACAACATATCAAAACTTACAGGATGCAGCAAAAGCAATTCTAAGTTGGAAGTTCATAGTGATAAATGCTTACATGAAGAAACAAGAAAGATCTCAAATAGTCTAAGTTTACACCTCAAGTAAATAGAAAAAGAAGAACAAACAAAGCCCAAAGGTAATAGATGGAAGGACATAACAAAGATCAGAGCAGAAATAACTGAAATCAAAATTAAAAAAACAATAGAAAAGATCAATAAAACTAAGAGCTGTTTTTGTGGAAAGATCAAAAAAATTGGCAAACATTAAGCTAGACTTACCAAGAAAAACAGAGAGAAGACTTAAGTAAATAAAATCAGAAATAGAAGAGGAGACATTACAACTGATACTGCAGAAATATAAAAGATCATAAAAGACCACTACGAACAATTATATGCTAACAAATTGGATAGCCAGGAAGAAATGCGTAAATTCCTAGAAACATACAACCTACTAAGACTGAATAATGAGTAAAAAGAACATCTGAATAGATTGATTACTAGTAAGGATATTGAATCATTAATCAAAAACCTCCCAACAAGTGAAAGTCCAGGACCAGATGGCTTCACTGGTGAATTCTTCCAAACATTTAAAAAAGAATTAATACCAATACTTCTGAAACTCTTCTAAAAAATAGAAGAGGAGGGAACACTTTGAAACTCATGGTATGAGGCCAGCATTACCCTGATACCAAAACCAGTCAAGGATACCACAAGAAACAAAAATGATAGGCCAAGATTCCTGATAAACGTAGATGCAAAAATGCTCAAGAAAATATTAGCAAACCATATTCAACAATAAATTAAAAGGATCATACACCATAATCAAGAGAGATTTATTCCAGGGATGCAGGAATGGTTCAACATCTGCATCAATCAATGTGGTACACCACGTTAACAAAATGGATAAAAATAACATCACCTCAACAGATGCAGAAAAAGCACTTGACAAAACTCAACATCCATTTATGATAAGAGCTCTCAACAAAGTGGGTATGGAGGGAACATACCTCAACATGACAAAGGCCATATATGACAAGCCCACAGCTAACATCATACTTAATGTTGAAAAGCTGAAAGACTTTCTTCTAAGATCAGGAACAAGACCAGGATGTCCACTCTCACCACTTTTATTCAACATAGTATAGGAAGTCCTCGCTAGAGCAATTAGGCAAAAAGGAGAAATAAAGGCATCTAATTCAGAAGTGAAGAATCAAAAATGTCACTATTTGCAGATGACATAATATTATATATATAAAAATCTGAACACTGCACCAAAAAACTGTTAGAACTAATAAATGAATTCAGTAAAGTTCCAGGATGCAAAATCAACATACAAAAATCAGTTGTGTTTCTATACACTAATAACAAAGTTTCAGAAAGAAAAGTTAAGAAAACAATCCCATTTACAAATGCATCAAAAAGAATAAAATACCTAGGAATAAATGTAACCAAGGAGGTAAAAGGCCTGTACACTAAAATGTATAAGATATTGATGAAATAAATTGAAGAAGACAGAAATAAATGGAAAGATATTCTGTGCTCATGGATTGGAAGGATTCATATTGTTGAAATGTCCATATTACCCAAAGGAATCTACAGTTTCAACGCAATCCCAATCGAAATTCCAATGGGGTCTTTCACAGAAACAGGAAAAACAATCCTAAAATTTGTATGGAACCACAAAAGATCCCAAAATACAATTGGTTTTTGTATATCGATCTTATATCCTGCAGTCTTCTTGAACTTGTTTGTTAGTTCTAATAGTTTTTTAGTAGATTCATTAGGATTTTCTATATTTAAGATCATGTCATCTGTGAATAGAGATCATTTTATTTCTTCCATTTCAATTTTTCTTTCTTTACTTTTTTTCCTTTACCTAATTGCCCTGGAGAGAAGCTCCAGCACAATGTTCAATAGAAGCAGCAAGAGTGAACATGGTTGTCTTGCTCCTGACGTTAGGGGTAAGGCATTCTTACCATTAAGTATGATGTTAGCTGCGGGTTTTTGTAGATACCCTTGTCAGGTTGAGGAAATTCCTTTCCGTGATAGTTTGTTGAATGTTTTTATCATGTTGCAGTGTTAAATTTTGTCAAATGCTTTTTCTGCATTTATTGTGAAGATCTTGTTATTTTTTTCCTTTGTTCTATTGTTGTAGTGTATTACATTAATCAATTTTCAGATGTTAAAACAACTTTGCCTTCTTGGGATAAATCTCATGTGGTCATGGTATATAATCCTTTCTATATATTCCTGGATTCAATGTACTACTATTTTGCTGAGTATTTTTGCTTCTTTATTTATAAGCACTATTGGTCTATAATTTTCTTTTCATGCAATGTATTTGTCTAGTTTTGATATATGGATAATCCTGGACTTACAGAATTAGTTGGGAAGTTTTCTCAAGTTGAGATTTTACCATGTTATTGGTATGACAAGTGATTTTTCATTGTATCCTGAACTTTTTGGTTATTATGATCTGAGACTTTAGAGTCTATTTGATTGTCTTTTTTTCCCCCAGAAATTCACCTTTTTTATGTGTATTGCACAGGTCCAGGTGGAAGTGAATGGTCAGCTTTCTGCTGGACCCACTGCTATCACTCTAGCAAATGCAGAGCTTGGACTCCCACCACCTTGCCCTGCCTCTTTGTCAGCAGGTAGAAGTTGAAGTTCAACCTCCTGCTTGGCCCTACTTACACCTCCTAGCAAAAGCAAAGCACTGAATCACACTACTCATTGTTTTTATGTGACAGCTGGAAGTTCAACTCCGATTTGGGCTCCACTGACATGGAGAGAGGGGAGAGGATTGGCATGGAGGAAAGCAAGGTGCAAACTATCATTACCTTGCACTAATTCTTCTTGCCCCATTGCCACTGGTTTGGAGTGGAATATCAGTGCCTTGTTGAGCCCCACTGACACTGGGAGGGGTTGACAGGAAGTGGAGTGCTGACAAACACTGCCTAGCACCACATTACTCTGCCTTGTTGCCAGGTGGAGGTGAAAGTTCAGCTACCCTCTGGGCCATGCTGATATGGGGTTGAGAGGAAGCAGTGTGCCAATGTGTACCACCTCTCTCTATTTCACATTGCCTCATTCCACTCTGATGCTGCCTGGTAGAAGTGCAAGCTCAGCATCCCCCTGGGTCCTGCTGATACTGGGGTAGGAGTGGGGAGTGAGTGCTTACTAGAACTTCCCTACGCCACTTTATTTCATTGCTGCTAGGTGTGGACTGAAGTTCAGCGTCACCAACCACTATGCCCTGCTGACACCACCTCTGCAAAAGCAGAGTGCCAACTTATACTGTTTTGCACTAAATAGAGGTGGAAGTCCAGCTTCCTGCTAGGCTCTGCTCGTACTGCATTGGCAGGGAAAGTGGAGTGCTGGATAGCCCTGCCTTGCACCACCTTGTTCCACCTCTTTGACACTGGGTAGGTTTAGGAGTTCAGCTTCTTGCCTTGTCCTTCTGACAGTGGAGGGGGAACAGAGGGTGGAGGAAGTTTTTCTTTCACTGTTTGGCTAGAGTAGGGCAAATATTCTTTAAAAAAGTTTTCTGTTCTGCTATACCACCTTTATCCCAATCTTTTGCCTACATGGAGCAGGATTTTCTTTTAGCTTGTTTTGTATGTGCTTATTGTATATTTCAGGTTGTACACTTCTCATAATGTCTCATAGGGATGTATGAGAACCTAAAAGGAAACCCGGGAATTCCTCACCACATTGTGTCCTGAAGTCCCCAGGTAGTTTGTATTCTTCTTTCTACTTTTCCTCCTTTGTCTGTTTCTTTGTTGTATTATTTCCAGACTTTTTTAGTTGTAAGAGGGAGGACTAGCAAGGAATTGGGTAACTACTTCATTTTGGCTGGAATTGAAGTCAGAAATCTGCATTTTAACAAGCCCTCCAGGTGATTCTGAAGTATACTTAAGTTTGAAAACCACTACTTTGCATAGTTTTCCAGCCTGTCCTTCCCCCCATGATGCCAATTTCAGTTTGATTTAGAAACATAGAATCTTAGTTTTGGGTGCAACTGTCAAGACCTCTCTCCCTCCTCCAAAACATCTGATTCTTGGAACCCTAACAAGTGGTCCTGAGGCCTCAGCTTAGGTACATCCAGTGATGGGGAGCTCACTTGCTATAAGGAGGCCAGCTCTTTTAGAAAGTTCTCCCTTGTTCTGAGCTGAAAACTGTCTCTGTAGCTTGTATCCATGCATCACAGCTTTGACCCTCTGTGAGATGTCAGGCCTTCAGTGCTCAGAAGACAGACTAAATCCTCCTGAGTATCCTCCAAGCCAACCAGCCCTCAGATCAAGGGAACTGATTTTTGATCTTCTTATAGCCCCATGACCTCCCTGTGAGTATACTCCCATTTATCTGGATCCCCCTTAAAGTATGAGACCTAAATAGAATCTAAACAAATAGAGTATCAGCTTTTTGGTCCTGGATCATTATTCTTTGAAGTGCATTTCACTGTACACTGGTCACATGAAATATTCTGCAGAGAAAAGTGTCTATGGTCAAATAAGTTTGGGAAATACTGTATCTATAATTCTCTCTTGGAGAGTCACTATGCACATTAGCATATTAGAGAATTGAGAAGTCTATCAGCAAAGAAATTTCCTTTAGCTTGGAATTTCCCAAATGTATTTACATATAGAGGTTTGTGGGTTTTTTTTCACATTAACTCCTATTGACAACTCACAATAAGGAACCTTGTTTGAAAATCTCTGTTATATAATTAAGTGGTTTTTAAATTAATTTAGTCATTCTTTCAGATAAATATAAATTGCCTACTATTTGTTAGACTGAGTACTATGAATGTTCAAACATTATTTAGTTCATATTTCTATTCATACAGCCTAGAGTACCATTTCTTTTGTTAGCCACATCTTTCTATTAACTCATACTGAGTCTACAGGCAGGTACAGCCCCTAAGCTTTGTTTGCAGATGCCAGTGCTAAGCCTCATCTCCTCTCTTTGGAACCACTTTTCTTTTTGTAATTGTTGTTAGGTTTTGTTGTCAGACGCAAGTGCATGATTTTACATGCATATTCCAATTAAACTTCTGCTTCTTGGTTTTTGACTCATCATCTCAGCCTTTCTAGACCTTTTTTGGCTACTTAATCCTACCCAAAGCCCTCATTCCACAAAGAGTTCTGCAAAGTAGGTGCTTAATAAATGTGGTTTAACTGACTTAACTCAGATGAGATAGGGAGAGTTTCATGCCCATCACAACTAAGATGAATTCAGTAAGCCCATTTGTTGGTTACAGAGTGAATCTTTGACTGAGGATACTGATAATGACAATAAGGTATAGATCTGTAGCTGGTTAGGGAAAGACTCTGTGGAGACTTGGGGGGTGCAATTAGTGAAACTCTTAGGACTCATGTCAAGTTAACGAGTCTGTAGGATTGAAGCCATAACCTAGATTAATGGTAACAGCAACAATATTCCAAGCTCTTACATTTGCATAGCACTTTACAATTTTCAAAGCATTTTCACATAGATTATCTAATTTGATTCTCAGAACAACCAGTGCAACAGGAAGGGTAGGTGATGATTGGACTGAACACTGAGTACCACTTCTTTCTCTTGAATACTCAGATTAGAGGAGTCCACTGTGGGTTCTTTGGATCAAACCCCTGCCTATGTAAAGGACTCACTCAACTGTACCACATATGGGAATAATGTAGCAGTTGCTAACACCAGATCTGTTTCAATCAAGCATTTTTTTTTTTTTACCAGATAGTGGCTATTTAATATAACTTTTGAGACTGACTGCATCCATTTGTGGTCTGAGCTTTCTTTCTTCCTCTGATGCTTTATTGCACATTCACCTTTAACGTGCATTCTAGACTAACTCTCGGTATAGCTCTGAGTGGGTACCTTCCCCCTTTTAGGCTTCTGTTCCTACATCTCTAAAACATTGGAGACTGGATCAGGGGAGTTGGACTAGCCATAAGACCATGGATTTTTATGGAAGGCATCTCAGGAAGTGAGAGGGGGCTGACAAGGCAGCATTCTGAGCACTCTTCTGACCCACTTAAACCAGAGCAGCACTGCTTTTTTATCTATTTTACAAATTGGGTTGCTCTTCTCGAAAACAATGAGAAACAAATAAAAACTGAAACTCTGGACTAGATGATTCTTAAAATCCTTTTCAAGTTTGACCTTTTATGGTTTTGTGATCTAGAATCCAAGATGAGCAGTAGTAGAGTAAAAAGAACATGGGCCTTTGTATTTGTAACCAAGCTTGGATTTGGACACTGGGACTTACACGCTGTGTGCTCTTAAGCAAGTTGTTTAACTCACTGACCTCAGTTTTCTCATCTGTAAAATGGAGATGAGTTCCTAATTTTGGGGGTTTAATGAGGTGGTGTCTGCTATTCATGGAATTCTTACTCATGTCAGACAGTATGTCAATTGTTCCACATACATTACATAATTTTTCTTCATAACACTTATTACTACCTGATATTATATTATATATTTTTATATCTTCTTTTTTGTCTGCCTTTCCCCATTCCCTGAACAGGAACCTCAACCATCTTGTTCAATGAATTTTCACATTTAATTTAATACCCACAATGACTCTATGAGGTATTATTACCATTTTAAAGTTGAAGAAATATAGATTCAGAGGTAAAATAATTTTCTCCAAATCACACAATTGGTAAGTGGTAGAGGTAGGATTCAAACTCAGATCTCCATTACTCATAAACAATACTTTTAACCTCTATGCTCTGTGGCCCTACCAGCTGGTGATAATGTTGGCCAGAGGTTTGCCTATGTAAAATCAATCCCACATATCTACCCCCAAATGTCATGGGAATTCTGGGCATGTCTCTCTAGTAACAAAGTCCCCCCTTCCTTTTCTCCTTCTACTGCTTGTTTTCATGTTGCCTACTTTTGACTCCTTTTTCCCTTCTAAGATATTGCTGTAATCAGAAGGTACTTGCTCACACAAGATTGTGAAGCTTTGGGGTTGTGATGGGGCATGGTTTCAGCAGCAAGAATAGCCCCAAATGGATACCTTTCAAATTTTGTTTGATGTACCTGGAATTTAAATTTATTCTACTTGTTGGGGACTTTTAACAAGTTTTCAAGTGACTTGGAGTTTCACCGGTGGTATTTTCCCTAGTATAGCTCTGACTAAATTGTGAGTGACTGGGGTAAGGCCAAAAAGGAGGGAGGAATACTGTTGATGAGACCTTGGCATGTTCTTCTCCGTACCAGGGAGGACTGAACCATCAGCAAGTTCAATAAAAGGAAGGTTTTTTTTGTTGTTGTTGTTGTTGTTGTTCTCCTGCCCCTATCTAACAACAGAACTTCACTTACATCTTGGAAATCAGAAGGAAATATATTCTAGTTGAGTTTAGATTTGAGTAGCTTAGAAGTCTGTGTGGACATTTCACTGGAAGCTAAAGGCCTGACCTTATCCAAAAGAAAGCTCTACATACTTACAGAGGACTTCTGGAGTCACAGAGCATTAAGGCCAATGGTGGGTCTCCAATTTCAAGGACAGTGGGAAGGGAGACAGGGCAATGGGGCTTAATCCTGGATGCAACAGGAAACTCATTGCTTTTATACTTTGCTTAAGGGAAGGCAATGTTGGGAATGGGGTTGGCTTTAGGTGGTTTAGTGAATGTTAATTTACCCTGGCTTGAAAGTGGTAAGGGCAGATTCCTGAAGCCCTCTACTAAGATGAGGGTCTTAGGACCTGTATAGATAGCATGGTTCAAGAGATACTGGAAAGTTATAAGCTCCTAAACCTTCTCCAAACACACTAGCCACTATGCCTAAAACTCATATCATTAACCCTAACACCATATCTCTACAAGGCTCCAGTTAAAGCCACCAAATAGAAAGGGCATCATATAGAGAAGTTTTGAGAGGTGTCTGGGAGGAAATGAGCATGGCCTGTCAGCTGGCCAGTACGGGACAGGAGCTGGATCTTGGATAACATAATGGTTTCCGGAGAAGAACTTGCTTCCCAGGGTACAAATGTTTTACTTTCCCTCCTGCTGGTTTGGATGTGGGTAGATTTTGGCCCGTGGAAGCTCAGGGAGACAGATTTTTAGCTTAATATAAGAAATAATTTTCCAAGTCAGCATGGAAGATTAAATAAGGCTACAAATTCTTTGATACTCCTTCCATTGAAAGATAGATTCTTTGCCCCTTCTCTTTGAATCTCAGTAGGCTCTGTGACTGCTTTGACCAAAAGAATATGGTGAAAATGATCCTATGCTAGTTTCAGGGCCTAGGCTCTAATAGACGAGTAGCTTCCAATTCCTATTCTTTGAATACTCTCTAGGTACCCTTTCTAATTCCTGTCCCTTGAACACGCTCTAGGAACTCTGAGCTGTCGTGTAAGTAGTCTGAGTAGTCTGACAACACCATGATGAAAAGGCCACATATATAGACATTCTAGTCTACAGTCCCAGCTGAGCCCAGCCTTCCAGTATTTCCCAGCCAAGGAACAAAACACATGAGTGAAGCAATCTTGGACCCTTTGGACCAGCCCATTTCCCAACTGAATACCACCAAGTGACCTCAGTCAATGCCAGGTGGAGAAGAAGAATCACCAAGTAGGACCCTGCCTAAATTCCTAACCAATAAAAATGATATGGTGTAATAAAATGGTTGTATTTTAAGCTACTCAGTTGTGGGGAATAGTTTGGTTCAGAGCGATAGATATCTATAACAGTTAGAGCTATGGAAAGATGAACTGGGCTGCCTTTGGCCCCTGGAGGTGATTAGCTTTCTGTCACTAGAAAGGTGTAGGCAGGATTTGGATAGCAACTGGAGAGGATGTTTTAGAAGAGATCTCAGTAACAGAAAGAAAATACTTTTGGACTAAGTTATTTGTTTATAAACATGGCTACCCCTTAGAATCCCCTGGAATGCTTGTCTAGAACATAGATTCTTGTCTCCCAGTGTATTAGTCAAAGTTCTCCAGAGGAACAGAAGCAATAGGATGTCTATATATAGAGAAAGAGATTTATTTTAAGGAACAGGTTCACATGATTGTTGAGGCTTGGTGAATCCAAAATCTGATGTGAGATATCAGCAGGCTGGAGACTCAGGAAAGAGTTGCAGTTCAAGTTCAAAGACTGTCTGTTAGAGAATTCTATCTTGCTTGGGGGAGGTCATCCTTTTGTTCTGTTCAAGCTTTCAACTGATTAGATGAGGCCCACCCCCATTATGGAGTGCTATCTTCTTTACTCAAAGTCCACTAATTTAAATGTAAATTTATTCTGAAAACACCTTCACAAAAACATCAGAATAATGTTTTTCCAAATATCTAGGCACCTTGGCTCAGTCAAGGTTGACACATAAAATTAAATCATAATACCCTGCCCCCATCTGCCCCCCAAACACAGATTCCAATTCAATAGGCCTGGAATGCACCTCAGGAATCTGTATTTTAAACAAGCTCCTCAGATGATTCTGATGCTCAGCCAGGTTTGGCACTCACTGTACAAGATTAACTATGAGGTCTCTTCTAGCCTTGAGTCTGTGAATATATGAGAAGTTGACGCTAAAGTAATCTTTACACAAGTACCCCTACCAGACTGAACTTGGCACTGGACTGGTGCAGCAGAATGTTGATCCAGGCTCAGCCCTGAAGAAAATTCTCCAGCTGTCACCACTAGCTCAGTCCCCATGACTTCACTCTGTAGGGTTAACATTTCAGATGGACATCTAGGCCAACAGGTTATTCTCTGGCCTGTATCACAGACCTAGGACCCAAGCTGAGACACCTGAGCTCTTTACTGTGAAAAGAAAGAAGACATTATTACATACAAGGCCACATTTTAGTCCTCAGAGAAGGCTAAATATGTGGCCTCCATCCAAAGAGACATGTGGTTTTCTTCTTTTAACCCAGGCCATGGCCTATGTAATTAGTCTTCTATCCTGAATGCCAGCTAACTTTTCTTTACTGAGCCTTGCTATTTGAGCAATTGGAGAGAACAATAATAATAATTATAATTATTAACATTTGTTATACATTTACTATGTGGTGGTTAGTCTTCTAAATACTTTAGAATGCACTTAACACTTAAAACAGCCCTATGAGATATGTACTTTTATCACTCCCATTTTTCACTTTACAAAACCAAGAGACAGGGAAGTGAAGTAGTTGTTCACAGTTACAGAGCTAGTAAATGGCAAAATTGGGATTTGAATCCAGGCCACCGGGCTCTCAAGCCTGTGCTTTTAATTATTTATTTATTTATCTATTTATTTATTTATTTATTTTGAGGACGATCAGCCCTGAGCTAACATCCACGCCAATCCTCCTCTTTTTGCTGAGGAAGACCGGCCCTGAACTAACATCTATTGCCAATCCTCCTCCCTTTTTTTTCCCCTTTTCTCCCCAAAGCCCCAGTAGATAGTTGTACGTCATAGTTGCACATCCCTCTAGTTGCTGTATGTGGGACGCCACCTCAGCATGGCAAGGCAAGTGGTACATCGGTGCGCGCCGGGATACGAACCCGGGCTGCCAGTAGCAGAGCACGCGCACCAGATCGCTAAGCCACGGGGCCAGCCCCCTGTGCTTTTAATTATTATGTCAAGCCATTTCTGGTTTCAGAGACCCACTTCTGAACACACATCTTCATAAGAAGTTAATCAAGCTCTATGGGTTTCCACCAGCTTTACTCTACCAGCTTCATTCTACCAGCTTCCATTCCCAGGCAGACCCCTCAGAACTTGGAGACTCCCAGTAGCTCCTGGCTAAACTGGTTAGGCCCCACTCCTTGCCAGATTCACTAAAAGGAATCAGAGAACCATAGACCTTTTAGTACTAGTCATTTAATTCAGTAGATCCAAGCCAGGATGATTATTAGAATGACCAGTGAAACAAATTAAAATACTGATTCCTGGACACCACCCTAAGCTTACTGAATCAGAATCTTTGCAGGTGGGGATCTGGAACATGTATTTTTAACAGGCTATTCTGATGATCAGTCAGGTTTAGGAATTGTTCTACTTCAACACTCCACACTTCAATCCCCTCTAAAATATTCCTACTACATATTCTTTCAGCCCTTGTTTGTACCCTCTGTTCTTTGCCACTCTCCCCTCCCACCAATACACATACATTCTTACTCTCAAACACACCACAGATTTGATTAATCTCAGGACAGCTTTACCAGCAGGTTTTCCTCCCTTAAGTTGACCTGAAATCTCCTTCTGTATAGCTTTCGCCATTGGTCCTGGTTCTGCCATCAGAAGTCAGAGTTAATGTCTAATACATCTTCAATTAAATAGTCCTTTATATCTTTGAAGAGAGCCATCAAATTTCCTCTAAGTTTTCTCATATTTGGGATAAATATTTCAGTTCAGTCACTGCTTCTCATATGACAGTTTTGAGTCCCTGAATCCTTCTCACTCCTCTCTGGGCATGTTTCACTTTATAGTTTGGTCCCACTTAGAATATCGCATATTGATCTGAACAAAGTAATTCAGACGTGATCTGACCATTGATGACAACTGTCCCTCCTACATTCTGAACATTCTATACCTATTAATGCAGCCTAAAATGATGTTAGTGTTGGGAGCAGCCTATCACCCTCTGCATTCACAAGGGCTTGCAAACATCTATCCCTCTTCTTTAAGTCTTTTTCACATTAGGAACTGAATATTATCTACTTATGTAAAAATGCTCTGGTGGGCTGAAGAATGGCTCCCCAAAGATGTCCACATTCTAATCCCCAGAACTTGTGAATATGTTACCTTACATGGCAAAAGAGACTTTATAAATCTGATTCAGTTAAAGATCTTAAGATAGGAAGTTTATCCTGGTTTATCTGGGTTGCCTCAATGTAATCACAAGAAGGAGAAAGGAGGGTCAGAGTGAGAAACAGATTTGATGTTTCTATGTCACTGGCTTTGAAGATGGAGGAAAAGGCCACACGTCAAGAAATGCAGATGACCTGCTGAAGCTGGAAAAAGCAAGGAAACAGATTTTCCCTGAGAAATCCAGAAAGTAACTCATCCCTGGTGACTCCTTGATTTTAGTCCAATGAGATCTGTGTTTGACTTCTGCCATCTAGAACTGTAAGATAATAAATTTTTACTGTTTTAAGCCACTAAGTTTATGGTAACTTGTTACAGCAGCAATAGGAAACTAATACAAATCCATCAGCTCTTTTGTAAGAGCTTTAGAGTGATAGATTAGAAGAGTACCAATAGATTATCTAGTCCAACTAATGGGGATACAGAGGTTCAGAGAGGGAAAGTTACTTTTTCAAAGTCACACAGAAAGTAATTAGTATGCCTGGGACTAGAATCCAGGTTTGCTTTTTGGGTTAGGGCCATTTTCCCCACCATTTAGCCACCTCTCTCATGGAATAAGAGAGAGCTCAAAGGGCCCTTACAGAGATCTATGGGATTGAGAATCCAACACTTTCAGAGTGTGAAAATGTGGTCCAGAGAAGGAAAGGAACTTATCTGAGGTGCCACAATGAGTCAGTGCCAGAGCCGAGCCTGTGACCCAGGTCTCTAGATTCTTGTGTCTCTCTACTGTGACACATTGCTTGTTTTTGGACATACATCTCATTCCCTTTAACCATTTGCAGCCATTTTACTCCTCTAGCTCCATTCAACTATGTAGCACTGATTAGTGATAGGAGTTGAAAAGAAATGAGGGTAAAATTCACTTATCTGGTTTCTGTGCCAACACAGTTTTTCCACAGTTACAGAATACTTGACACTTGGAAACATTTCACTTTGCAGATGGCCTTTGTAAAAGTGTATTTTGTGTTGGTTTTGTTTAATAGGAAAATGAAATTTAATTTTAAACTCCCAAGTTTTCTTCAGCACATTTTGCCTGCAGCGAACAAATACAGATAATTTTGCTATTTGCTCCTTTTCCAAGCTACTGGCTCTTTGAGAGCCAGTAGGAAACTAAAGTGGGGGGTTGATGAGCATGTTCAAATAATGCAGAGATGGGGAAAGGGGCGGGCCTGACAGACCATCTATGGAGGATTCTATTATAGGCCCTGCAGTGAGACAGACCTAGGTTCACATCCTAATTTCATTAACTTATTGGTGTGTCAATTTTAGCAAATCACTTCACTTCTTGATGAGTTTCTTCATGTGTAAAGTGAAGATAACAATGGTATTTACTTTTTTAGTTGTTGAGAGGATTAAATAAGATAGTGCACATAAAAGACAGCAAATAATTTGGCACAGAGGAAGCACTCAAGAAATGGTAGCTGATTTTGGTGGTGGTGTTGTTTTCATATGGCATGCATGATGAAGTCTGGGATGTTCAAAACAAGCTGATGAGAAAAGAGAAATTGCCTAACTCTTTCCCTAGATCCAACAAGTGCTCAGTGCTCTGGGCTTTGTAGGCATCTGGGCTCACTAGATATTTGTTTCAAGGGTCAGCCTAGAGCCAGAGAGTATACTAGATAGGTAGAACTCTGGTCTTGGGACCAGGAATCCTTGGTTCTAGTCTCATATTTGTCACTGATTTGCTCAATGACCATAGTCAAATTACTGCCTTCCCTAGGCTTCAATTGCCTTATCCGTAAAATGGGAGGAGAACAGATTAGGCTATTAATTCATTCACTCATTTATTCATTCTAGCATATCTCACAACTGATAACCACACCTGAGATGAGAATGTATAGGCAATGAGAAGCCTTTTGACAGGTTAGTGAAATGGTCAAATTCATATTTCCTTGATAGAAAACTCTAAGAAATGTGAAGAATGGTCTGGAAGGAGAGAAAAGAAGGCAGAGAGACCTTTTAGGAGGCTGGTGTGATGGTCCAGGCAAGTAATGGTGAAGACTTGGCCTAGGGCAGAGGCAAGACCACAAAATAGCCTGCCAACTGTGTAAACCCTTTGAATCATGGCAGCACTGGGTCATGTGGCTGATTCCCCCAAGAGGTATTTTCAGAATGGGTTGACCTCATTGTGTATATCTATATATACTACTATGTCATTTTTATACTTTTCATAAATGATATCAGTGATGTGACACACACTGGGAGGTCTGGTCTCAGAAGTGTGAAAAGCACGGAGCACTTCAGCTTGCAGCCAGCTGTCATCTTGGCTTTTCCTCTGAGGAAGTCAAAAAGTACCATACTTCAAACAAGCTGTTTGAGGAAGGCCAACGTGTGTGAGGTTGGGTTGGGGGAGCGAAGGTGTTGATGAGGAAGACTTCAAAAGCTATTGCAGTTAGTTTCCATTCTCATGAACACCTAGACCCATTTGTCTCTAGCATTTAGCAATGATTCTGCTTTACTTCAGGGCTATAATGTAGCAATATATTTTAAAATTCATTTTTAAGAATTTAAACATTTTTCTGATTATTAAAGAAATACATTTTCATTGTGGAAATTTTATAAAGTACAGAATACTAAATATTTATAACAAACATTTATTGAATGCTAACACAATGTGGCAGGCACTGTACTAAGCACATTGCATGCATCATTCTAATTTAACCTCTTAACAGCCCTGTGAAGTATTCTTAAGTTCTCCATTTTTAGGTGAGAATACTGAAACTCAGTGACTTACTCAAGATCACACAGCTAATATGTGGTAGAGCTGGGATTCGAGGTGCATTCTGTCTGACTCTAAAGTTTATGTCAGTTTTTAATTTTAAAAATATTTTTCCAGCTTTATTGAGGTGTAATTGACAAGTGAAAATTGTATATATTTACAGGGTACAACATGATGTTTTGATATATGTAATACATTGTGAAATGATTACCACAATCAAGCTAATTAACATATCCATCACCTCACATAGTTATTTTTTTTGTGGTGAGTAAATTTAAGATGTATTCTCTTAGCAAATTTCAAGTATACACTACAGTATTATTAACTGTATTTACCATGCTATGCATTAAATCTCCAGAACTTATTCATCCTGCAAAAACTGCAACTTTGTTCCTTTTAACCAACAGCTCCCCATTTTCCCCTCCTTGCAGCCCCTGCCAACCACCATTCTACTCTGTTTCGATGAGTTCAACTTTTTTTGTTTCTACATGTAAGTGAGAACATGCAGTATCTGTCTTTCTGTGCCTGGCTTATTTCACTTAGCATAATGTCCTCCAGGTTCATCCATGTTGTCGTAAGTTGCAGGATTTCTTTTTCTTTTTAAGGGTGATTAGCACTCCATTGTGTGTGTGTGTGTGTGTGTGTGTGTGTGTGTCATTTTCTTTCTCCATACCACAATTTCTTTCTCTATTTGTCTGTTGATGGACATTTACATTGATTCCATGTTTTGGCTTTTGTGAATAATGCTGCAATAAACATGAGAGTGCAGATATCTTTTCAAGATACTGATTTCATTTCCTTTGGATATATACTTAGAAGTGGGATTGCTGGGTCATATGGTAATTCTATTTTTAATTTTTAAGGAAACTCATACTGTTTTCCATAGTGGCTGTACTAATTTCCTTTCCCACCAACAGTGCACAAGGGTTCCCTCTTCTCCACATTCTTGCCAACACTTGTTATTTCTTGTCTGTTTGATAATAGCCATTTTAATAGGTGTGAGGTGGTATATCATTGTGGTTTTGATTTATAGTTCCCTGATGATTAGTGATGTCGAATACCTCTTCATGTACCTGTTGACTTTTCATATGTCTTCTTGGAAAAATATCTATTCAGGTCCTTTGCCCATTTTGTAATTGGGTTATTTGTTTTCTTGGGAAAAAAAACGCACACACACACATAGAGAAATACCCACTCATTATTGCAGCATGCAAAGGCAAGCACAACTAATATTCTGGCATATTTTCTTTTGGTCTTTTTTCTATGTTTTTTAAAAAATATATAATTGAGAGACAAAATACTTTAAAAGAAATGTGAAACTCTTTCCTGACCATTTGATGAATGAATTAAGTATTTAAGGAGATGAGTGAGATTACTCTAATGAGTGATCCATTATACAAAATAAATTAAAAATTTCAGAAAATGTGGAAATAAAAGTAAATAAGTCCAAAATCCCACCACTCAAATACAACTGCTATTAGTATTTAGGCACACTGAATACCTTTTTAAAATATGCACTTGTTGACATATTTACAATCAGTACCTTGCTTATCTTATAATGCTGTCCTTATACCATTAAGTTGTGTTTTAAATGGCAGCATAATATTCAATTCAATGTATGCTATTATTTGACATTTGCATTGTTTTCTATTTTCCAGTATCTTAAATAATACTGCAGCAGATATTTTTTGCACACATACTTAATAAATTTATAGAATTTCACACATAGTTATCATTTTTTAATAATTTATCAGGTAATTTTAGATGTAAAAACACACCAAGATATTTAGAGTAACAATACCCATAGTTCATCTTCTGTGATTGAACTGACTATAGTAAAATGGTTGCCATTGAAAAATGCCTTCAATATGTTGTAATTAATGTCTTGATTGCTACTAATAAGTACTTATTACTAAAACATAGAAATTTGAAGAAAATATCCTTAGGCTATCTACCAAAAACTTTTTAATATGTTTAAAATAAATGAAATGGAAAAAAGTATCCACAAGGATCCAAAGAATCCCATTATTCATAAAATGATCCAAATATTATAAACACCTGTTAGAAATATAAAATTTAGTTAAAAGTGGCTGTAGCAGAGCGTAGATAACTACTCATTAAAATCTCTGTTCTTCTGAGCATATGTCTAGACTATATTTCCAAGCATCTCTTGTAGTTAATTGTGGCCATTTGACTGAGCTCTAATTAACAGAATGTGAATAAAAGTGATTTTTGCCACTTTCAGGCCTGGCTCGAAATACCTTTCATACCTGACCTTCCACATTCTCTCTCTTTCCACTGGCTTAATACAGATGATCACATTTGGGAAGCTATGTGTTAAACATGGAAGAGCCAAATATGGAAAGAGCTTAGGCCCCTAAATTAGAGACCTAAGCTCTAGACCATTTAGAGAAGAGCTATCAATTTATAAAAACATCCATTTTGCAATTTTTGGAGTAAGGAATAAAATTCTATCATGTTTGAGCTATTAAACATTTGGTGGTTTATTTTTTTTGGTAGCCAGTATTGCTGTAACTAGTACATGCCCATCAATAAACTACATTAAAAATCCTTAAAATGCCAAAAGAGGTTACCAAAAGATGAATAATCCACCTTATGGGATAAAAAATTAAAGTTAAGATAGAATTTTAAGTGAAAAGAATATTAGATAAATTTGCCTAGTACTAGAATCTAAGGTGGTGGAGAACTAGGAGAGTTATGAGAGACAAAAAAGAGTTCAGTTAAGAGGATTTTGAATGGGAAAATCCAACTTTAATAACTACAGCAAACACTCAAAATATACTTAAATTCTATATTAAGGTGAATTAAAGGGGAATAAAAAAAGAAGGAAGGAAGAAGTTGAGGAAGTGGGGGAGACGTGAGAGAGAAGTACAAAGAAATTGGAATGGAGACACAGACAAGTAACTAATGAAATGTCTACTCTAATGACCATGCCATTTTTGGTCCTGCTTTGCCCATGGCAGGCTTTTTCTAAGAATAGCTTCCTTGACCACAGCCTCCTTTTTGTTAAGGCCCCCAAAAGTATTTCACCGTAGTTCACTCACATGAGATTTTGGCACCATGGCCATAGCTAATTAGGTCCAGAATTGGAGCCACTTGAGGCAAAGGCAGTCATCCATGTGCTACTCATGGCCAATGATATAATCTGACAGGAGAAATCCATCTAATCCAGGTATTCTAAACCTAGTTTATAGCTGCCAAACCACTGATATCCTATTTTGGGTATGTCTGAATCCAAGACATATGGAAGGTCAGTTAGGTAATAGCACCAAGATCAGTAGAAGTAGAAACACAGAGTCACCATGTGGCAAAATACAAGATCAGAAACAAGAGCTACCTGCTTTGTAAGGGACAACAATGTACATCACTGAGTCACCTTCTATCCTGAATAACCCAGTGGTACCTATTCTACTTTACTTCTCCCTACAGCCTTAAAATAACTTTCCATTACCTGAATTAAAACAAGCTTATCTCTATGACTTGCTAACTAAAAACCCCTGTGATTTAGGGCATTAAAAACGACACCATGATGTTTAGAGGGAAAGCTGGAATTTTTAACTTGAACTCTAGTGTGGTGGAAACAAAATGACTTCCCTGGAATTCTTCCTTGAAAATGTAATGGATGTCAATGAGAAAAAAAATATTTTATATGCTTTATGTATGCCATATGCCATATGCTAACAAATCTCAAATGTTGTCTCCACGCAGCACCTCTTCACTGAACTTTAGACTTGCATATGCAAACATCTACTTTACAACTTGACTTAGGCGTACAATAAAGGTCTCTTACTCACTATGTCCTAAGTCAAAGTCCAAATCTTCTCCACCCAAGATTGTTCCTACCCCAACTTTCTCCATCTCAATAAATGGAAACTACATCACTCTAGTTGCTGAGGACAAAAACCTTGAAGTCATGACTCCTCTCACACCACCACATCATATCTACCAGCAAGTTCTATTTACTTTACTTCCAAAATATATCTAGAATCTGACCACTTGTCACCATCGCCAGTGCTACCACCCTGGTCTAAGCCATTATCATCTTCCAGCTGAATTTATGCAATAGCTTTTATTAGTCTTCTATACTTGTCCCTTTATGGTTTTATTCTTCAAACAGCAGCCAAAAGATGACTTAGATCCATTTTCCTTATTCCTCCTCGCTAAGTACAATTATAAATCCTGAAAATAATGGAAGAGGCAACCGAAAGAGAACTCTGAAAGACAGAAAGAGGAAGGAAAAGTGGTTAGTGACTCTAAGACTACAGACAAAACATAGCAGCACAGTGTTTTATGACTGTCTCTTTATCCGAAAGAAGAAGACAACCCAGGCCATGTGTTTCCCAGCCCAAATCTAGCAACAGAAGGCAACCCAGGTAGGCTTATTTCTCCCCCAGATGAAACAGAAGTCCACTGATAACACTTGGAGAGCCTGGCAACACCAGCAAGGGGGATTGATCAGCAGCCCAACTGCCAATAAGTGGACAGAGGAAGAGCTTTCCTTCCTTGCTGGGCCTGAAATTCCCCCTCAACTACCAAAAGACACTAGGCAACTGGGTGGCACTGGCAAGGGATGTCTTGCCACAAGTGGTCCAGCCTGGGTAATGCTCTTCTTTCTTGCAGGCCAGAGATTCCCTTCTCTCAACCTAGATGCAACAGGTGACTTGGCCTGGGGAAACATCTTCTGCCCTTCAGGCGGCACCAACAGAGATCAGTGGGAGCTTCAGCAACCCCAGATAAATCAAGCAGACCAAAATAATACCACAAAAGTCCTAAATATTAAGTTGTCACTGGAACCAGAGCCCACAAAAGTAGGCTAGGACCTGCAGGCTAAACCTAAGCAGGATGACTGCCTGCTAAAATAAGATATTTGTATAGGATGAAAAATCTCTGAACGTAATAGCCAAAATCTAGAGGATATAATAAAAAATCACTTGTCACACCAACAACCAGGGAAATCACAATTTGAATGAGAAAAGAATCAGCTAGCAGCAATACTAAGTTGAATCAGATATGGGAATCATCTGACAAGGATTTTAAAGTAGCTGTCATAAAAATGCTTCAACAATCAATTACAAAAATTTCTGCAAAGAAATAGAAATTATCAGCAATGAAATAGAAGTTATAAAAAAGAATGAAGTGGAAATGGTAGAACTAAAAGATATAATAACAGAAATTAAAAACTCATTGGATGGGCTCATTAATAGAATGGAGATAGAGAATAGAATCAGTGAACTTTAGGGCATATCAATAGAATTTACCCAATCTGCTGGACGAAGAGAAAAATAGACTGAAAATAAAAATTGAACAGAGCCTCAGGAACCTGTGGGAAAATAACAAAAGATCCAACATTTTTATTACCAGAGTCCTAAAAAGAGAGGAAAAACAGAGTGGGACGGAAAGAATATTCAAAGAAATAATGGCTGAAAATTGGTGAAAGACCCTAAGACAATGTTATAAACCAATGTTACCGCAATAAACAAAAAATTTTTAAAAAGTTTAAAAAAAAACATAAGATGCAAGAGACTCAGCCAATCTCAAAGAGGATAAACCCCCAAAAATGTACACCAAGGCACACAGTAATTAAACTTCTGAAAAATAAAGGCAAAGAGAAGATCTTGAGGGCAGCAAGAGAAACAACACCTGACATACAGGGGAACACCAATTAGAATAATGAAATATCTCATTAGAGACCGTGGAAACCAGAAGGGTCTGACACAACAAGTCATAAAGGAAAAGAACTGTCAACAGCCAATTCTATATCTCGCGAAACTCTCCTTCAGGAAGAAAGATGTCTTTAGACAGGAGAAAACTAAAGAGTTTGCTGCTATTAGACCTACCCTTAAAGAATGGCTAAAAAAAGTTCTTCAAACAGAAAAGAAATGATAGATGATAAAGGAAGGAATCTTAGGTCATCAGGAAGGAAGAAATGACAACAAAAACAGCATAAATATGGGTACAGACAATAAACTACCTTTCTCCCCATGAATTTCATAAGTCATATTTGATGATTGAAACAAAAATTATAACATTATTTGATTTGCAACCTTGAACCCATGCCACATTATCTCTCTGATCTCATTTCCTACCACTGTTCCTGTCACCAGCTTTGCTCCAGCCACACTGGCCTCCTTGCTGTTCCTCAAATACATCAGGCAATGCTCCTGCCTTTGGGCTTTGGCACTCACAGTTCCTTCTGCTTGGTGTGTTCTTCTTTCAAACTTCCACATGATCTTTGCTCAAAACTCACCTACTCAGTGAGGCTTTCCCTAACTATTTTCTTTAAAATTGATCCCTTGCACCCCCAGCAAACTCTATTCCCATTTCTTGTTTTACTGTTTACTTTGCAAGAATGTCAGCTCCATGAATGCAGAGAATATTGCTTTTTTTCCTTCATTTTGTATCTCTAATGTCTAAAACTGTGTGTGTAACCTAGTGGAGATTCATATATTTGAATGAATGAATGAATTCATTAGCAAATCCAAGACTCTTTTCTCTTGGGAACTCTGGGGATGGCTTAATGCCACATTTGGAATAGAATGCATTCCTCCCCTTTTGCTAGGCTGAGAGAGATATCATCACAGTCTGGAGGGCCCAAGAAGATGAAGAGCATTTAAAAATATAAATATTCATCAATTCATGAACATCTTATTTTCCCTCCTGATTTCACCACCTCCTATTTATTGAGCACTTACTCTGTGTTGACCTTTATATAAGAATCTCATTTAATACTTGTAACAATCCTATGAGGTGGGCATTGTCATATATTTTGCATTCTAAGGTGCTACAGATTGAAAAATTAATTTCATAATAGCCTTTTAGAAGAAGAAAGAAAGTAAAGAAGGCAGGATGGCAGGAAGGACAGACTTCCACAGTAAATAGGCATATGGATTGTAGGATGCTTTCCAATTTCAGAAACTTTAAAATATTTTAACATTTGAGGTAATATGTTATTAGCTCCCTTTCACAGATGAATAAACTGAAGCTCAGAGAGGTTAAGTAACTTTCTTTGTGTCATAAAGCCAAGTAAATAGCAGAATTCAAATACAGGGCTACCTGATCCCAAACCCTATGCTATATCCACTACACTTCCCTGCCTCCTAAGAGGTTATCCCAGTGGCCCTCACCAGGGTTCTTACCACCCCATAAAGACATTTAGAGATGGGGTGTTGATGCCCTAATAACTAGAAAATACCTCTGGCATTTAGCAGATAGGGGCCAGTGAGGCTAAATAGTTCTACAATGTGTGGGATGGTTTTATTCAACAAATAATTGTCCTATCAAAAAATCACATGGCAGAATAATCAACAACTCTACTGATAGCCCAATCTGTGCCAGTGCTTGGCTAAATGCTGGGGATACAAGGATGAATGAGACCTGGTTCTTGTTCTCAGGAAGCTCATAGGCTAGTGGGAGACTCAAGCAAACCATCATCTCTCATATAGCCTAGTAAGTAACTTATCAAAAGTATGAACAAAGTAACATGGGATTACAGACACCCTTACTCTTTCAGAGTTTTACTCTTACAGATTTAGAGCAAGAGTAAGGTGGGTAAGTCAGGAAAGGCTTCACTAAGGGATTGGTCTTTGAGTTGGGTCTTTTTTTTTTCTTTCATTTTTTCTCCCCAAAGCCCCAATACATAGTTGTATATCCTAGTTGTAGGTCCTTCTAGTACTTCTGTGTGGGATGCCACCTCAGCATGGCTTGATGAGCGCTGAGTAGGTCCATGCCCAGGATCCGAGCCAGTGAACCCCAGGCTGCCAAAGCGGGATGTGTGAACGTAACCGCTACGCCACCAGGCCAGCCCCTTGAATTGGGTCTTGAAGAATAAGTGTAAGCTTTTGATTTAGAGAAAGGGAGGCAGATGTTTTCAGGAATAGGGGATAACATATGCAAAGGCATAACGTGTTAAAGGACATGTCAGGAAAAGGCAGTTATATGGTATACAGACAGAAACTACAGTTCTAGGGCCTAGCTGCATTCATATTCTGTCTTTGCTACTTCCTAGCTGTGGCTCCAAAAGCAAACTACTTAACGTCTCTGTGTTTCAGTTTCCTCCTATATAAAATGAGGATAGTAACAATAAAATATATCTCAGAGGATTGTTGGGAGAGTAAATGAGTTAATATTTGTGAAATATTTATAATGGTATCTGGCACATAATAATCCTTTAATTAATGTTAGCTACTCATTATTTTAAAAACAGGAAATTTATTTTATTGTTTATACTCTGTTCCATTAATAAGTTAATATAGATGAAAGGTAAATGATAGATGAGATAGATAGATGATAGATAGATAGATAGATAGATAGATAGATAGATAGATAGATAGATCAATCTAGAGATATAGGTATTAGGATTGAGGAAACATTAAGATGTCTGGTTTAACCAAAGCTTGAGTTAGGGTATGTGAGTAGAAAGGTAGGGTTGAGTTCAGATCACAAAGGCTACTATATTTATACCATGTAAAAGTTGCATAGATTTTATTCTATAATAAATAGGGAGCCATGGATGGATCTTAAGCAGAGGAGTGGCATGATCATATTTGTGTTCTTAGATGACTCTGACTCCAGTGTGGAAGATGGACTGGAGGAGAGAGACTGAAGACCAAGTGGGAAGCTGTTGAAGAGATACAGGATAAAAATGATAACACCTAACCTCAGGCAGTGGTAGTTAGAGTGTCAAAGAGAGGATGGATTAATGAAAGAATCACAATCCACAAAACTTGATTTTTGATTGATTGGGCATAAATGGGGTTGGAGAAGTGTAAAAGAAGAGTCGAAGAACTCAGATCTGGAAGTATCTTGACTCTCTTCCAATGCTCTTATCATTTCTCTAAGCCGTTTAGTTTTTCCTGCTGCTGCGATTAGCTTGTGCTGGACCTCTTCCATAGCGCAGCGGCCTGCTCTTTCAATGGAATATCCTGTGTATCCTGCCTGTCTCTATTATTACACTAAAGGACTCTAAGCTGGGAGTGCAACCTCTCTCTTTCCTCTATGTCCAGAGATGCTCATTTATAGAAGCATTCCTCAGGTTGGCCATCCCTTAACCAGGAGCCCCCATGAACCTTGGGTGGCCTGGGCACAGGCACAAGGATTGAAGAAGGTGCCTAAAGCCCTCTGCTGCCTAATGGCACCGTTCTCTGGGATCCACTTCTGTGTCTTTGTGGGAAATCTCTGCTAATACTGTGTGATCCCAGTCACCCTGGGGGCTTTGCCCAAACAGAGAGTGCTCTTGGCTGAGCCATTGCTCCTTCCATTTCTAAACTTTGTATATTTCAAGAGAAATCTGATCTGGACCCTTCTGATTCATTTACACTTAAATCATCCAAGAGCTCTGTTGTAAGAGTGGACTCAGCTCCAAAAATGTCTTATAAGCTTTGGTTATAAAACTCCCTAAGATTTTGTGGGCTAGAATTTTTTTACTCCCCTTTTCTTTGAAACAAGATGTTGTGACTTTGCCAAGAATAAATGGATTTCCAACCTCAAAGAGGTCGTGTTTGGTTCAAGAGTCAGAAATCATGAAGCTCAAAGGCTCAAATGCATTCTTCAGGAACTGGCAATAATGAACCCCAGGAGGATGGGATAAGTGATAAATCTATGAGGCTCTGGATGAAGGAGTTACAGGGGGCATGCATTCTACCCTTTGGCTCAGTGCCCCAAAGCCTCAGAACTTTTGTCCCTTAACTGGGGAAATGGGGCTATGAGACAGCACACTCCTACAAGGCACCAGCAAAATTAGGCAGAGAAACAACTTTCATTTTGAACAAGTGCCTGACAGCTTACAGAGTTCTTTTCACAGTTTTTCCTCTCATTTAATCTCCAACATCCTTGTGGACTAGGGATAATTATCCCCATTTTCCAGAGAAACAGAATGAGGTTCAGAGGAAGTGAAATGACATCCAAGGCCACAGAACTGACCTATAACCAACTCAGGAATTCTCTTCAATTAACTTCAGACTGCAAGAGGCTGGGGAGAAATAAGATGTAGCCACTCACCTTGAGGAGCTGACAGTCAATAAGGCAACTATGACAGAGTGGCTATCACACTAAAATTGTTCCTAAATAAAGTTGGATATGTGGAATAGCAATACCAATGATGTGCATGTATAGAGTGTGCATGTTTTCTTACTTTTAAATGTACTTAGAAATTGCTCTCTGCTCCTTTGCTCGTATATTTTCTGACCTTTATGTCAACTTCCTTAGCCTAGCATAGTGGCTGGTACAAAGTAGGCATTTGGGCAGTAGATGAATGAATAAGGTAATGAATGAATGCACAGATGAATGGGTGCGAAGTCACAGTGACTGACTTAGTCTAGAACAGTGTTTCTCAAACTTCCCTTGTGATAAAAATTACTTGGAGCACTAGTTAAATATACATATTACCTTACCTCTTCCCTGGAAATTCTGATTTACAGTTCTAGTTTGGGATTCAGGAATTTGTATTTTAACAAGTTCACTGGTGATTCTCATCATTAGAGGAGTTTGGGAAACAATGGTCTTGAAAAGCCTCAGCTTAAATTTTACTTAAGTGAGTTCAGTTTTTCCTGTCTCCAACCCAGTGAGATTAAGATAGGGGCTCATAGGATGCTACAAGTTTAAAAAAAAAAGGCAATATAATGTCCCCTAATATGTATAATTCCTCACAATTGACCAAGGACTTTTACATCGATGTCAGAGATTATTGGCATTATGGGTACTCACAAATATCCATGTTTTCATCCTTTTCCTGCACATAGAGCTGGACTACATTTCCCATACTCCTTTGCCCATGGGTGCAGCCATATGACTGACTTTTGTCAATAGAATATGAGAAGTAATATGCATCACTTTGAAGCTTAACCCTAACAAACTCCCCAGTGTAATCATCCCTCACTTTACCTATCCACCACCTGAATGGAGAGTACTTCAAGTACCAAGAGGAGTGTAGAGCTACAAGATGGAATGAGTCTGGATCCCTGAATGACTGTGTAGAACAAAGTCCCCCACTAGTCTGCACTGGATTGTGAAATAAGTGAAAAACAGTATTTTTAAGCAACACACTTTTTTTAGGTGGTTGTAGGTTCTTATTAGAGCAATCAATCTACCTGGACTAATACAACATCCATCATCTCAACTGAACACCCATTATCTCAACTGAGCTTCATTACAGTCTTATGACATGGAGACATCATCTCTATTTTGTAGACAAAAAAAAAAAAAAAAAAAACCCAAGTCTCAAGGAGGAAATTTTTGCTTGCCAAAGGCTCTTAGCTGGAAAACAATACAACAAGGATTAAAGAACAGTTTACCTGCCATGTGTTTGGTTTCTTAGGAATGTCCTTCAGCCCAAACTTACCCCAAAAGGGCTGGATAAATGATGAAAATGAGAAAAAGTATTGAAATTCTAAATTTTCTTTAAAGCCATGGTCCAATAAGATCTCCTCCAGGAAGATTTTCTTGATGTCCCCTGCTAAGAGTTGTTTTTTGCTTCATTGGAGTCCGATGGGAAGTTTGTTCATGCATCTCTTGAGAATGTTTAGTGTTTCCTTTGCTTTACAGTTACTTGTGTATTTATCTTGTAACCTTCATACTTAATATTCTCCACACTTCACCAGACTACAAGCATCTGCAATGCTGAAGTGGGTATTTCTCAGCTTTCTGTCTAGTTTCTAGTTCAGTGTCAGGCACAGGATAGGGTGGTTTCCCAATAAGTGTTGAATAGATACATGTGTAGAGAGTGAATATGTGAGCATGCACAGGCACATGAATGTGTGTGTATGTTGATATATGTTTGTGTGAGTGTGAGAATGTATGCATTTTAGAGGTGTATAGATTTTGGTGGGGGGGCGTAAATGTGTATCTGTGTGTGTTAGAAAACTGTGGAGCTATATGTATGCATGTATGTCTATATGTTGATTGGGAAGATATAATTCTATGACTGTGCTTGGGGGTGAGGCCTGGAGAGTTTTTGCCGTGGGACTGGGTAGGGAGGTGACTGAGCTTGCTGAGATAATTCTTTGACAAAACCAAAGGATTTTATGGCTGTTGCTCAACCCTGAAGATGCCAAAGGCTAGCCCTAAAGACATTTTCAAAGTCTCTGCTGGTGCTCTCCCACAGGGAAATGGTTCACAAAGCCAAGAATCTGCAAAAATGAAGTCAGGGGGCCGGCCCAGTGGCACAAGTGGTTATGCACGCGCACTCTGCTTCGGCGGCCCGGGGTTCGTGGGTTCGGATCCTGGGCACGCACCGATGCACCGCTTGTCTCGCCATGCTGTGGCGGTGTCCCATATAAAGTAGAGGAAGATGGGCATGGATTTTAGCCCAGGGCCAATCTTCCTCGGCAAAAAAGGGGAGGATTGGTATTGGATGTTAGGTCAGGGCTGATCTCCCTCACAAAAAAAAAAAAAAATGAAGTCAGCAAAGTTCACACTTGAATCCTTACTTCCCCTTCCTGTGGCCTTTTCTGTGCCCTCCCTCTCCACACCCAACCCCCAGGACCCTCAAGTTGAAGCAGGTCTTCTAGGAAGAAGGAAGATGTTTGATAAGTAGGGTTGGGCAGATAGAGACCCAAGGCGTTTCTTCCAAAACTGAAGACTCTCAGATTCTGTTTGGCTACTGCTAATTTCCTGATGCCACCACTCATATGCTTTAGGAGCATCTAGAGATTTTCTAAAACCTATGATCTCTGAGATATAGAGCAATTGTGTTGGGAAGATACAAGCCATCTCCTACAGGAACTCCCTTCTTTTTGCATCACTGAATCTATAAATCTATTTACAACTGGACCTATTTTTCCACTACTCCTCCTGTTACAACAGAGGAGGGGTGTCTTATGCTACCTAAGGGCAATTTTTTACCTGTATTTTGTATCCTAGCTCTTCTCACCTTACCAAAGACTTCACTTGTTCAGTTTCCACCTGTGCACCTCTTCCATATCTTCTTCCCTACTGGATCATTATCTTCATGCTATAAACATGCTCTAGTGTTTTTCAGTAACCAAACATTTTTCCTTGATCTCACATTCCGCTTTAGCTACTCTCTCTAGCTATTTCTCTGTTTCACTTAACAGAAAAACTTCTCAAAGGAGTAGATCACTAATGATTTCCATGTTGAAAAATCCAATGGATATTTTTCAATCTCATGTTACTAAACCTCTCAACAACTTTTACTTGTTGATCACTCCATTCTTTTCTTAACTATTAATTCCTTCAGCTTCCATGATGCTACACTCTTTTGGCTTTCTTTCCATCTTACTCATTCTTTCCTGGGCTCCTTTGCTGGCTTGTCTTCCTTAAACATTGAGTTTCCTTAGGGCGCTCATGGGTCCACTTCTCTTCTCTCTTCACCCTTTCTTCATAGTTGATGCTTTCTAACTCCATGGCTTTAAAATTCATCTATATTCACAACTAATGAATATATATCTTCATCTTGGACCTTTTCCCTGAGCTCCAGGTTCGTATATCTGCCTACATGTTATTGCATTATAGATGTCTCATTGACATCTCAAACAAAACCTGGCCAAAATAGAACTCTTGATCTTCACTTTTAAACCTGTTCCTCATAGTCTTCCTCATCACAGTAAATGGCACCAGTATCCACCCATTTTCTCATGCCAAAAAAAGTAAAAGCTGTACTTAATTACTCTCTTTTCCTCATCTCTCACATCCAGCCCATTAGTAAGTCCTGCCAATTCTACTCCAGATAGAGTTCTAATCACTTCTCTTTACATTCATCATCATCATCATCTCTCATCTGGAGTACTGCAATGGCTTTCTTTCTGCTTTTACTCTTTCCCACTGCCCCAACCAAATCCATTCTCAACAGAGCATCTGTAATGCAGATGTCACTCTCTTGCTTAACACACTTCAAAAGCATTTCATTACATTCAAAATAAAATCTAAACTCCTTACAAGACCTATAGGGACCTCTATGACCTTGGCCCTGGCCTACTTCTGAAACCTCTTATTATCCCACTCTCTTCCTTGTTCCCTATGCTCCAGCCAAACTGGTCTCCTGATATTTCAGACTATTTTCTCCATCAAGCTTTTGCCCTTGATGTTTCCTATGCTTGCAATCCTCTTCCTCTATATTTTAGCATGGCTGGCTCCTTTTTATCCTATAGGTCTCAGCTTATATTTACCTCTTCAAAGTATAAAGTTTCCCTATCTAAAGTGTCAATTTCAAATCCCCACCATTACTATTTCCCACATCACTGTTTATTTCCTTCATAGCACTTATTGTAATCTGTGCATTTATTATTTTGTTTATGTTTCTATTTGTTTAATATCCAATTCCTCTTACTAGACTGTAGGCTCCATATGAGCAGGGACTTTGTGCCATTCACTGTTATATCCCTAGCGTCTAATACAGTGTCTAACACATAGTAAATGCTCAATAATTATTTTTTAAATAATATCCTAGGTGCTATCTTCAAAGGTGTCCAGATTCTTAGCAAAATAATCCCTCGGATAATAGGAACCACTTCTCCACGGCAGCTACGTTACTGACCATTTCTTGTTACTTCAAATGCCTTAAGTGAATAAAGTATTTATTCCAAATGTATGCAGAGAAATTCTGGTAACTGAAATTATCTTCAGTTCCTTATGCTTAGAGATTTTACTACAATATATTTAGAGTCTGTCCAGGTGTTGCTTTTGACCACACCATCTCATGACCCTCCTGATGGTAATCTATCCTATTCTCCTACTCACAGATACCTCCTTGAAGAAGAGGCCTTATTTTCTGGAAAGATAACACCACATCAGTGATCCCTAGACCCTTTATGGTCTCACATCTTCCCTAATTATACAAACTTTACAACATTTCCTCCCACACTCACCCTGCTTTCTGGGAAGATACAATGATTACCCAACCCCAAGCTATAATGGATGTTACACTTTTTTCCTTTCTGTTTTCTGGCCTCTCTCTAACCCTTCACCTGTCACATTATCCAGAGATAGCCATTTCTGAAGTTGGTCTCACTGATGCATCACCAAGGGAACAGTGGGTGATGGGATGAGGTATTTAATGGGAAGCACATATTTGGCAGGGTGATGAGAATTAGCTTTCTCTGAGAGGGCAGAGGCTGGAGATGAGCAAAGAGATTAGAAAGGGAGAAAAGCAGAGCAGGTTGTTGTCATGATATCCAAGGGAGGAGATTGGCCAAATAAGTTCTCTCCAAGAGCACATCAATCGGGCTGTGCTTTGCCAACTAAGGAGTCAGAGCAACTTAATAGTGGACTGGAAAATTTTGCAGTTTGAACCCAGGGAGGAAGGTGGGGAAGTTGTTACGTGGCAGGGTAACTTCGGTAGAATACAGAAGAAGAGAGACTGGATCGGGGAGAAATGTGCATGTTCTGACACCTCTCATGTACACAGATCTTTACTCAAAAGCTCTTCCATCCATTTCACTGATTCTTCTCAAACACTGTGGAAGGAGTTGGAAAGCATAGTTGATCTATTATGGTAGGATATGCCTGGAGTGCTCAACTTCCTCACTCTCATTTCTTGATTAGCCTTCAAGTGAAACTAGGGTAGATGCACCCCAATGAATAGCTAGTCACTATAGGACCATATGCTAAACCTCAGGGAAATATTTATGATTAACTTCATTTTAAAGATAGCCGAAGAAATCTTGGTGAGGTGACTTGAATTGGATATCCAATTAGTTATTGACAGAGCCCAATTTTCTCCCAATATTCTCCCCTCCACAAATTGCAGTCTTCCCCTCTGGGCAGAATTGGTACCCAGAGCATGCTGAGGGGTATAAAAAAAGAAAGGCTCCAAGAATGCCTGAATGAGGATAATATAGGACAAGGAGACAGGCTGACAGATGTGTCCTTACCAGTAAAGGAGACTGACTTCACCAACTGCACCCCAAATACACTGTGCCACAGGCCACACAGCCCTCACATTTGGATTTAATTGAAAAATGAATCTAAAACTCAGAACCAAGCAACCCATTACCACACAGTGTTTCTGCTTGTCTGTTTTTAGAGCTTTGATGCAATATAATATTCATCACTCCCCAAAGTTTCCTCCTTTGTATGCCTCTCTCTCATGCTTTCTGCTTCCCCATTATTCACTTCATCCCATCTCCAGGCAACTACTAATGTACTTTCTGTCATTAATTTGCATTTTCTAAAATTTTACATCAATTGAATCATTATAATTTGTACTTTTTTTGTCTGGCTTTTTTCAGTTAGCCTAATTATTTTGAGATTCATCTATGTCATAGTGTGTATCAATTGATCATTCCTTTTGCTTGCTGAGTAGTGTTCCATTGTATGGATGTACCACAATTTCTTTATCCATTCAACTATACAGACATTTGTTTCCAGTTTTTGGCTACTACAAATAAAGCTTCTATGAACATCCATGTAAAAGTCATTGCACGGACATATGTTTTTATTTCTCTTGGTTAAATACCTAGGAGTGGAATGGCAGGGTTGTGTGTAGGCATATTTAACTTTTTAAGAAACTGATAAATTCTTCTTTTTCTCTTCAGTGTCTTTTTAAAAACCTTCAATTATGTACGTTTTCAAGAACAAACACCAAATAGAGATTGATATCATTTCCTCCTCCACACACACCCACATACCCATAGAGTCCAGGAGTCCAATGCCAATTGCACTGATAATTATCAATATTTTATCAATATTGTTTCACATAGTCCCTTGTGTCTTTTTTCTAGAATATTTTAAAGAAAATCCCAAACATTATGTCATTTCACTTATAAGTGTGAGTGCTTTTCTAGAGGTTTTTAAAAATTTATATATTTCAAAATAAAAATTGCATATATTTAAGGTATACAACATGATGATTTGATGTACATAGGGAAATGATAACTACAGTCAAGCTAATTAATTTTTGGTGATAAGTGCATCTGAAATCTACTTGCAGCATATTTCTAGCATTCAATACAGTATTATTGACTATAATCATCATGCCTGCACTTTAGATCTCTAGACTTATTCACCTACATAATTGCAACTTTGTATCCTTTGGCAAATATCTCCTCATTTCCCCCACCCCCAACTCCTCAGCCCCCAGTAACCACCATTCTACTCTCTACTTCTATGAGTTCAACTTTTTTTTTTTTTTTAGATACCACATATAAGTGAAATAATACAGTATTTGTCTCTTTCTGGCTTATTTCACTTAGCATAATGTTCTCCACATTCATCCATGTTTTGCAAATGACAAGATTTCCTTCTTTCTCATAGTTGAATAATATTCCATTATTTATATATACCACCTCTTCTTTATCCATTCATCCATTGACAGAATCTTGAATTGTTTCCATATGTTGGCTATTGTGAATAATGCTGCAATGAACATGGGAAGGCAGATATTTCTCTGAGTTTCTGATTTAAATTCCCTTGGATATATACTTAGAAGTGGGACTTCTGGATCATATGGTAGTTCTATTTTTAATTTTTTGAGGAACCTCCGTACTGTTTTCCATAATGGCTATACCAATTTATATTCTCATCAACGCTATACAAGGGTTTCCTTTTCTCCACATTCTTGCAAACATTTATCTTTTGTCTTTTTTATAATAGCTGTTCTAACAGGTGTGAGGTGATAGCTCCTTGTGGTTTTGATTTGCACTTCCCTGATGATTAGTGATGTTGAGCACTTTTTCATATATCTATTGATTATTTGTATGTCTTCTTTTGAGAAATACCTTTTCAGGTCCTTTGCCCATTTTTTAATCAGGTTGTTTTCTTGTTAATGCGTTGTTTGAGTTCCTTATATATTTTGGATATTGACCATCAGATGTGTGGTTTGCATATATTTTCTTCCGTTCCATAGGTTGTTTCTTCACTCTATTGATTGATTCATTTGCTCTGCAGAAGCTTTTTAGCTTGACACAATCCTGTTTGTCTATTTGTGTTTTTGTTGCCTGTGCTTTTGGGGTCATATAAAAATAATCATTGCCCAGACCAATGCCAAAAAATATTTTCTTTATCTTTTCTTCTAATAGTTTTATGGTTTCAGGACTTACATTTGTCTTTTATATATTTTGCGTTGATTTTTGTATATGGAGTGAGATAAGGGTACAATTTCATTCCTCTGCATGTGGAAAACCAGTTTTCCCACCACCATTTATTGAAGAGACTATCCTTTCCTCAACATGTGTTCTTGGCACCTTCGTGGAAGATCAATTGACCATAAATGCATATATTTATTTTTGGAATATGTATCCTATTCCATCAGTCTATATGTTTGTTTTTATGCCAGTACCATGCTATTTTAATTACTATAGCTTTTTTAGTATATTTCAAAATCAGATAGTGTGTTGCCTCCAACTTTGTTCTTTTTGCTCAAGATTGTTTTGGCTATTTGTGGTCTTTTGTGGTTTTATGATAGATTTCTCTATTTCTGTGAAAATATGTTGTTGGAATTTTGATAGAGATTGCATTGAATCTGTAGATTCCTTTGGGTAGTATGGACATTTTCACAATATTAATTCTTCCAATCCATGAACACTGGGTATATTTCCATTTATTTGTTTCTTCTTCAATTTCATTCATCAATGTTCTATAGTTTTCAGTGTACAGATCTTTCAGCTCCTTGGTTAAATTGATTCTTAAGTATTTTTTTTAGATGTTATTGTAAATGAGATTGTTTTCTTAATTTCTTTTTCAGATAGTTTGTTGTTAGTGTATAGAAATTCAATTAATTTTTTTATACTTATTTGTATCCTGCAACTTTACTGAATTCATTCATTAGTTCTGACAGCTTATTTGGTGGAGTCTTTAGAGTTTTCTATATATAAGATCATGTCATCTGTAAACAGAGATAATTTTATTTCTTCCTTTCCAATTTGGGAAATTGCTCTGGCTTGGATTTTCAGTACTATATTGAATAGAAGTGACAAGAGTGGACATTCTTGCTTATTCATGATCTTAGAGGAAAAGCTTTCAGATTCTCACCATTGAGTATGATAATACCTGTGGGCTTGTCATATGTGGTCTTTATTATGTTGAGGTACATTCCTTCCATACCTAATTTATTGAAAATTTTTATGATGAAAGAGTGCCTAACTTTGTCAAATATGTTTTCTGCATTGATTGAGATGATCATATGATTTTTATCCACCATTCTGTTAATGTGGTATATCACATTTATTGATTTGTGTATGTTGAACCATCCTTGCATCCCAGGGATAAATCTCACTTGATCATGGTGTTTGATCCTTTCAATGTACTGTTGAATTTGGTTTGGTGGTATTTTGTTCAGAATTTTTTTATCTATGTTCATCAGAGATATTGGCCTGTAATTTTCTTTTCTTATAGTGTTCTTGTCTGGCTTTAGTAAGAGGGTAATGCTAGCCTTGTAAATGAGTTTGGAAGTGTTCCCTACTCTCCTACCTTTTGGAAGACTTTGAAAAGTATTGGCATTAATTTTTCTTTAAATGTTGGATAGAATTCACCAGTGAAGCCATCAGTTCCTGGGCTTTTATTTGTTGGGAGGTTTTTCATTACTGATTCAATCTTTGTACTCATTATTGGTCTGTTCAGATTTTGTTTCTTCATGAGCCAGTCTTGGTAGGTTGTATGGTTCTAGGAACTTATCAATTTCTTCTAGGTTATCCAATTTGTTGGTGTATAAATGTTTGCAATAGTCATGATCTTTTGTATTTCTGTGGTATCAGTTGTAACATCTCTTCTTTCAATTACAATTTTATTTTTTGGGTCTTCTCTCTTTTTTTCTTTGTCTAGCTAATGGTTTGTCAATTATGCTAATCTTTTCAAATGGCCAACTCTTAGTTTCATTGATCTTTTCTATTGTTTTTATAGTCACTATTTCATTTATTTCTGCTCTCATACTTATTATTTCCTTGCTTTTGCTAACTTTAGGTTTAGTTTGTTCTTTTTCTAGTTCTTGAGATGAGCACAAGCAAGGAAGAAAATAGAGCATGTACTTGGAATGCAAGGCATTTTAGTTTGGCTGGAACATTGTATAAGAATGCAATAAATAATAGCTAACATCTATGTATCAACTCATTTAATCCTTGTGACAAATCTTTAAGATAGGTACTATTATTGCCTCCATTTTATAGATGAAGAAACCGAGGTTCAGAGAGGTTAAGTAATTTAATAGATGTCTCACAGCTAAAGAGTGGTGAAGCTAGGATCTAAACGAAGGGTAATGTTTCTAAAGCTCATGTCCTTAACAAATGACAAGGGTTTGGACTTTACTGTGTGTAAGAGAAGCCACTGTGAGTGTTAAATAGTGAATTAGATTGAATCAAGTTAGAATTTTTGTAGGTCTCCCTGGTAACTAGATGCAGGCTGAGTTTGAGGGAGACTGGAAGCAGATTGACAATTAGGATACTGTGATATAATAGGTGGCTTGGACCAGGCAAGTGGCAGAGAAGATGGGGAAAAATAGATGAGTTTGAGAGACAGAGTTGCAGATTCAATAAGGACTGAACAAAGACTCAGGTTTGAATGACAGATTGAGGACAGCAGAGTTAAATTGTTCAGAGCCTCTGTCCTTGAAATCAAATCTATTTTTGCAGTCTGTGCCTTGCTTGCACTGTCTACAATTATATGATTTTCACAAGTTCCCCTAGCTAGAAAGTGGCTAAACCAGGATTTAAACATAACTTAAATTACTCTTAAATCCCACACACTTTCTACTACATTGCACAGCAAACCACAGTTATATATATATAGACTGTAACACAAATATGAGTCAGGAACTCTGGACTTTAGTCTTGGCTTTGCTATGTGACCTTGGACGGGTCATTTCAACACTCTGAGCTTCAGTTTCCTCATCTAAAAAGTGAAAATGATAATATTTACTTAAATATGTTGCTGTAAGCTGATGATCAAGGAAGCGCAACATACACATGCCTTATTCAAAGTGCAAGGTACAAAACACATCAAGCAGGATTAAGATAACTAGGAAGTGGCAAAGACTGGCTCTGAGTCCTACACCTTATTCCTTGGCCTTCAACAGCCTTCCAGGGGCATTTAGTCTAGTGGCTTTCTGTTTTTATTTCTCTTTTAACCTTGGAACTTGTTGTTTAAATAAAATCTTACCTAAAAGCCTGATTCGTAAAACAACCAAAGAAAGCAGATCTGGTCAAAGTGGAATGGAGAGTCCAGAGTTCATTCTTTCAAGATGCTATGAGCAGACCCTAAAGGCAGTCCTTTCTGGTTTGCAATCCAGTTGTGGGCTTAAAATAAATTTCCTGGGTCAAGACTAGCACTTAAAAAAATGAAATAGGATAGAATGAAATAGAAAATAAAATATCAGAATGCAGCACATACGAAGTGGGTAGGTATGAAAGTTTTGTTTCAGTTATATGTGTGTGGGATAGGTCAAAGGTAAACTGTATTTTACATTTACAGGGTATAAAACTTTGAAGATCACTTCTCTTGGGAACTCTGTTGAACTCAGTTTGTAAACCATGTTTTAATTGATGAAGTAAGAGTAGTATATGAACAAGTAGAATACAAAGGGAACAGCCACAATTCCTAGAAGGGAGGCCCATTTCTTGTCATTGACATCAGGAGAGAGGCTTCCAGCAGCTGCCAAGGGCCGGGCAAGATGGAAGCATAATTTCAAGGGTAAGGGTAAGAACTTCAACCACAATGATGGGGTGGCTGCTTCACTTCAGCTGCCTTGTGCAAATGGGGCCTTGTCAGGGAGAGAGGCTTCACCATGCTGGAATCTGTAGATGGAGCCAGACTCTTATGGCCACCCAGTGGGAGAGTCTGTGGAGTAATCTGGAAGACTCCAGGCTTGACAACTAGGAGACCCAGAATCTAGGGGAATTGAGAGAGCACAGGCTTTATAGCTGGGCTCTGGCTAACTTATTCTACCTCTCTGATCCTGAGTTTCCTCAACTGTTTGTGAATATTAACAGCTATCATTTATTGAACACTTACTATGTTCCAGAGTGTCTTTCTTACATTTTCTCATTGAATCTACACAATAATCCATTTTATACATGAGGAATAGTATCATTTTACAGATGAGGAAACAGACATAGAGGAGTTAAGCAACTTGGCCAAGATCACACAACCAGGAAGTGCTAGAGGAAAGGTTTAAACCCAGTTGGACTAGGAATAGATTGACTCTTAACTGTTACTCTGGATGCAATTGAGCCCAACTATGTGATTCAAACACATTTAACAAATCTGTAAGTAATCACTTTGTATAAAAGACACAGAGGAGCTTTCTGAGAAAAGTTCCATTCAATGGGAAAAGTTATCAAGAAGATGAGTTTGGCCCATTCACAAAACCTTGGGTGACAAAGAGAACAAGGGTTGTAAGTATGCTGTGGTAATTTGGCTCTGTCCCCCCAGCCAAGCCCTTCCTTGAGGACTCCAGCACAATGCCACAGTGCCTAGAGACAGAATAAATGCCTAAAATAGTGCTGTACTGTAAACACTACCCAGATGATCATAGTAGCAATAGTGACAGTCATGAGGTACTCTCAGATAGCATCTTGGGTAGTTAGGTGACCTCACTAAAAGGTGTCAAAGTAGCAAAGGAGAAAAATGATAGGCTCCACAAAACTGATGGATGAGGGAAGCAGCTATTTATCAATTGGTATGGAAGTATTTCAGCATTTGATGTGTATCTGAGACAGTGGAAAGTGTAGTAAAAAGGAAATGGGCTTAGGAGTCCAAATGATGCAGTCAATATAGGTAAGCCTCTAAGGGCACACAGCAGGGTAGAGGAGGTAGAGAGTGGATCTAGGAGAACTAATGGAGAATAACCAGCACAACTGGGGCACAATCTCTTTTCTTACTTGTACTCCTGATCTGTTTGATCTGAGATGGAGGAATAGAGAGGGGAGCTGTTTTATGGGAAGTTTTCATGGGCCAAGGCTTCAAGCAGTGTGTATCACTTCTACACAAATCCTTTTGGCCAAGTCTCGGTCATATGACTACTACTAACTGCAAAGAAGGCTGGGAAATGTAGAATAGCTGTGCAATCAGGAGGAAAAGGGAATAGGTTTTGTAAACAGCTAGCCAGTCTTTGCCATTGCACCATCCGTACTTTACATATACGATCTAATTAAATATCAGAGGGGAAGGGGGGAGGGAGGAGGGCGAAAGGGATAATTAGGCACATGTGTGTGGTGATGGGTTGTAATTAGGATTTGGGTGGTGAACATGATGTAATCTATGCAGAAATAGAAGTATAATGATGTACACCTGAAATTTATACAATGTTATAAACCAATGTTGCTGCAATAAATAAAACACGTAATGCTGAAAAAAAAATAATTTAATCCTCCATTAAAACTTTAAAGGTGATTACTATTGTTACTGTTATTATCCCCATTTTACAGGTGATGAATATGAGAAGGTGCAGAGTCATTTGCTCAAGATCAGTCAGCTAGTACATGGAAAACTTGGGGTTCAAGTCTAGTCCAATTTTGAAGAATAAGCTTATCTATATCTATAAAAAACCTTTCTGGGATTTCAATAGGAATTGCATTAAATCTATAGATCAATTTGGGGAGAGTTGACATATTTACTATGATGAGTCATCTAATCCATGAACACAGTATGTCTCTCTCCATTTATTTAGGTTTTCTTGATTTTTTTCAGCATTTTGTAATTTTTCTTTCTTTTTTTTTTTTTTTTGCTGAGGAAGATTCACCCTGAGCTAATATCTGTTGCCAGTCTTCCTCTATTTTGCATGCGGGTTGCCACAACAGCATGGCTGACAAGTGATGTACATCTATGCCTGGGATCCAAACCCACAAACTCCAGCTGCCGAAGTGGAGTGTGCCACATTTAACCACTACACCATGGGGCCAGCCCCAGCATTTTGTAATTTTCAGCATACATATCCTGTACATGCTTTGTTAAGTGTATATCAAAGTATTTCATTTTCTTTAGAGTGACTGTAAATGTTTTTAATTCTGGTTTACCCATTGTCATTCTTAGTATGTGGAAATGTCTTGATTTCTGTGTGTTCTTGTATTCTGAAACCTTGCTGAAATCACTTATTACTTCTAGGAGTTGTTTTTGCAGATTCATTGGGCTTTTCTACATAGAAAATAATGCCATCTATAAATAAGAACAGTTTTATTTCTCCTTATCCAATCTATATGCATTTTTTTTCCTTTTCCTGCTTTATTTCAGTGGCCAGAATTCCCATTACCATGTTGGACGAGTGATAAGAGCAGGCATCCTTGCCTTGTTCCCAATCATAGGAGAAAGCAGTCAGTCTTTCACCATCAAATACGATGTTGGCTATAGGGTTTTGGAGATTATCTTTATCAAGTTCTAATTATTCCTATTCTTAACTTCCTGAGGGTTTTTATCATGCATATGTGTTGAATTTTGTCAAATGCATTAATTAACATTTTCTTCATTAATTGATATCACCATATGCTTTTTCTTCTTTAGCCTGTTAATGTGGTGGATTGCACTAATTGATTTATAAAAGTCAAACCAACCTTGCATAACAGGAATAAATCCTACTTGGTCACATTGTTGGATGTGGCTTGCTAATATTTCGTTGTGCACTCTTGTTTCTACGTTCATGAAAGATATTGGCATGTGGTTTTCTTTTTTTGTTGTTGTTTGTATATTCTTTGTCTGGTTTTTGTATCAGGTTAATACTGGTCTCATAAAATAAGTTGAGAAATATTTTCTTCTCTTCTATTTTCTAGAAGTGAATATGGAGAATTGGTCCTAGTTCTTTTTCAGTGTTTGATAATAATTGTGCAGTGAAACTATATAGGTCAGGAGATTTCTTTTTTGGAGCTTTTAAATTATGGGTTCAATTTACAAGAATATTGAGAATACCTGTTCATCTTGGTTAAAATTTGGTAGTTTGTGGCTTTCAAGAAATTGGTCCATTTCTTATAAATTGTCAAATTGAAGACTGTTACATTGTTTGCGGTATTCCATCATTATCCTTTTAATGACTGGAAGATCTGTAGCAACATTCCCTGTTTCATTCCTGATGTTGATGATTTGGTCTCCTCTCTTATGTTTGTCAGTCTTGTTACCTCTAACAAGATTAGTGATTTTAGAGATTTTTTTCAGGAAAAAACCCAACTTTTCTATCATTGATTTTCTCTATTGTTTTCCTGATTTCAATTACATTTATTTTTGCTCTTATCTTTAATATTTCCTTTCTTCTTCTTGCTTTGGGTTTAGTTTTCTCTTTTTAGTTTCTTGAATTAGGAACTTAGACTACTGCTTTGAAGTTTTACTTTGTTTCTAGTGTAAGCATTTAGATTTATAAATTTCCCTCTCAGAACTGCTTTGGGTATATCACACACATTTTGGTATGTTATATTTTTGTTTCCAATCAGTTCAATGTATGTTTTATTTCCCTTGAGTCTTTTTCTCTCACCTACGGATAGTGTAGATGTGTTTTGTTTAATTTCCACGTGTTTAGGTATTTTCCTCTTGTCTTTCTATTATTATATCTAGTTTGATTTGATAATGGCCAGATAACATATTTTGCATGATTTCAATTATTTTAAATATTTAAGATTTATTTTATAGTGAAGGATATGGTTTATCTTAGTGACTATGCTATGGACACTTGAAAAAGTATATTCTGCTGTTGTTGAGTGGAATATTCTGTATACATCAATTATATCTTGTTGGGCAATTGTGTTTTTCAGATCTATATCCTTGTGGATTTTCTGCCTAGCATCTACCAGTTTCTAAGAGGGTTCACAAAGTCACTAACTATAATTGTGGATTTGTGTTTTTGTCTTTTCAGACCCATCAGATGTTGCTTCATTTATTTTAAGGCTTTGCTGTTTGATGTGCACACGTTTATTATTATTATATCTGCCTGGTGATCGATCTTTTTATCCTTTTTATCATTATGTAATGCCCCTCTGTTTCTGGTCGTTTTCTTTCCTCCAAAGTCATTTTATCAGATATTAATTTAGCCACTCCTGGTTTTTTATGATTCACGTTTGTTTGGTATATCTTGTTTTACCCTTTTATGTTCAACTTATGTATGTCTTTGTTTTCAAGTGTGTTTCCTATAAACATTGTGTAGTTGCGTCATGTTTTTTATCTGCCAGTCTCTGTCTTTTGATTAGTATATTTAGACTATTCACATTTAAGGTAATTATTGATGTATTTGAGCATAAGTCTGCCTTTTTACTGTTTCATCTATTTTTCACTCTTCTCTTTCTCTATTCTTATCTTCTTGTGGATTAACACGAACATTTTTTAGAAATCCATACTGATTGATTTGTAGTGCTTTTTGTGAGTGTTAAAAATTTGGATTGGTGGTTACCAGAGGGGAAGGGGGGAGGGAGGAGGGTGAAAGGGATAATTCGGTACATGTGTGTGGTGATGGGTTGTAATTAGTATTTTGGTGGTGAACATGATGTAATCTATGCAGAAATAGAAGTATAATGATGTACACCTGAAATTTTTACAATGTTATAAACCAATGTTACTGCAATAAACAAAAAATTAAAAAAATAATTTGTATAGTTTTTGTAGTAGTTACTCTGCGTGTTACTCTAAATCTTATCAGTATACTGGTATTAAATAATGTTAACATTTTACCACTACAAGTGAAGTGTAGAAACCTTCTCTGCTATTAATTATCTTTGTGTTGAGTATCAGGTGGTGTTATAATTTTTGTTCTAATAATCAATTATGTTTTAAAACCTCATGAGGCAAAGATTAATCTATTTTCTGTACCCAAATTTCTGCTGTTTCTGTGTTGTTTCTTCTTTCTTGTTGTTCTAGGATTTTTTTTTTTTATCATTTTTATGCTTGAAGAACTTCCTTTAGCCAGTCTTTAAGGGTAGGTCTGCTAGTGCCAAATTCTTTGTTTTCCTTTGTCTGAGTATGTCTTTATTTCTCTTTTATTACTGAAGGATAGTTTCACCAGATATAGAATTCACAATTGACAATTCTTTTCTTTTATTACTTGAAAATGCTATGCCACTTCTCTCTGGCCTTCATGATTTCAGATGGGAAATCTACTGTTTTTCATATTGGCCTTCAATATATGTAATGCCTTGCTTCTCTCTGGCTGCTTTTAAATTGTTTTTGTTTTTCTCTAGTTTTCAGAAATTTAATTATGATGTATCTTGTCATGGTTTTTTTTTTTTTTTTTTTTTGGTTTCTCCTGTTGGAGTTCTCTCATCTCGCATCTGCAGGTTTGTGTCTTTAGTCAACTTTGGGAGGTTTTCAGCCATTATTTCTTCTACTCTTTTAGTCTGACTCTCCTTTTCATCTCTTTCTGGGATACCAGTGATACAAATGGTGTACCTTGTGTTATTGTCCCACAGGTCCCTGAGGCTCTGTTTATTTTTCTTTTCTATTTTCTCTCTGTTATTAACATTGGGTACTTTCATTTGATCTTTCATCAAGTTCACTAATTCCATCCTCTGCCATTGCCACTCTACTATTGAGCTCATCCAGCAAGCTTTTTATTTTTATTTTTTTTTCATTCCTGTAACTTCCATTTGACGCTTGAGCATAAGTCTGTCATTTTATTATTTATTTCCTGTTTCCTATTTCTTTCTTGTGGGTTTCTTTTTTTTTAATTTTTTCAAGAGAATCTTTAAATCTCCTTTATGATGGCTGCTTTAAAATTCTTTTAAAATAATTTCAACATGTGATTCATCTCTTGTTGGCATCAGTTGGTTATATTTTCTCATTCAAGTTGTGGTTTTTCTGGGTTGTCATTATGATGGATGATCTTTTTTATTGTATCCTGGACATATTGGCTATTATTTCAGGGGACTCTCGATCCTATTTAAATATTTTGTTTTAGCAGGCAGTCACCCTATTTAGGTTTAGCACGTAGGTTGTGACCCACTTTCGTGGCTGTGGTTTTGATGGCAATTTAATTTTCAGAGCCTTCGTGGTGTTATTTTGGTGTTAGTGGGGCTCCATTTGTTGCCTGCTGATGTTGCCCAAGTTCGTGGACTGTGTTTTCCCAGACAGGGTCATTTGGTATCTCTCTTTGGGAAAGGGGAGTCTCAGGATCAGGAAGTTTCAGGAACAAAGAGTCTTCCTGGCCCCTTGGACCTTGTGTTGTAGGAAATCCTTGCTTGTGGGAGATGGATAGTGTTTACCAGGCTAGGTGCTTATTGTGAGAGTTGCTAGTTACACCTTGCTAGTTACACCCTCTTGCTAGTTACACCTGACTACACTGGTGAAGCCTGTGGGGAAATAAGACCTTCCAGGTTGGGTTCTTCTTATGGTGGGAGTGGGGTCGTGGGAGGATGTTGCTGGCCCCCATGCCTCATCTCATCCTCAGGAGGTTTTGACATGCAGTCTTGATTAATAACAACTGGGATATGATCCCTGAGACCCTCACATCTGTGATTCTGTGAGTGTTTGTGAGGAGAATCTTGGCCCTCAAAAGGAGGCTCTGGGGAGTTAGAAGACTGACTTTGAATAGGACCCTCTTTTTTCACTGTGCTTAGGAGCAAACAGGAGCACACAGGCTCACATGTGTTGGAAGCTGTCACTTTGTGATCTGTACTGTAGACTGTAGAGGGGCCTACACAAATCACAGTCATAATGTTTATACTGCTTTGAAGGCTTTCATGACGTTGAATTGAGATCAAAAGATGTGAAAGTGTTTTGTAAATGCTCACAGCTGAAGAAGTAGCAAATAGTAAAACAAGAATATTAAATTCTATATTTCAGAATGGTGATGAAGATGAAGTTGTGTCATACAAAAGTGCTTGGCAGGAATTAGAATCATGTAGATGGCATGACTAGAGTATGGGCACATATCACAAAATAGTGAGTAAGCCCAGTTGTGTACTATGCATTTACACCATAATTAGTTACGTCCTCAGATTTGGGGATTCCTAAAGGTCTCTGGGTACACTACCTTGGAATGTCAAATGGTTACTGTATAGTTATAAATTTGCCTATTGAATATAGACTCAGAGCTGGGGAAGTTCAGTGAATTTATGAAATTTTCTTGAAGTAGCTATGGCCAAAATTAGGATGGTTTTGCAAATTAACCTAAAATATGTAAAATTTGAGGGCTGTGCATCCTTTTGCCATTCAATGCCCATACCAGCCTCTGTGTCTCTTCTATAACAAACAGGCTTCTCCCCACACATTCCTCACCCCAACCTCTATGCCCCTTTCTAATGGGCACATTCTTTAAGTAAATACATACATTCAGTTGTTCTCCTCTTGTTCTTTAAGGCAGAAGTTTTAAACTGGAGTACATGGTAAAACACAATTTTTTGTGCCTTACCATTTGTCTAGGGAGCAGGACCATAGCTTTTGCCCAACATGTCAAAGGGGTCTGTGATCCAGAAGTTTTAAGAACTACCAGTTTTAAGAAGACTTAAAGTTTTAAGATGACAATTTTACTTCCTTCCATTCAGAGTTCTCAGAGGGCTCCTAACCAATGCCCAAGGTCACACAGCTAGGAAATGAAGCTCCTGAGGTTTGAACCCAAATGTAATGGGGTTAAATGTAAGTCTGAAACCATTCTCGGTCAAAAGCCAAGGCCACTTTCACAAAACACTATTCCAGGATGATGTTGGGGAATCTTGCCAGCTGCTGGCTCATCCGTGCCCCTCCTCATCTAGGGTTAGGCTTGGGCAACCCAGGGTCTCCCAGAATGCTTATCAGACTTCCATCTTTTTCAAACTGAAATGTTTTCAGCAACCTGAGTTATAGATCTCAGGATTTTCAAGGACATCATTAAGTCTATCCCCTGCCTCCAGGATCATATAAAGGATTTATGTACCTATTGTAATGTCAGATACCTTCCAAAGTTTTCTCTGGAAGTAACCAACAGCATCAGATGTTCCTATTTTAAGTTGTTTTCCTATGAGTCCAGCTCCTTCTCAGATTCTTAGAATGTCAGAGCCAGAGGGGTCTTGAGCCAGAAGGGACTATTTTACAGGTAGAAATGGGAAGAGACTTGTCCAGGGTCATGGAGTGATTTAGTGGAAGATCAGACCAGAAACCAGAGTCCTTTACTCCCAGTCAAAACTCATCCCCAGTCAAATACTCATCAACAGATGAATGGCACAACTCCTTGCAAACTTTCCCTCTCTTCTCTGCCCCACTATGCACCCACTCCTCATGATCTTGTAACTTATGCCAGTTGCTGGTGAAGGGAGAGGTATGAGAAGGGCAAAGGAAAGCATAATGAGTACACAAGGATGGGCCAAGGAAGGAGTCATGCTCTGACCAGTGGGCTTTCTCAGGCTGCCAGGCCCTCTTCTGTGTCTCAGAAGTTCCTGAGATAGTCTGATCTCACTGTGACCAAGCTGAGCTTAGTAGAGCATCAAATTGCCATCTTGTGAGAGTGAGAGAGTGCAGTCCCTCCACCCAGCTAGCCATGAGAACCCCTGGAAGCCAATACTGTGAGCAGGGAACTGAATAAGTTTTCATAACAGTTAGCACAGATATTCCCGTGTTTTAAACACCTACTATGTGCCAGACCATGTCAAAGGTATTTTAAATATATTTTGCTCATTTACTTTTCCCTAAACCCTAGAAAGTAAGTATGTTAATATCTCAATGAGAAAACTGAGCTCCCAATTAATGCGCTGACTTGCACAAGGTTACACAGCCAGTAAATGCCATTTCTGGAACTAAAACCAAGAGGGCTGACTGCAATGAGTGTGCACTTTCTTGAAAGTAAGAGCTCTCATTGATTAAATTTTATAATATATGTCAAGCACTGTACTAGGCTCTTGGATGTAGTATTAAAATCTTTACAGTAAACCTGTGAGTTAGATATTGCTACTCCCATTTTACAGGAAAAGAAACAAAGGTTCAGAGAGTAAATGTGACTTACCTAAGATTCACATAGCTAGTAAATAGCTTGGTCAGGTCTTTAAGCCAGATCTATCTGACTTTAAAGTCCACATTCTCCACCATGCTGCCTATTTCAGAAATTTGGGGGCATGGTACAGAGTGGATGAACGAGGCTTTCAACGTATAGGCTCCTCTTGATGGCTTTGGGGATAGCTTAAATATTTTACATGCTCAATCTATGATATTATAATTCTAGGAGGCAAGAACAAACTCAAAGAATAAGATTCAGCAGCTCTGATGTCTGGATCTCAGCCCTACTCTACATTCTAGAAACATTTGGACACTGAAATTAGGACAGATTGGGAAACTGAAGGAACTCCCACTGGATCAAACTGAGCTAGAACCTCTTAGGAGACTAAAGATCAACTCCTCCCCTGGAGAGGTATGCCCCATTGTGCTTCCAGGGACTGCTGCCCTGGAGTAAATTGTTATAAATAAGGAAATTGTTGCTGGTTTTCTGCTAATTCTATTTAACTGATTCTTTTCAGTGTTTTGTAAAGCACCATCTATCACCCCAACTTGTGTAGGATCAGTCCGAATCAGATAGATCCCACCTGTGCTCCACTTCTCTTGAAGTTAACTTGCAGAAGAGAGATCTAAGCGCTTGCTGCTGGCTTATAGATTTTCATCTTTATGGTAAATCCACCCCTTTCAACTTTTTCAGGAACCTCTGGGTTTCATGTAATCCTCTTTCATATTATGGCTGATGAGTTTATGGTCTGTTAACTTGGTGGTCTTGGATTTGCACCTGTGTGCCCCAGTAGCTTAGCATAGTGCCTGGCCCCAAATAGTGCTGAGGAGGCGTTACATAAATGAATGAAATCAACTTCACAAAGTACTTCCATGTCTTTTTCTAGTAGGCAAGGCAGACAAAACAGAAGCTCAGGACTTGACCAAACCTCCAAAGTCAGCTCATCTAATCCTCGACCTGATTCCTTCTAACTATCTCCAACCAACTGGTCTTTCAAGCCCTGCTTACACACCTCTTGTTACAGGAACTCACCAGTAGACAATTCACTTACAAATGTCTTCCTTGTGCTGAATGAACTCTGTCTCTCTGTGGCTTCCACCTAGGGGTTGTAGCTTCTTGATACCATACCGATTTTGCCTTTTCTGTCTGTCCTATCGCAAGGCATGAGCTCCAGTTTATTCAATGATTCCACACAGAATTGGGGCTCTTGTCTCTTCCTCACTGTACTGACCTCTCCTCTGTACCCACTCTTCTTTTTCTGTATCATTTTTGAAGAATGAGAACAAGAGCTAGAAATAGAACAACTGCTGGCAGTACAGAATAGAGAAGAATGTCACCTTCTCTGCTCTGAAAAAATAATAATTCTATTGATAGAAACTAAAGTGAAATTTGTGTGTTTTTTTGAAACCACTTCACCTTCTTGATCAGGGACCTACAAAATATGGCACGTGGGCCAAATACGGCACACGGCCTGTTTTTGTAAATAAGGTTATACTGGAACACAGCCTTGCCCATTCATTTACATATTGTTTGTGGCTACTTTTATGCTGTGAGGGCAGAATCGAGTAGTTGCTACAAAGACCATATGGCTCACAACACCTAAAATATTTACTATCTGGCCCTTTAAAAATTTTGCCAATCCAGATTCTTGATTTATACTGGCCTCTTTGATAAAAACTGTTAGTCATACCAAGCTCATTGGTAAAAGCAAAAATGAAAGTCTAAACTGAGGCTCAGAGAATTGAAATGACCTGCCCAAATTCACACAGCTTGAATGTGACCAGAGATGGATTTTGAACCCAGGTCTGTTGGTTCACAGTCCAATGGTCCATCACCTCATAGTCTCCTCAGTGCTTGCCACCAGCCACCTCAAGCTGGGACATGCTGTGGTGCTGTGGCTCCACGATTTCTAGCTGCCCCAGTTGAATTCACACCATCAGCCAATGCTTGCCTAGGTCAACTCTGCCTGGCTCAGGTCAGTTCTGCTTAGTTGCTCCTTTGTTCCATCCCTGGTCACCTTGCTACTGAGGTTACAGTTTCCTTGGCCAGTGATCAGGATAGGCTTTCTAGAGAACAAGCCATTCAAGAGTCTTTGCCTACAGAAGTAGGGAAACCAGGCTAGCTGAACCTTGAGGCACAACAGGGCAAGGAGAGAGCACCTCCGAGTCTGTGTCACACTCCAGGGGGAGTAACCATTGGCTGACCGATGATGTGGTTTCTCAGTCACCATCCCTCATGTCCTTGAATCTGGAAATCTTTCCAAGGGAAAAAACAGGAGGGAGGGAGGGAGGGAAGAAGAAAAGGAGGAAGGGAGAGAGGGAGGGAAAGAGAGAGAGAGAATGAGGATGAATATAAGCTGATCAGCAAGAACAAACTTTCTTTGATTTATTCATTTCTTTATTAATTAATGCTGCTTTTTGTACCTGGGCACTCGTTTAGAACCTTCCCTGGCTTCTAGCAGAGCTGGGCACATCAGCCCAGACATTCTTGCCCATACTCTGAAAGGACCTGGCTGGGCCTCAAGACAGCTATGTCCAGTCCTGCATAGGCAGTCCTAATCCAGGACACACAGGCTAGTGGAACTGGGGGGTCAAAACAACCAGTGTAGGCTGCTATGAGGCTTACCCTCAGACCTGAGCCCATCTCCCCAACCCCAAATTCACCCACAAAAGCCCCCAGCAATGGAAAGCAGGGGTGCACAGGAAGACTAGGAGAAAGGCATTACAGGTACATGTCTACCCTATGAACTTTAGTACCAAAGAATATCAGAACTCAAGGGGCCCTTAGATATCATCTTGCTCAACTATCTAATTTTACAAATTGGAAAACTCATGCTTGGAGAAGGGAAATGATTCACCTAAGATCACACAGCAGATCAATTCACATGCACAGAATCATTGGACTCTTCAATTTGAAAGAGCTGTTACAGGTCATTTGTCTAACTCCTTCATTTTACAGATGGGGAAACTAAGGCACAATCTCCAGGACAGAAATTGTGCCTGACTCATTTGTATATCCCCACATCTAACAAACAAAGTGCCTTGAATACAGCAAACACTCAAGAAGTGTTTCTTGAAATAAAGAGGCATCAAATCTTAAGAAAAGATCTTTGACACTATCTCGTTTGCCCACTTCCCATTTTATGGATGAATGAATCAAGGCCCCAAGAGGGAAATGGTTTGCCCTACGTCCAGTAAGAAATAGAGCTGAGGCAAGAACCTAGTCATCCTAAGGTTAAGCAATGTGCCCAAGGTTCCACAGTTAACATGACATTGTAAAAAGAGTCCATTTTTTTCCCCTGCAGAAATTTTGCACTCATGCTTTCCTTCCTTCCTTCCTCATTTCCTTCCTTCCTTTCTTCCTTTCTTTTTTTCTTTCCTTCCTCAAACATTTCCTGAGCACAAGCCATGCATGGGGGAATACAGTAATACTTAAAATCCAGTTCCTGCAAACAAGGGGCTCACATCTTCTGGAGGAGACAGATGTGCAAACAGGCATTTACAAAATGCACTCCAATTGATATCTGCAGGTAGGAGTGCATAAATCAGAATGGAAGAGCCATGAAAGATTTCTCAGAGAGATTGATATTTGAGTTGGCTCTGATGGGATAGTAGGAGCTTATGAGGAATATAAAGGACATTTCAAGTAGAAAGAATAGTATGCACAAAGGCATGGCATATTTGGAGAACAATGAATAGTAAAGCATGGTTGGCACATAGGATACCATCGGAGGCAGCTTTTAAGGGGTAGGAAAAACGAGAACTAGATTATAAGGGCCTTGAATAACAGGCTGAGGAGCATAAAATTTAGCTTGAGTGTCAACAGGGAAAGTTTTGAAGTAGGGGACTGATGTAGTCAGCTTTGTGGTATAAACTGATTATTATGCAGGAGTATAGACATCTCTTACCTCTGTCACAAGATACCCTTGACCTTACTTTTGTTTACACTGCCCCAATGCTTGGTCCTTAGGGCCCTCCTGAGCTTGTAGGCATTGAGTGCAAGATTCTCGGTATACTTTTAAAGACTTCTCTGGCCACCTAGAAACTTCTCTCCTCTAAAACTCTCCCCCTCTGATTGTTTCTTCCTCACATCAGAGTCAAAGGTCTGCGGCAGTACCACATAGTACACGGAATATGTACTGGAAAGGTATAAAAGACTCAGTTTCTAATACTGTTTCAGTCATTTCAGATATGGCCATGGACATTTATAGGCAAAGAAAAACTTGATAGAGTGCAAAGTTAGAGGCAACGGAAAATAATGGGCAAGAGAGTTTGTCTCAAAGAGCACTTGTGTCTAAACAAGGAAGTAACTCCGCTATCAAGGCAGGGAGTCTTTGTAAGTTTTACACAGCAAGATTCATTTATTATTATAGACCAGTTTCTGTTGTGCATTGCTCATGCTTTCTTTTCCTAAAGGGGATGTTTTATTGTAGTTATTTTGTTTCCATTTCACCTTTGATTTTAGGGTATGGGCAAGGGACAGATAACTTATCATTCATATCTCAGTTACATGCTATGAATCTCAGAATATAAGGGCTCTCAGAATGCATATAATTGTTCCTCTACAGATGGGAACTCTGAGACCTCTCTCTCTGAGAGACGGAGAGTGTCTTGGCCAAGGTCACAAGGCAGTTTTGGTAGAATAAGAGCTACAGCAAGGTCTGATTCTCAGTCTGGTGATCTTTATCCCCCAGTTTAGTTGCCACTCCTGGAATTGGTAGAGCTGGAAGGACCTTCAAACCACTGAGTTCAGCATTCCAAAAACTGTGCTACATAGACTTGATAGGTGTCCTACAAAAAAATTATTCACTCAGATAAGTTTCTGAAATTCTGTGTTAAACAAGCATCTAGCTAAGATTAAATAGGTTTTCTTTCTGTTTCTTCTATGTTGCCATAGATAAGTTGCTTAACCTTTCCGTGATCTGATTTTTCAATTCTAAAATGAGACTAATGAAAGTATTTATCTTGTTTAGTTGTTGGTAGGATTAAATGAGTTAATATTTACAAGTTTCTTTGTAAATTAAAATATGTCTATATGGTTATAATGTGTAAATAATATGCAATATTTTCACATAATGGGATACTACATGGCAACGAAGATGAACAATTACTGTTGTACACAATAACATGAATGAATCACATACAAAATGTTTCACAAATGAAGCCAGACACAAAAGAGTACAAACTGTATAATTGCATTTGTTAAATATTCAAAAACAGGCAAAACTAATCTATAGTGATAGAAGTTGAGATAGTGGTTACCTCTGGGAAAGTATAGAGGTTATGACTAGAAAGGTACTCAGGAGGGCTTCCAGGGTGCTTGCAATGCTGTTTCTTGATGTAGGTGCTGATTACATGCATGTGTTCACTTTGTGAACATTTTTAAAGCTGTACTGTCATGGCTTGTGCACTTTTTGTGTGTCATACTTCAATAAAAAATCTATTTTAAAATAGTATTATTCAGAGACTTTAATATGTTAACGTGCATTGGAAGTCTCTAATAAAGAAATATAGTACCCAAAACTTGGCCACAGAACCACTTTTGAGGTGCACTAGGTACCTAAGGTGCGACAAAAGTCAGATAATATGGAGTTCTTGCCTTGAAGGAGTTCACAGTCTAGGATGGGCATCAGACATATACTGCCTACTATGTGTTGGGCATGTATACAAGTACATGTATACAAGCAAAGCTTAAACAAAGTGCTGGGGATACATAGTGTAGGCGGAGAGGTGAACTCTAGGCATTGGCAGGATCAAAGATATCACCAAGCAAAAGAAGGCATTGAGGATGGGTTTAGAAGAGTGAAGAGGGTTTGATCCTATAAAGGACTGGGTGTCAGAATAGAGGAAAATGAGTAATCCAGGGCCTAGAGCCATTGCTATTGCTACAGGGGCTGGTGGGATCGCTGTCTGGCTCCATGGTCTCAGCTAATGATGATAAAAAGATGATTTCACCTGGATTCCATTCCTTAACCTGTTCTAGCTTTTACTGCTTATTTTCAGCACTCGTTTGTTCATTTAATACATGCATTTGAGCACTTTATCTAAACCAAACCATATGCTAGTTATTGAGGAGAAAATGGTGAAAAGAAAAAAAAAGTTAATAAAATCCCAGTCACTGACCTCAAGGATCTCACATGATAGGGGAAGGACTTGAATAAAGGGACAGATATTATAAGCCCAGTGATTTGAGACAGAAAGACAGGAGCCTGTGGAAAGCCAGAGGGTGGCGACACCTACTCTAGCCTTGGGGGATCAGACAAAGCTTTTTGGAAGTGGTGATATCTAATCTGACTACTTTTTGCTACCTCCGCTGCTACCACCTGGATCCTATGCCTTCTGTTTGATCCTCCTGCTTCCACCCTGGTCCCCCATTCAGTCCTTTCTCAATGCCAGGGGGATCCTACTAAATTGTAAGCCAGATCATGTCACTTCTGTGATTTTTAAACCCTGAAATGGTTTCTCATCTTACACAGAGTAAATGTCAAAGTCCTTATATGCACTCTTGTATACAGCCCTGCATGAACTTAGGCCCCTGTTCTCTCTTCAGCCTCATCTCCTACTGCTCTTCCACATTAGCCCTGGCTGTTCTTCCAATGTACCAGTTGCATTCCTCCCTCAAGGCTTTTGAACTTATCTGTTCCCTCTACCTAGAATGCTCTTTACTCAGATATTTTTAAGGGCTTGCTCCCCCGATTTCTCCAGGTATTTACTAAAATGTCTTCAAGAAGATCTTCCCTGGCTACTTCATCTAAAATTGCAACTCTATCCCATATACACAATTCCTATCCCACTTCACTTCATAGCACATATCACTAACATACTATATATTTAACTTTTTAAAAGATATTTTTTGGGGGGGCAAGCCCGGTGGCACAAGCAGTTAAGCGCATGCACTTCGCTGTGGTGGCCCGGGGTTCGCTGGTTCGGATCCCGGGAGCGCACCGATGCACCACTTATCAAGCCATGCTGTGGCGGCGTCCCATATAAAGTGGAAGAAGATGGGCATGGATGTTAGCCCAGGGCCAGTCTTCCTCAGCAAAAAGAGGAGGATTGGCAGGTGTTAGCTCAGGGCCGATCTTCGTCACACACACAAAAATTATTTTGGGGTTCTGTTTCCCCATATAGAATGTAAACGTTGTGTTGATGTTACTGTTGAGTTCACCACTGTATCCTTAAAGTCTGACACATAGTAGGTGTTCAGTAATTATTTGTCAAATGAGTGAATGAATGAATGAATTGGAGACCTGGTGGAACTGGTGAAGAGAATCAGACATGAGACGGGGCAGTTGAAAAAAGCATCCTATGCAGCAGAAGAAGCATTCTCAAAGACCCAGAGGAGAATGAGAGCATTAGTTGAATACAGATAGTTCAGCCTGGCTGGAGTATATTAATGTGAAAACAAGAGAGGGAAGCAATAAAACAGGGGTCAAATCTTAAAGGGTTTTGTAAACCACATAAAGTATTATAGACTTAATCCTAAAGTCTGTTGAGCCACTGAAAGGTTGTAAGCAGGGGAGAAACAAGGTGAGATTAGCCCTTGGTGATACCTTTAAGCCCTTTACTGGTTTACATCTTTAAAAGATGAAGGCATTAATTTCTAGTAGCAGTGTCAATAAGCAAATTGTTGTGACTGGAAAAAAACAGAATTCTAGACTCAGTTTCCTCATCTGTTAAAGAAAGACAATGAAAATACTTACTTCATGCAGTTGTCATAAGCATTAAAAACAAACAAACAAAAAAAACAAATTAAGTAAAGCTCCTAGTCCAAATGTGAAGCGTATATTAGGTGCTTAATAAGTGCTTGTTGACTAGGAAGCTCTTCTCCCCAATTTTCTTTTGGTGAAGTAGTACAGTGCTATAAGTGGAAGAAACTCAAAGATTTTGGAGTCATACATAGCTGGGATCAAATTTCAGCTCTGCCATTTCCTCACTGTGTGGCTTTGGTAAATCACCTCCCTTTGACCCTCAGCTTTATCTTCTCTTAGAAAGTGATGGAAATATCTGACAACTCCAAGCTAAGGATTTGAGGTTATAGCTTTTTATGCTGTATGAGGAGCTAGGCTTGGGTACGGCCCTGATGGGAGCTTGATGGTGGACACTAAAACATGTGCAAGGCAGACGTAAATACATACCCGGTCTGCCTCTCCTGGTAATAGCCCCTGCCTGCTAAGATCTCAATCTAGCCACCACTCATACTTCAGCATCACTCTCTCAAAACTTCAGGAACCAAAGGTAGAAAGCACAAGGTTCTAAAAATGGTTCACTAGGAAAAAAACATCCCAATGTGAATTGAGGATCTTAACCACAACAAATGATACAGTGTTGGAATTAATCTCACACACATATTTTAAGTCAGTAGTGTTCAAGCCTAGATGCTCATTAGAATAATCTAAGGACTTTTGAAAAGCATGAATATTTGAGCCCCACACCCAGAAATGCTGATTTAGTTGATCTGGAGTTAGGCTGGGGCATCAGTATGCTCTCTCTCCTGCTCTCCATGAGTCAAATGTGATACAGGGTGAAAAATAAATGTTTAAAGACCTATGCTGGACTAGACATGGCCTCACTGAATCTTTACAACAAACTAGCAGTGTAAGTATTATGGGCCTCATTTTACAGATGAGGAAACTGAGGCTCAAAGAGCTAAAATGACCTGTCCAATGTTACACAGGTAATAGGTGGCAGAGCCATAATTCTAGCTTAAGTCTATCTGAGTTAAAAGCCCTCCAGCAAGAGGAAGTTTTAGGGCTCAGGGAGAGCTGCTTGAAGTGGGCCTCATGGAATGAAGAGGAGTTCCTTGCACTGCAAAGTCTTGTGAACAGCAGTATAGCATAGTGGTTGAGAACATAGGTACAAAAGCCAACAATTGCTTTGGTTCATTTCTTAGTTCTGCCACTTGCTAGTTACATGGGCAGGCTAATTAACCTGTCTCAGTCTTATCAGCTATTATAAGGACAATAATAATGATATCTACTGCATAGGGTTGTGATGAGGATTAAGTGACTTAACATTCATAATGGATTTAGAACAGTATTTAGTGTAGAAAAAGTCTGTATAAATTATTGGAAATCCACTGAAGTTACAAATATATATTCCAAAGTCACCTCACACCTCTGCTGCTGCCACCTCTGAAAACATAGTTATTATTAGTATAAGCAATGTAAAATGGGAGAAATGCCACTTCAATACATAAAATCACAATAAAACTTCAGACCTGGTAAGGAAACCAAGAAAACAATGGCACTTGAGCAGCCCCACTATTCGCAAATGGAAGTGAATGGAACAGACAGAAAAGGTGGAAGGACAGCTCTGCATGGGAGAGAAGGTAGAAAGCAGAAACACTAGGATTGTAAAGATCAAAGCCTGACTCTGTCACTCAGATTAAAAAATAAGGTTACCAAGATCATTTACCCCAAAGTCTTGTTTATCTAAGGGAAGAAAAGTGGGATGAAAAAATTGGAATCACAAAGGAAAACCATTGGCTTTGTTTATAATAAATGACACATAGAGTTTCGTAACTCAAAAGAGTACCTAGCATGTAGTAAGCCCTCAGTAAATGAGAATTTTATTGTTGCTGCTGTTAATATTTTTTTGTTACCCTTACAGAGGAAGAAAGTTCAGAGATTTATAGGCACTTTTCAAGGCTATACAATGCAAGCAGTGAATTGGGGAACAAGGGCTTGGAAGCCAGGTCTTCTGTCTGACTCCAAATCTCCATTCTTTACACCATATCATTTTCTTATGGTATTTTAAGACACTGAAGCAAGTTAAAGGTGTAACCAATATTCCTAAAGTTGTAATATGCTACAAGATTTTCATAGACATTCTGTGAGAAACAAAATTTTTTCTTGTGTTAAACATTAAACAAATTTGTTTATGAAAAGACTCCTCAGAGCCATTAAAACATGTTGGTTGTTCTGAATCTCCACAGAAGGACTGGAAAATGCAGGCTTTCTCAAACATATTTGACTGTGGAACCTTCTGTTAATGAATCTCTTCTTGATACTTTCTAGAATTCTAGTATTCTACTGAATGCAGTTTAGGAAACACTGCTCCAAACAAATGCCTTTAGATTTGCTAAAGGAAATTCTACCAGGCTTTTCCAGGTGAACCCTCTTACTCCTCAACTCGTGGGTACTATGGAGGTAGGCAGGGAGGGAGTGCCAGAAGTTTCAGGACTAAACTGGGTTCACAACAAAAAAGGGACAGTTGTGTTCAAAAGCCCATGGTCGTTCCAGAAGCTGGATCCTTGGAGCCAATAAAGTGTGATCAGGAAATAATGCCAAGTCAAAACAAGGAAGGAATCCAAAATCCAACACAGTCATAGGTAGCAGAGCTGAGCAAGAGGAGCAGGCCCAGGGGTGGGTCAGGAATGTTTCCAGAGCCAACACAAAACAGCTTTATCTAATTGTTTTAATTTAGTTTTACAGTCAAGCTTGATAGGAGCACAACTGACTCCAGGGAGAGGGAGCACCTCAGATTAAGAGAGTTTTGGTGTTTGAGATCTCTATTTGGGAAGATTCCAGAAACTTTTGACTGATGGGTGATATAAGAACACAAAATGAGAAAACTGGATAGAAGGAGTTATGAAACTTCCTTATATAATATCTATAACATCTGAAATGTTTGGCAACTCTGTACTCCCCTAAACCGGAGCTAAGTTTTTGGCTCTAGACATTACAGGGAGCAACTGCAACTACTTCAGCTTCTTCTGCTACAGCTTGGTGCAGGCCCATATTGTTTCTCACATGGACTTCTAACTAATCTTTTTGTCTACTTACCTCCCACAAATGCATACATTATACTCCCACCAGGGTTTGTTTGTAGCTTTTACTACATTATTCCCCTGTTTAGGTTTCTCATCATTGCCCTCTGGGTTTCTTGGCATGTTTTTTCAAGTATCTCCTTTATCCTGACCTTGCTTTCCTTCAAGTCTCTTCTTACTTCATCTTACTGTAGCTTTTAATGCTAGTATTTGTATTTGATTTGTGCGTTTGCTTAGGTTCTTCTAATGCCTGGAGTACCCCTACCTCACCGTAGTCTGAACTGCCCCTTGTGACTTTATGAATTCTGCTAATCCTTCAAGTGTTCTCCATGTCCTTCCTGAAACCTTCATGCACCACTTGTCTTTCTCTCTTCTCCCATTCCTTCTAGGCTGGGTTCTCCTAAATGTGGTCCCATACTACTGTATGCTTATCTTCATCCTTGCACTTATCACACTGTATGGAATATTTTTCTCTGTGTATCTGTGTCATTCATTACAATGTCTTCTTTGCTAGACTGAGAGGAGGGACATAGGTGGATGGCTCAAGCCAGTAAGGAAACTTTCTCGTGCTCATCCCTCTTGGCACCAGCATCTACCATCACCTAGCCTACCATCACTTTATTTTAATTTAATCAACACACTGTGCATCACAGAGACCATCAACTTTCTCTTGCTAGAGGGAGAGAAGAAGATAAATTTTGTAGCAAGAAGTAGAACATTGCGTTCATCAGAATTCCAAGGAGGCTAGGCAAGGCAGACTGGCCTAGCAGGGCTGCTCTCAGAAAGAGAAAAAATCAGAGTGAAAGTGATAGAAGTAGGTTTCCCAGGAGGCTGTGTCTGGTGGAGAAGGTCACATTTCAGATCTATAAACCCGCTGGTAAAGGGCCAAATCAACACAACATGCATGGTGCAAGAATGGAGAGAAGAATGAATTTCAGGGACACCTTCTCCTCTATATTTTAAGATATAAATACAGCATATTTAAGACATCTTCATATATAGAAATATATTCTGTACTTATATAAATATGCATAAATATTATATATATATATATATAAATACAAAGATATTCTTATATAAAATATAAGACTAAGAAATAGTCTCCATATTTTCTGAAAATCCATCATTGATTTCATTTTATCTGGAAAATGACTGCCGATTCTTGAAGTGCCCCTAGGTGACACCAAAAAGAATTTGAAGTACATTATGAACCTATATTTTAAGGCAGACTATCCTGAACATATCCTCCAAATTTGATGAAAATTTGGATAACGGTATTTTTTTGCAAATGTAGTTGCAAACACCAAGATGAAAATTTCTTCTGATTTATACAGATTTAATCCTCACAAGAACCACATAAAAATACTTTTATTATTTGCTTTTTACACATCAAGGAACTCAGACTCAGAAAGGTGAAAGGACAGAATTTGAACCCTGGTATATTTGAATTCTGTATCCATGATCTTTCAATGCCACTGTGCTGTATCTTCAAGCATATTTGTCAATTTTTGTCTTATACTGCTCAGTATTTGCATGGAGTCTTTTCAAAGCTTAGCTGCTTGAAAATCTTACTCAGCCCTAATCCTTTTCTATAGCGTCTCCCACTTCCCTATTGGGTTAGATAGGGCTTGCTCCATCTAAACAACAAAGATTGATGTCTACTTTTGTGACTCTAGTCTTAACTGTTCTAGACTTTTTTAGAAGGCTGGGATTGTTGGACCCTAAGAGGAGATTCCTCTCTTCTTGATGTGAAATTTGCCACTTTTAGTCTTCTGGATATTCAGAGACTGTTCTTTTATATCCTTTCTTCCCATGCTCTAATTCCTGTCTCTTCCCCACCACAACTGTTACCTCCATCCCCATCCCCACCCTCAAATATTGTAGAACTATCTCAGACACAAGAGTATTTAGTTTACACATCTTAGCATGCAAAGGCTTTCATAATTTATTCCAAGCTTCTCTGTCTAGCCTCAATTCCCAGCACTCTTTCCAACTACACACCCTACCCTCCAGCCACACTGAACTCACTTTTCTCAAAACATACCAAGTCTTTTCATGCCTCTGCCAGGAATGCCATTCTTTTCTTTCATAGGCAAACTACTACTCATCATTCAAGGCCCAGAGCAAAGACCAATTCCTCTGCCTGTAGTCTCTCCTCTTGCACTCCATAATATATTAAAGGTCTGCAATCCCTTGAACACACTGCTGGGTCCAAATGTATTTCAGAATTTAGAGTATTTTGGATTTTAGAAATGTAACATGGTGCCTTCACTGTTTATTATGCAACCTTCCCATTGGGGTCTGAGGAAGCATCACATATTCAAACAATTTAATATTTCAGTAGCAAAACATATGAAGAGTAAGACTAATTAGGATAAATAAAGCCTATAAATAATCTTGCATCAGATCAGATCAGGTTTTGCTGCCAGATGATCTATTTTGGGCTTTCAAAGAGTTTTGATGTACTCACATTTGTTTATTTTTTTCTTTTGTTTCCCTTTGCCTGAGGAGACATGGTACTCAAAAGGATACTGCTAAGACCAATGTCAAAGAGTATACTGTCTATGTTTTTTTCTAGGAGTTTTATGGTTTCAGGTCTTACATTCAAGTCTTTAATCCATTTCAAGCTAATTTCTGCGTACAGTGTAAAATAATAATCTACATTCATTATTGTACATCAAACTAAAAAGCTTCTGCATGACAAAGGAAACTATCAACAAAATGAAAAGACAACCCACAAACTGGGAGAAAATATTTGAAAACCGTGTATCCAACAAGGGGTTAATCTGCAAAATATATAAAGAACTCCTATAGCTCAACAATGAAAAAATGAAAAACCCAATCAAAAAATGGGCAGAGGATATGAACAGACATTTTTCCAAAGAAGATATACAGATGGCCAACAGGCACATGAAAAGATGTTCAACATCACTTATCATCAGGGAAATACAAATCAAAACTACAATGAGATGTCATCTCACACCTGTCAGAATGGTTATAAGTAACACGACAAGAAATAACAAGTGTTAGAGAGGATGTGGAGAAAAGGGAACCCTCATACACTGCTGGTAGGAATGCAACCTGGTGCAGCCACTATGGAAAACAGTGTGAAAATTTCTCAAAAAATTAAAAATTGAAATACCATATGATCCAGCTGCTACACTTTGGGTATTTATCCAAATAACATGAAAACACTAATTTGAAAAGATATATGCACCTCTATGTTCATCACAGCATTAGTCACAACAGCCAAGACCTGAAAGCAGCCTAAGTGCCCATCAATGGATGAATGGGTAAAGAAGATATGCGATATATACACAATGGAATACTACTCAGCCATTAAAAAGACAAAATCGTGCCATTTGTGACCACATGGATGGCCCTTGAGGGTATTATGCTAAGCGAAATAAGTCAAACTGACAAAGACAAATTCCATATGATTTCACTCATATGTGGAAGATAAACAAACACATAGATAAGGAGAACAGATTGGTGGTTACCAAAGGGGAAGAGGGCAGGGGGAAGACTAGAAGGGTAAAGGGGCACATATGTATGGAAACTGCTTTTGGTGGTAAACATGATGCAGTCTATGCAGAAGCTGAAATATAATAATGCAAACCTGAAATTTACACATTGTTATAAACCAACATGACCTCAATAAAATAAATTAAAAAAAGAGTTTTGAACTATGTAAATATGAACAAAGGACTGTAGACTTTGTATTGCTGGATTAATTATATAAGACAAAGTAGAGTTTATCCCACAGAAGCAATAATGATTTAATATTAAGGAATATATAAATATAATGCATCATATTAGTAGCTCAAATGAGAAAAACTATGTGATGTCTCAACAGTTTTCAAAAAGTCTTTTAACAAAATCTAATATGCATTACTGATTTCTAAAAAAAGGAATATGTGGGCCCATACCATATATATGCCTGGATCATCCTTAATGGTATAACATTAAAATTAGTTCCATCAAATGGAAAAGGACATGAATGCAACTTATCTCCATTATTATTTAATGGTGTTCTGGAAGTATTAGTCAATGCAATTAGGCAAAAGAAAGAAATAGAAGTTATAAATATTAGAACATTGCCTTCATTTCCTTTGCAGATATATAGGATTGTATATTCAAAAAAGATAAATTATGGGGCTGACCCAGTGGTGTAGTGGTTAAGTTCACGTGCTTTGCTTTGGTGGCCTGGGGTTTGCGTGTTTGGATCCCGGGCGTGGACCTATACATCACTCATCAAGCCAGGCTGTGGCAGCGTTCCACACACAAAATAGAGGAAGATTGGCATAGATGTTAGCTCAGGGACAATCTTCCTCAAGCAAAAAGAGGAAGATTAGCAACAGATGTTAGCTCATGGCCAATCTTCCTTACCAAAAAAAAAAAAAAATAGAAGAAGAAGAAGAAATAAGATGAATTACTAAAAACTATTCAAGGCAATAAGATAATTCAGTAAGATGACTGGTCACAAATTTATTACATAAAATCAATAGCTTTCCTATACACAATCAGATAGAAAATATAATAGTATAATATCTTTTATTTATAATGGTAAGCAAAAAGATAAAATCCTGATGAGTAAACAAAAATGTGCATAACCTATACAAAGAAAAAAAGAGTCTTAAAAGAAGACATAAGTAAATGGAAAGATACTATCGTATCCCATCTAAAATTTTAATATAATATTAAATGTGATTTACAATAGAAATACTGGCAAGGATATTAGAGGAAATCTGAAAAAAAGTTACTAAATTTTATATGTAAGATATCCTGAAAAATTATAAACTAGAAAAGTAATGTGATGATGGGCAGTGAGGGAGCGAGAACAGGATGATGTCAGCCGTACTAGATATCCTAAGAAAAAAAAATATTATGAAACTATAAAGATTAAAACAGTTTGACATTGGAAAAGAAATTGAGAAATCAGAGGAACAAAATAGAGAGTCCTGAAATAGATCCAAATATATTTGGAAATTTAGCAAATTATTAAGGTTATATTTCTGATCAGTGGTGGAAAGAGTGTTTGTTTAATAAATGGTCTTGGAAAAACTCACTATTTGAAAAAACAAAGAAAAATGTCATTACTTACACCAAAATAAATTCCAGATGTATTAAAGATGAGACCATAAAAACATAAAACCATAAAAATTCTATAAGAAAACATTAGCAAATATATTTATAATCTTGGAGTAGTAAAGACTTTTCTAGCAAGACACAAAATCCAGAACCCATAAATGAAATGATCGATATATTTGACCATATTAAAATAATAATTTAGAAATCTCCTCTGTATGACCAAAAATAAATCTAGAAACAAAGTTAAAGTACAAACGACAAGCTAGGGGAACAGAAATGATGAACTAGAGAGAGTATTGGCTAATATGAGCATTAGATAAAGGGCTAATTTGTATACTCTATAAGGAACTCATACATCAGTAAGAAAATGGCAATCATTCCAACAAAAAAAATGGATAAAAATTATGAACAGGAGGTTTATAATAGAGGAAATCTTAATGGTCAATAAACATTGGACATGATGTTCTAATTTTTATAATTAAAAACATGCAAATTGAAACAAGAAAATACCATTTTCACCTCTCAGATTGGCAAAAACAAAAAGGTTAATAATATTTAGTGCTGGCAAGGGTATAAAGAAACAGATACTCTCCTGTCCCTGGAGCTCATTAGACTTGGGTAATATTTTGTCAGGGAGAGGCACAGGGGTTTTATGTAACAATGGAATCCAACATTTATCTAGAGGATTATAGTTTCCAAGTGTGCTCTCATTTAATCATTCTAATGAACACCATATCAGCATGATAAAACTGAGATCCATAAAAATTTTTGACTTATTCAAATTAATTTAGCTAGTGACTGGCAGAGGCATGATTTGAATTCAGATCTTCTAACTCTCAATCCAAGGCTTTTCTCATTGACCCATACTAGAGGTTACATTGGGTGGGCATCTAGTGTTTCAAATCTAAATCCCATCCATTCATCCAACAAGTATTTACTGAGCATCTACTGTGTGCCAGGTACTATTCTAGTTGCTGGGAATAGAACAGTGACCAAAACAAAGTCTCTGCCCTCATGGAGCCTACATTCTAGTGGAAGGAGAGAGACAATAAATAAGTGAATACAAAGTATATAGGTTGGTAGTAAATGTGATTAAGAAAAATAAAGTAGGAAAGGATAAGAAGTGCTAGTAGGGGTGGTATGTTTCAATTTTAAGTAGAGTGGTCAAAAAAGACATCAACTAGAGAGAAATATTTGAGCAAATACTGAAGAAAGTGAAGTAATGAACCATGTAGATATCTGGGAAAGGAGCCTAGCCCTAATATGGGAAGACGTCTGGTGTGTTTGAGGAACACAACAAGAAAACCAGGTAGCTGGAGAGAAGTAAGAGGGAGAGTAGCAGGAGATAAAATCAGAGAGGTAAGGGGGTTGGGGAAGCAGATAGTGTAGGACTTTTGGGTTTTGATCTGAGTGAGATGGGAGGTCAATGGTGAGCATGTCCTCCTAAGAGAATTTGTAGGCAGGAGGGATGACCTTGTTGGTCGCCCTTGAGGCTCTATGCAATCACTGGAACCAAGCACAACCTGCCTTCCCACTTTCCAACCTGCCTCATTACCTCTCTTCCAGTGCTAGCTGGACCCTGCCTCTTAGGAACAGTCAGTCTGGACCTTTTATTCCCATGACCCAGAGCTCCCCATCTGATGAGACTGGAAGCACTCTGCTTGGCAGGCAGGGAGGCACAAGCAGATGGCAGCAATCTGATAGTGGGAAATAGATTCCAGAGAAACAAGCTGGTGAACGGAAAGGATGACTGTCACACTCATAAAATAGGGGATTTTATGAGGGAAAAGGTGCTAATCTCCATCTCAGCTGGTGTTCAATGACTGCAGATGAAGATATTACTTGGGCTGGAGAGCTGCCAGTGTAGAAGAAAAAGAAAGCAAAGATGTCCATTGCAGAGACTGGGGTCTTTTTGTAGGCACCTTGCTTTATAGGGAGTCTAGCAGGATCAGAACAAAGAAACCCTTGAGATTTGTGGGCACAAGTTTCACTTTGGAGCTGTTGACATATTATTTGCATCTCATTTGCACCAATCCACTTAGTAAGTCTCAGGACTGGTGTTGATTACTTGGTTTGAGAGATGTAAAGAACTGAGCCCACTGTCTGGCACAGTGAGAGTTAGCTTTTATCATTGCTGCTATTGCTTTTGTTGTTAGAACTGGAAGTAACTGGTGAGAATTCATGTAAGCCTATAGATTGTTAAGTTTGGTTGGCTTTGTTTGTTTATTTGTTTTGTTTCTAGGGGGCGGTGGGTGGTGAAATTTTTTTCCAAATAATTATTACAAAACCCTCAATATATACATGAAAATATAAAAGTGGTATTTTATTAGTGCAAACTTATTTTGTAAGTTCAAATTTATAACTTTTACTTATTATAAAATTAGTGAGAATGAGGCTGTTTTGATGGGCAAAAAGAGTGAACATATAATAATTTGACTATGTGTATTTTTAATGGTTTATTTATTGTCAATTTTACTCATTTATGTGTATTGTTTTCATTACAGTTTTTTAAGATAGCTGAAAACATATTTTAAAAAAGAATTCCAAACAAAGTATTTGCAAAGCTTTTGAAATATCTCTCCTGTGTATAAATATTTAAGAAACAATTTGAAAATCACAGATATGGAATAAGACAAATTTGTACTCCTCACATCTTGGGATTTTGAAGAAATATCCTCAGGGCATCTCTTGAATGAAGGGCAGGTGATGTTTCGTCCCCCTCCTCCCCACAGCTTGCTTCAACCAGAGCAGCTCTACTTTCGTATATTTCATACGTTAGACTTCCACTGAAGATATCATTTGATAGATACACTCCATCACACTGTTAATGGCAGCACAGTATTCCATTGCATGAGGTGGGGGAGGAAGTGAGAGGAGACTCTATTATAAGACAAGGTTCCTGGGCTTGAAAGAGTTTGAAAATAACTGCTTTTTTCCAACACACTCATTATACAAATGAAGAAACTGAGTCTTGTTCATGGGACAGGTCTGACTTAAGGCCATATGGTGCTTTATGGCAGAACCCAGATTAGATCAGTTCTCTGCTTAAAATTCCACAAGGGCTTTTATCCCACTCAGAATGAAAGTCAAAATCCATTCCCCTTTTTGTCATTATTTCGACTTATTCTTCTACATTTTTCCCTCAGTCTTCCCACTCCAGCCACACTGGCCTGCTTGTTGTTTCTTGTACACAACAGGCACGTTCCTAACTTAGCCTGGAAAGCTCTTTCTTCCTGAAATGCTCTTCTCTAAGACAGCTTTATGGCTTACTCTTTCCCCTCCTCCAAATATTTGTTCAAATGAAACCTACTAAGACATGACCACTGTATTTAATACTGCAAACTGCCTCTACATCCAGCACTCCTGATGTCCTTTACCCTGTTCTAACTTCTCCCTTTTCCATATAATTTATCGTGTTCAAGTGTATGATATAATTTACTTGTTTATTAGCTTTACTGCTTGTTGTCTTTGTTTCTCAATGGCATGTGAGCTCCAGAAAGGCAGATAATTTTATCTATTTTGTTCTCTTCTGTGTTCTAAGCACCTAGAACAGTGCTTGGCACATAGTAGGTGCTCAATAAATATTTGTAGTTGAATGAAGATCTATTCTCTCTGTCTAGGGTGTCTCCTAGAACCTCTCTCCTAGCCTGTGTTCCTCCCTCCCCTGATTGATGTATCCCCATTCCCTGGCACTTAGTCTGAATTTTGAACACTGCAGAACACATGGTCTTTACCTATGCTGACAAGTCATGAAGTCCTCATGCCATTTTGGGCTCTAGTCACTGTGGCCTTCACATATGGCAGGGTTGTAAATAGCTAAAATGGACTGGATATGAAGACAACCATGGCCTTCTTGTCTAAAATCAACCAAAAGAACGCCTTTCCTTTCTCCAGCAGGCAAAAGAGGTGGACTGACTAAGGAAATTGGAAGGACTTATTGTCATCCCTCATCAGAGGAAGACCTCCCTCCAAAAAGTAGCCATTAAAGGTAAAAAGTGCAATTAAATCCTTTTATTAATTCTGTAGAACCTAAGGTTGAATTATGAAAGAAAGAAATCCAAAGCTCCTCTGTACAATAATAGAGACCTACTAATTTCAAGGGCAAGGCTGGCCCTATGATTTTCATTCTTCAATCTAGGTTTAGACCACATTAGGTTTGAAAAAACAAAATTTATATCTGTCTTTTGAAGCTATGTTTACTTTATAGTAGACAAGTTAAGGAATAAGCATATCCACATCTTTCACTCCTGGGAAAATAAAGAGGAAATGTGAATTAGAGGATCCAAACCCACGCCCTTCCCTGTGGGAAGTCAACATTGGTGGAAAGATCACAAATTGGAAGGGATGGTCTGGAGAAAATAAGATGAAAGAGGAATGACTGAAGTCAAATCAGACCATCTAATTATCCAGAAGGTCAGGAAATGGGAAGAAGAATGGGACTCTATGGATCACTTTAGCAATACAGGGGTGAAATTGGGGTTGGAGTAGTAGATGATGGTATTACAGCATGTGGGAGATCATTTTGTTGTTATCTTTCTTAAGCATAGGTAGTGGGAGAAATCCTACCAGGGATTAGAAGGCAAATTCCTCAACACTATTCTTAGGATTTTCCAAAGCCCTGGAGATATCCCTAGAGCATAATTGCAGGGGCACTATGCCAAAGCAAAAAATTGTTAAATAACTCTGGTGCCTCTTATGCTTTTGTCCTTTGATCAGAGCCCATCTTTACCTCCATCATACATATAGCTAAAAAGACTCCTAGCCTTTGAGTCCCTATGCAACACATGAGATGCACTAGCTCTGTTTGGCTTATCTTGAAGAGTAACAGGACAAGAAAGAAGTCACTGTGGCCTTGGATGCAGGGTTACATCCAAGTGCCTATACATCCGCTCCCCAGGAGGAGCCTAACTACAGCCACCCTCAACTGCTGAGCTCCTCATAGTTGCGGATCTATTTGCATTGAAATTGTCCCTCTCTATCCTCATTGGTTCCATGGTTATGCTTGTTCTCTTTCCCCCAATGAACAAAGACAGGGAAATTCTCATCAATTTCCTATAAAGTCTGCTTCTAAAAACTCCCTCTGGCTGTGCTCCTTTGTCCAGCAGCCTCTGCTACATGAGTAGTGCCATTCCTGTAACTCAGAAGGCTCCTTGAAAGTACTGCTCTGGGGATGTAGGGGAGGAGTGAATGTGTGGGTATGGGGGGATGGTCAACTAAGAAGTCAGGGTGGGGGATGACTTTTGAAAGAGTCTTGGAAAAAAGCCTTGCAGTTTTGCCACACCCGGCCCACTAGAGGTCATGCCCCTGGACATCAAAACCAGGTTTTATTTGAGATTTACGACCAATTGTTAGTTACAAGTTAGAACTAGTCCTTAACCATGGTTGCTTTTGGATGACTTCAGGGCAGAAACTAAGCCTGAGTTGATAATTGACAAATATAGGAAATATCCCTTTAATGAGATAAAAGGGTGGAAGGGGTTATGGGAAGGAGCAGGGAAAGAACTCCTCTGGTTAACTAAATGTTGTTGTTAATAGAGAGATTTCTGAGCACATTCTCCTACCATTCTTACTCTTAAGTCATGAACACTGACACTTATGATCTTATTTACTACTCCTGGAACCCTAATGGGGGATTATCATTATCTCTTTTCTGTAGACAGAAAAACTGGGCTCAAAGAGCCTAAAATGACTTGTTGATTGTCACATAATTATTAATGGAGAGGAAACTCAAAGCCAGTGTTTTGACTCCGAATCTAGTTGTTATTGTTATTTCTAAATCAGCTATGTCACTCTTCCTCTAGGACATGTTTACTATAGAAGAAATAGAAGAATCAGAATATAAGAAAATACTCTTAAAAATGAATTTGTCAAAACCATAGTATCATGATTGACTCATAATAATGGCTACCATTTACTGACTTTCCTTGTTCTAAGCCTTTTACACTCATTATTTTGAATACCCCTGTTTTTACAGAGGAGGAATTGGTGGTTCAGAAATGTTAACATACTGCAAAATTTATTTGTTATGTCTATTATTTATTGTATGTTTCCCTGCAGTAGATTAGTTGATTGTAAACTCCTTGTGGACAAGGATCCCCAGTATGCAGTAAGTGCTCTAATAAAAAAGTTTTTATATGAGTGTTGGTATCACAGGATTATCCAGAGAAAGAGAATCAGCAGGATATACATATGATTTCTTTTAAGAATTGGCTCACATGGTTGTGGGGGCTGGTAGGTCCAAAATTTGTAGGGCAGGCTGGCAGGCTGTGAACTCAGACAGGAGTTGATGCTGTAATCTTGACACAGAATTGTTTCTTCTTCAGGGAACCTCAGTTTTTGCTGCTAAGGCCTTCAACTAATTGGATTAGGTACACCCACATTAACAGGGTAATCTCCTTTATTTAAAGTCAATTGATTGTAGAGGTTAACCATATCTACAAAATAACTTCACCAGCAACATCTAGATTAGTGTTTAATTAAACAGTTGCGTACTATAGCCTAGCCAAGTTGACACATAAAACGAACCATCACAATGCTCCAGTTCATATAGTTAAGTAAGTGGTGTTTCTGGGACTTAAACACAGGTCCCTATGATTCTAGAGCCTATCATCTTCATACCACAAGAATGTCTAATCTGGAGAAAATTTTATTGATCATCTAGCCCAATCCTAAAATAGTAGTTATGAGAATATTGAAGGTAGATAGAGGGAAGAAGGGGTAAGTCACGGGAAGTTGCTCAAATTCAAGCTTAGATTCCCAGACCAGTGCTCCTTCTATGATGACTGGGATTTGCAGGACCTGTTCTGAATCCCTGCTGTTATGATCCAGGACTGGGGAAGACACTGGAGAAGGTGCCAGTGACTGAGCTGAATGTGTGCTAAGAGTGACACAGGCCATACTCTGGAAATAGATTTTATAAAAAGTTGCTGAGCTTTTTGTTGTCATTTTTCTCTGTCTTTTAAAAGTTGATCACTGATACTTAACACCACTGAACTTTACAGTAAATGGAAGATTTTATGTTATGTGCCTCTTTATATAATAAAAAAAAGATGTAAAAAAAGTTGATCAAAGAGTGGGAGTACAAACCCGAAATCAGAAATATAGTTATTTTGTAAAGAGACTTATGTATTGGATGGGTGTCTAATACACTCCAGGAATTTTACATACACATTCATTAGCTTATTTAATCCTCAAATCAACAAGACGAGGTAGTAAGTATTATAAAGAAACTTAGAGTCAGAAAAGTTAAATAACTTGTCCCGGATGACATAGTTAGGAGATAGGAGAGCCAGGACTTGAACCCTAGTGTCTTAACTCTTATTCAGGACTGTTTCAGTAACAATATAAAGATTAATAATGATGATAATAATAAGGCATTATATATGGAAAACCCATGTTCAAAGGCCTCTTGAGGGGAAGGCTATAGTCATCTTTTATCATTTATTTACAATAATGATATATATATATCATTAATTATAATCATTTATTATATTTATCATTAATATTTTAACATAAATCTGTTTCTCATACCTATTAAGTTACCTGTCAAGGCCTAGAATAGATGGAACATAAAACAGGTAAGTATATTAGAGAAGAGGGAAGAACTCAATTGTAGAATGATGTTGGGGAGGGTAGGCATGATAGTGCCACCTGGGGGAGGGCTGGGCATTTAATAGAGCAGCTAAATACAGTATTTCAGGGTTCACAGAATGAAGGTCTTTGGTTCTTTCTCTCTCGATCAGCAGAAAGGAGGGAGCACTGGTTTGATATTCAAAAGTCCTGGTTTCTAGTTCTGGTTTCTGCCTCTACTAACTGGGTGGCCTTGGATAAATTCATTCTTCCCCTAGAACTTTATTTCTTCTATTAAAAAAAAAAAGGTAGCACTACAATATTCTTAAACTTTTTGGATCATGGATCTCTTTGAGAATGTGTTAACTGCTATGAACTTTCTACCTAAAAACTTTACATACACACCAAATTTTGCCTCCCATTCCAGAAAGTCCACCAGGCCCCTGTGTCATATCCAGGATATGTGTCTGCCCCCATACTCCCACAAGTTGAGAGCCCATGGATTAGATGATGTCCAGCTGATATTCTGTGCCCTAAGTCCTAGCCCGAGAGTGAGTGTGCTGAGTGACTGTGCTGGCTCAGGGAAACTACGGACCTTGTATCTGAGAGTAAATCACTCTGAGAATCAGGCCTGTTGCTTTACTCATTTGGAAACCTGTGCTTGACTTTCAGACACGCTCATAGCTACACCTTGAATTCAACTCCATTGCCTCCTTTGGCATGGACCAAAGGCAGCAAGTTCCCTGCATCATTTTGGCCAAGCCAAAGGATAAGCTAATAAGCTAATGGTACCTGGGGTTGCCCCCTTCCCACAGCTATTGCTCAGTTGTTACAGTAGCTGTTTGTTTTCTGTTCTGGCTGGTGGGCACAGGTGGGAAAACAGAAGTGCTTCACAGGGAACTGATGGAGCTGGGTGGGACAAAAATCAACTCAGCTCACTGGCTTAGAATGACTTATATGGTGTAAACTGGGGCTGTGGCAAGTGGTAAGATATGAATAAGGGAATGGACTCAGCAAGTCCGGCAAGTGAAAAACTTCGGTCTTGATTGCTGATGGGTTCAGAATTGCTATTTTGACCTCTCTGGACTTCCATTTCTACAGTAAGTGAATCAGTCCTAACTCTGCTACTGGTTAGCCATGTAGCCTTGGACAAGGTTTTACCTCTTTCTGGGCCTCAGTGTCCCTTTCTGTATATTCAGAGAATTTGGGACTAGCTAATCACCAAGGACCTCTTCAGTTTCAACAGTATAACATTTTAAGACTTTTTGAGTGTTCTGACTTCCTCCTTCTCACGTTGAGATTCAGGAAAAACTGTGGTCCCCATGAGCCACAGAAACAAAGCCTACTACACAGCAGGCATCAATAAATGCTTGTTGAATGAGTAAAATCAAAATAATAGTAGCTAAGCAATAATAGTAGCTAACCCTTATTGAGCACTTACTATGTACTAGGCCAGAGCTGAAATTCTCATCTGAGAGAGCTAGAGAACAAGCCCTCTCTGACTCATCTTTATTTCCTTGAGGTTGTCATCATGGTCACACAGCAAGCAATTGACAGAGCCAAGATTCAAATCCAGGATGGCTGGCTCCAGAATCCATGCTCTTAAATGGCTACACCCATGAAATTGTTTACAAAGAGCTGCTACTCAGTAAGTGCACCGTAAATATTTGCAGAACTAAATGAACTTGCATCGGTAAGTAGGCTAAGCCATTTGTGCCCTGGCTATGTCAAGACCTCATTAGGTAAGGCAGTGGTTTTATGTCACCTCAACAAAATCAGTAGCCATAAAGGTAAAAGAGATGAGTTTAACTTTAGGTTTTGGAATGCATTAACTTTGTGAATCTTGGGTAAGAATATACCCTCTCTGAGCTTCCATTTCCTCGTCTACTTGATAGACGAGCTTCCATTTCCTCGTCTACTTGATAGACTGCAAACCCACTCAGGGTTGTGGCGCACACAGTGAAAAGGCAAAAGTGAAAGCCTCTAGCACTGTGCTTCACAGATCAGGAGCCTAATCCAGAATTGTGAGTTTTATTTTCCTTCCCTGAGGATTAGAAAGGCAAGGCCCTGAGAAAGTGGGAAGCAGCTTGCATAAATGGCGAGGAGACAAAGGGTTAGGGTGAAGCAAGAAAGCTAAGGAAACATGGGTGTGGTCTGGGGGAGTGGGTGGGACGGAGAAATGAAAGAGAAGTATTGCTTTCCAGTATTGCACCCACTGAGCTTCTCAGACTCAGAGGCTGGTCTTTAGCATGTCAAACAGCTCATTAATTCTATCAGTTCTTCTCAAAACATTTTTGTTCCATGGACTACTCAAGCAGCCAAATGATACAAAAGCCACAACCTCCTCCCTCTTGTCTGAAATATCTGTGTTGGCATCAAATAAAACCAGAGACTCCATAAGCTTCCAGCTGAGAGAGATCTCAATAAGTCAAAGGTCTTCCCTTTGGGGAGGGAAGGTTTGGTGCTGAATCAAATTTTGTTCACCAGTACAATGTCTGGCACACAATAAGTGCTCAATGATTATTCGTTGAAAAAGCAAAGTGTTACTTGTTTTATCAAAAGGAGCAACTTGCCAAAGCAAAGATCATCTTTTTTTCAACTGTTTTGGCTGGTATTACATAGCTACAGCCACCAACCTTGCCCTCTAGGAGTCAGCAACAGAAGGCAGACAGATTGCCAAAGGACAAACAGACACATGGACAAACAATGAGCAAACGCACATATTAAAGGCTCTCCACAAGCCAAGGAGTAAGTGCCTATTTCTTAGTCTTCACTCTCTCTCTTTGTGCACTTAGTACAGAGAGGCTGGCATTTCATAATCCAAATTCCTGGCAGCATCATCCATGAGTCTGCTTTCACAGAGATGTGCAGATTATTTTAGTGAAAATGCAGCCATTGATTCCCAGGCCCACAGAACATAAGGACTGTAAGGACTTTTGAGTTCAACCCCTTCTTTGTGCTGAGCAAGGACACTTGGGTCAAGAGAAAGGGGGGTGATCGTTCAAAGTCACAGAGTCAAAGACTAAGCTGGGACTTGAATCTAGGGCTTCCACAACCATGCAGTTTCCTTTCTATCCCATTGCCCAGTGATATGTAAACCAATGATGTGGGGAGTATCTAATCCACATCCATGTATTAAGGCAGAACCATAGAGACCTTGATTTGCTATTAATTTACTAAGCAGGTTTGTTGTTAATTTGGCATATGCAACTGCTATCTTGACAATATCCTATAAAACAGAATTCTCCCTCATTTCTATGAGTTCTGTATCTGCACTCTCCAGTATCGCAGGATTGTACTCACTAGCCACATGTGGCTTTTGTGGTCACATGAAATGTCTAATAGAACTTTCAATTATCTCTATATCTGCACTATCCAATATGGTAGTCATTAGCCACATGTGGTTTCTGAGTACTTGAACTATGGCTAGTGTGACTGAGGAACTAAATTTTAAATTATGTTTAATTTCAATTAATTTATATGTAAATAGCCACCTGTGGATAATGCCTACCATTTTGGGCAGCACAGCTATAAAATGGGAACAAGGATCCCTGCCTTGCCTTCCTTCTAAGACTGATGAGGATGGAGGGGGCAGAGGTTTGCCAGTCTAAAATGGTAGAAAGAGTTTCAGGGTCAAACAGACTTCAGTTCAAACCTTGACTATATTACTCACTAGCTGTCTGCCCTTAAGCAAGTCCCTTTATAACTTAATAACTTAGTGTCTTCATCTATAAAATGTAGAAAGTAGCCTCTAATCTCATAGGATTTTGAGGTAGAACCACATGTGATAATCCAGCACAGGGCTTGGCGTGGGACTCTGCTCAGGGACTTTGAATTGTGCTTTTCTCTCTTCTGTTATCAAGGCCATCAGTGATCCAAGGCAGGGAGTACTAGAGGTTGCAAGAGAGGCCTTGAAGAGTAAGAACTCCCCAGGAAACAAAAGGGCACATGGTGATAGGTCGGGCGGGAGTGGAAGGTCAGAAATGGAAACTCTGCCAGCAAAGCAAAATTCCAGGAAGGACTGCACCAGAGAAAGGCCTTGCAGCAAAAGGAAGCCAAGGTTGAGGTAAGTAAAGGAACTGAGGTTAGGAGTCCAGAGACCTCAGTTATAGACCCCACCCTGAGCCTCAATGTCATCATCCATAAAATGAGGTGGGAGTATGTGGTAGTGGTGGAAGGTAGTCACTAAACTATAAATCTCTAAAGTTCCTCTGGCCTTCCAACTAACCTAGTCTATGGCACCCAAAACTAGCAGTTATCTTAGCCCTTAGGGCCCAGACCTAACATCAGGGCCAGAAGTGGGCCTTATGAGCCCTAGCTCCCTCCTCTATGATCAGACTCTTCTTCCCTAACCTTCTTAGGACTCAGTCGTTTACTTCTAATAAAGTGCTTTCCCCAGTTTCTTCTCGTCCAAATACTCCTTGCCCTTTCGGGTCCACCTAAAAAGATACCTCCTTCCTGAATCCTTGCCTGTTCCACTAGACACAATTGATAGCCTCTATATTTTTCTTGACAGCACCTTTTTTTAAGGAAGACAATGGGGCATGGCAAGTGCACAGAACTTAGAGTTAGAAAAACCAGGACTTGAGGTAAATTTCTTCATCTCCCAGGGCCTCAGTCTTCTCAATGGCAAAACAAGGGTGGTAGCGCCTATTTTCCAGGGCTGTTGTTACAATTAAACTAGAGAATAAATGTGTCAGCACTTTGTAATCTGTGAAGGGCATTACACGTGGGAGAAATTAGCAAATGAACTTTTATTCCACTTTGCTTATACCTCTAGGGAGCAATTACTTGTCTGCCGTGTTTTAGAGTCAGATATTGACCTGTCTGTCTCCCTCCCCAGATTTTGACCTTATGAAGTGTCCAGACCATCTTAGTTATGGCAGTAACTTAAGCCCCAAGGGTAGTGCCTGATACAGAGCAGACACAAACTCACCCTGCAACAATATGTTTAACCGATATAAAGCTGAACCTCAGAAGCAATAATACTATTTTCATTTTATAACTCAGTCTTAGAAAAAACTTTGTTTCTGCACAGAAACTACTAATGTTGGTAATTTTTTCTTGGCTGCCAGGACGCTCAAGATACAGCAATTAATTATATTTGCCACGATAGTCTGGTTCACCCTCTCTTTGTTCTTCATTTTCTTCTTCTATTCATGACACACCATGGACTGCAGGTGTTTTTGTATGTAAGGTGCAGGAAGTACTTTGTGGAATGGCACAATGATTACTTATAGGGCTTCTAGGTTCAGACACACCTAGATTAAAATCCTAGCTCTACTGCTTCCTGACTGAGTGGCTTTGGAAAAATTACTTCATTCCTTTAAGCCTCATTTTCTCCTACCATATAAAGTGGGTAATAATTTGTACGAAACAGTGATGTTGTAAAATTTAATGAGGTAATGCACAGTGCCTGGCACACCTTGAGCACTCAGAAATCAGTTGATATATAACATATAGACATGTAAATATATAGGCTTTTCTGCTTGTCTTTTCTCCCAGAGGTAGGTAAAAGTGAACATACATATCCATACTTACATTCTACTCTTTTGCTGCTTCCCACTTCTGGAACAAGAGCCAAGGCCAATGTCCACCCAACACTAAAAGAAGAAAACACAGCAAGTCAGAGAACATGTCTCCTTCAGGGCATTAAAGTAGGGGTAGGCAAACTAAAGCCCCTGGGCCAAAATTTGTGAGCTAAGAATGATTGTTAAGTGTTTTAAGAAGAAGGAGGAGGAGAAGAGGGAGAAGAATAAGTCATTTATTGCCTGCAAAGCCTAAAATATTTCCTATCTGGCCCTTTACAGGAAAAGGTTCCTGACCACTGTCCTAGAGGATGCCCACCCTTGCCGAAGACAAAGAAAAGCATAGTGTAGTACTAGAATGAGGATTTGGAGTTGAAAGGCCTGGATTCTTGTCCTATACTGCTTACTTCCGCTCTACAGCCCAGAGTCGTTGTGAAGTTCAAATGGGATAATGTACCTGACATTCAACGTAGGTGTAGCTTTCCTTTCTCTCTTATTTGTTTATGTAAATGGATAAATGTCTGTAAATCTGGGGTTCATAATTCAGGGAATGCCTAGATTTACTCTCCCTTTTTCAATCCTTCTTCTTCAATTGGGCTGTCCAGTGCTATATCTTTTACTAGTGGAGCATCCCATTAGGCCCCCAGTGAGAACTCAATACATATTTCCTTATTGCTTTGACTTGAGGTGAAGAAATGCCAGAAGCATCTCCAGAGAGAGGTCCCCCTCCTGTTTAGGTGCCTCTTTCCCCAGGTTATATTCATGAGAGTATAGAGTTGTTTGGATATTTTAAAAACCATCATCATTTCTGGCTTCAGTTAGATGTTATCTTTGCTTGTTCTCTAATCCTCAGACAACTCTGTAGCACAAGCAATATTCTTCCCCATTCAGATGAGGACAATGAAGCTCTGAGATGCTATATCACAGTAACTGATTCAAGCCCAATCCTGTCTATGCCCCATTTCTTCTTTATATTGTCCCTTGGTAAGTAGTTAGGAAAGGATTCTTGGGGAACTAAGCCTGGGGGTGGAGAAACAGGAGACCCAGAGTCCTATGACCTTCCTTCCTAGGGTTTACTTGAACTGGGGAATTTTGGGATGTCAGGCCAAAGTGTGGGTAGACTTCTGGAAACAGAGATAAGTATGTGTTTTTTTTTCCCACAGAGGGGGCTGGTGAGGAGGACTTATAGATCCTGAAAATCACGTAGGCAAAGAATAGAAGCTCATCCTATATGATTTGAATAATAGTCTCTGCTTTGCATTCTTCAAAAAGCTATGCTAAGGGGCCGGCGTGGTGGCGTAGTGGTTAACTTCGCATGCTCCACTTCGGTGGCCTGGGGTTCGCTGGTTCGGATCCTGGGGGTAGACCTACACACTGCTCATCAAGCCATGCTGTGGTGGCATCCCACATACAAAGCAGAGGGAGATTGGCAAGGATGTTAGCTCAGGGACAATCTTCCTCACCAAAAAAAAAAAAAAAAAAGCTATGTTAAGCCTTAAAAGTAGATAATGGATGTGGAAGGGGATTGTAAACTGTAAAGGGCTATATTAATGTGAGGATCTTATTCTTATATTCTGGGGAAGGGCCTGGTTTTAAGTTATACAATGGATCTGTGCTGGAGCCATGACTGATTCTTCCATTTCCCTGCTTCTGAACCTAGCACTTCTACCAGTATCTCCAAAGCAAACTTCACAATTAATGGCCTTAGACTGTTAGGTGAGAAGAAGAAAGAAGGTGGAGGTGGCCTGAGCAGGCAGCATGATCACCTCACCCCCTTTCCAAGTGAAGAACATCAGCCCAGCAAGCAGATTCCTGTGTCCTTCTTACTTCCCTCCTATGGAATTCTCATATCTGCCTTCCATCATGGACCTGGGAAGGAGAAGAGCCAAGGAGGTGGAAGAGGAAAAGAACAATCCATTCCAGCAAGAGAAGGAAGCTTCCAGACCATAATTGGTAATCCATGGCTACCATTCAGGACAGCTTGGCAAAAATTCCCTAAGATTCTCCTCTGATCAGGCTCTGGGTCACATTCTAGAATTGAATGTGAGTTGGCCTCTTCCTCAGAAAGCTTCCAGTCTTTTGGGCATGCCCTTTAAGTTCAGCTGCAGCTTTAATACTGCACAGGGTACCTAAGTGCATCCGAGGCCATGTGATGGGACAGGGAAGAGAGAAACCTACAGGAACAGTCTCCCCCGTCCCCTCAATTCCCAGGGCCTATCCTGAGTAATACCCACACAGTTTGAGGAGCGAGGTCCCGTCATCAGGTCTGGAAGCCATAATAGTAATAATAATAATAATAATTACATTTGTGCCAGTCACTGGACCAAGGATTTTTCACATATTGACTTATTTAATTCTCTCAGCAGTTCTATGTGAAAGGTATATTATTATCTCTATTTTCCAAATAAGAAAATTAAGACATAAAGTAATCCTCTGGAGACTGAAAGGGAACTAAGCCATCTTGATTCTATAAACATTGAGCACCTACTATGTGCTAAATTCTGTGCTGGTGCTGGGACTACAAAGCACCACAGAAGTACATACATAATCTCTCAAAATGTGAGAGAGTAGAAAAGTAAACAGTCAGAGAGGCAGTCATCAGTTACACATACAGTGCCTATTATATGCTAGGCAGTATGCTAAGCACTGAGGTTAGATGATAAACAAAGCAGATAGAGTATTACAGCACATAGTGACAAGTACCATGGCAGAGGTAAGCATGGGGCTATGGGAGGAATCGAAGCCTGGGGAGTGGCAGAGGGAGTCACATAAGACTTCCTGCCCCTCAGATATTTATAAGAGATTAGCCCAGGCTCTTTTTTCTTAATTAAAGAGCCATATCCCTCACCCTCCATCTCTCTGGCCACAGGAAACTCACTTAAATTTTTTTCTTAGGGTTAGATCAACTTTGAGGGGCTTTCTGCCCACATGCAGGTCAGAGCATTCAGCCCCAGATGCCTCCCTCTCAATTCCCCTCTCCCTGGCAATAGGTACAATCTGTCTGTCTGGTTTGCCTTAAAAACATCCTGAAAGATGCCTAAGTATAAAGGAAAGACTGGCATCCCACTGCAGCACTAGGCTCATTGTCTCCATGGGGAATACCTTCAGACAGTGCTTGCCCGGAAGTTTTGTCTGCGGCATTTTTCTCTCTTTTCATTATATTCATATTTATTACAAGGGCATAAGCAGTGTCTGAGAGTCTGTCTGCTCAGCACAGCAATGAGATTTTTTTTATATTCAGGACAAAATTTGGTGTTTTTATTTTTTATAAAATACTCTAACCCTCAGCAAGAATGTATCTAAGGATATATACGTGGGCATGTGGGGAAGAGGGGAATTTGTACATGACTATATGCAAGAAACTGTGTGTGTTTGGAAGCATTTCTCTGTGTGTGTGTGTATGTGTGTGTGTGTGAACACAAGCTGGTTTAGATGTCTGAAAGACTTACTGCAAATTTCCTAAAGGACTGAATTCCATACAGTTGTCTCTTCTTTGACTTCATGGAGAAAGAGGTCATGAGTGATTGCTGCTAGCTGAGATGATGGTCGTCACAGAAATTATTTTATGACAAGTGGAATAATAGTGATAATAATAATAATAATAATTACTCCTAATATAATTGAACCTAGTGCTGTGGCAAAAACTTTATATGTTACCTCATTTCATTCTCATAACAATCCTGTAAAGGAGGCATTATTTCACCTCCATTTTATAGATGAGGAAACTGAGGGCCGGAGAGATTAAGTCATTTATTCAAGGTTGTACAGCTCATAAGTGGCAGAGTTAGGATTCCAATGCAGGACTCTGTTGTCTGAGATCCCACTCATAACCACTACATTCTTCTAGATTAAAATCAAGCCACCACTCAATGTTGAGTGCAGATCAAGCATCTTATTGAGGATGTCACAGACCAGAATATGAAGTTTAGAATTAATATGGAAGGCATTGGGAGCCATTAACATTTCTTGAGCAGAGGAGTGTGTAGAAAGTGGTGCTTTGGGAAGATGGACTTCTAGAGAGAGGAGCCAACAGCTTTGCACCAATTATGTTGTGTTTACTCCCTTGGTTTGTGTGATCCAATCAAGAAAACAGGAAGAAAGTTGGTCTTTCTTGGGAACCATGACCTTTCTTGAGGTCATGGTAGCCAGTCTTGGGGAAGTGTTGATATGGGAGGAGGAAACAGGGTTTTGACTTTTAGGAAAAATCCCAGATGAACTTGCTGCAGTTGCTTGGAGGCTGACTGCTAAATCACTTGGCCTTTAGAAGCTTCCAAGCATTCTGATCTTATTTCCCTACTTTATTTAAGCATCTTTAGGTCTCACCCTAGCTCTGCTTATTAGGTGTGCAAGTTATTTAACTTCTCAGTTTCTGGAAGCTAGTTGTTCCATTTCAGTTTTCTACTCCTAACCCCACCTCCCACCCCCCTGCAACACACACAATTCAGGGCTGAAAGACATCAAAGGAATTATAGAGGGGTAGGGTGTAGGTAACATTTTTTTTTAAGTAACAAGTAATTTCATATTATTGTAACAAGTCATAAACACAGAGACATACAACAAAAAAGTTAATTATTTCCCCAAGCCCCTCGTCATCCCATTTTTAGGTGGTAACATATCGTCACTTTGGCATAATTCCTTCCACATCTTTCTCCATGCTTTTACGAACTTATTTAAATAAATATACACACATGTAGAGTTGTTTTTTTTCCTAGGCAAAAGGATTATATTATGCATATGTTTTTACAAACATCATCTCATTTCACCTTCAGATGGAAAAATCAACTTGTTTTATTCATTTAATATTTAAAAGATCATGGATTTTACTGTAGGTCAGTAATCATTGGGCAAAGATCAACAGACTCAACTACATGAAAATAAAAATCTGGATTGAAAAAGTTAAGTATAATAAGGACATTAATTCTTTATGTGTCATATGAGTTGCATTATTTTTCCAGTTTGTTCTTTGTCTTTTGATTTTGAATTTCCTGCTTTTTGTCAGAAAAAATATTTGCATAATCTTAGAGTGGAGGAGACCTTCTTAAACAAGACAGAAAACTCAGATGCTATGAGGGAAAAGATAGACATGTTTGACTACATTGAAGAAAAAAAAGTTAAGGCTTTTAAAGTTTCTCTTTCCAGGAAGAAGAAAGGCTTAGGCATGGGAGCATGTTGAAGAAAGGCAAAATCCAGGTGAGGAAACAGAAGTATCAGATTAGCATTCAAGTAGCTATAGGGAGGGCAGTTTGATCTGAAGCTAGGGGTTGTACCTAGACCTAGAAAGAAATGGAAGATGGCCTGTCTGCGGAATGGTAGTGAGAAAGAGTGGACTCATTTTGTAAATGAGAGTAAAGGGCTGGAAGAATGACCTTCCCCAAGAGAAACCCAAGT